>NW_006917092.1:1921539-2005472 GCF_000516985.1 Pestalotiopsis fici W106-1 | reverse complement strand
TTTCAGAGCCATCACATAGCCGTCGACGATAGATAGTCTTGGACTTACAAGTCGCCTCTCACGCATTCGTACGATCACGCGACCATGTAGTACTGATAATTCACCATGGCAAGTCGTCTCTGATGCGAGTCAAGCAATCAGTTTCCGGATCTCGCAGATCAGCCGGGCTCGAAATACAGCGGCACAAGGGTCACCCTGACAAGACTGGTGGGATGATTATGGTATGGGATGCAACGCGACGCGACCCCTTTCCAGACTGGCCCCATCAAAGGAGAATTAGAGAGGTCCGAACCCTGGATGCAGTGCCTGAAGTATGCCTGCTGGACTTTACTGGATGCATGAAAAGAACCTCCCCTCACAAAGAGGAATATATCACCCATTTTAGATCTTGCAACAATCGTGAGCACGAAGATTGCAGTTGCAGTAACATAGGTACATGGTTAAATGATGAGTGGCGGCGATTTGTCGTGGTGGCATGGGAGAAAAGCGGCCACTTACTGGCTTGGACCCTTTTAGGGTGTTTTGGACCGCGAGAAATCCGAAATCGAGCCGGCCAGATTTCACGCGTGGCCATCAGGTCGCCACGCACCTCGGGTCCAGAGTCTTGACTTGCAGTATTGCGCAAGGTATTTGGGGGGTACTGTTGGACATGGCCGATAGAGAACAGTGATTGTGAGACAGACGCTCCGGGTCAAGTTGTTCAATATCGACAAATTGTCTGCCACAAACTTTGGCTTCACTGGATCCCCTATAATAATTATAATAGCCGAGCTCCCAATCTTGAAGTCTAGTCTTTATACTAGATGAGAATTTCGATCGCTGCCACTACCGAGACCATCTTTCGAATTCCACGTTCGATGCTGAAAACTGGCCCAAATTGCATTCTTGCATTCTGATGATCAACGTCCGTGTCTCGTTGTTTTTGAAACAATCGGGCTGGCGGCGTCGCGAGAACTAGACATGTTCGAGCACGGGTAGAGTCTCTCGACTGCAAGCTGACAGACGTATTCTTCAGGTCATGTCTTGTTGCCAAGAAACTGCGCATTCACCAAAGGTGTTTGCAGTGTGCACCAGTCAGTATTTATCGCGTAGTCTCCGGTTTTAGAGAACGTGGTACGAAAACAGTGACACGCTTGACAGGAGGACCAATGGGGTAAAAACTACGGACGAACCATCATGTTACTGTCACCAGACTACAGACATCTAGAGAAGTGGCAAAAACACTGGTCTTCATGGTTTTGATGTTCCAATAAAGCCATCCAAATATCGGCTGTGAGACTAGTATTAGCAGTGCCACGCGAAGCTCTACCAACCACATGTGTACATAAACTGCATGAAATAAACGACAAGTCTATGCATTCATCATATTCGTGTAGCTATCAAACGACACTTGCAGTCAACTAAAGCTTGATATGCTGTTCGACATACAGAATTATTAAGGGGCATTCAGGTGAGAGCTAATTTGCAATCGAGCATTCTTCTCGCGACATAGACATCCTAGGTAGCCAAATTTTCCGTGATAATAACGATGATGCCCGTGAATGCCAACTCTTTGCGGGGGGATCAGGGATATTAGCCAAGTGGCGAGAGTGGCCTTGGTATTGCCGTTGTAATGGAAATAATTGTGACTTCCGTCTGAGGGGACGACACCGCCACAAACCGAATTTCCAAGTCATTTCCATGGGCACCGGCATTGAAGTGAATCAAGACATGCCCAAAATCTTCCTCTAATGGAAAAGTTCATACAGGGGAGGAGGAGAATCCTACACTACTGGCGCCAGCTGGTTGCTGACTACCCTCAACACAAACAAATTGGACAAGGCAGCTTGATTCAATAATAGTGCGCCAAAGAGCGGTTCTTCCAACAGAATCTACCTC
This sequence comes from Pestalotiopsis fici W106-1, assembly GCF_000516985.1. Classification (NCBI taxonomy): domain Eukaryota; kingdom Fungi; phylum Ascomycota; class Sordariomycetes; order Amphisphaeriales; family Sporocadaceae; genus Pestalotiopsis; species Pestalotiopsis fici. The sequence continues at coordinate 2,003,594 of NW_006917092.1, read as the reverse complement.
ATCAAGGCGTCTCTACCTTTGCGCAGAAAAAGGTACTACGAATCAACTACTCGGCTCTGAAGCTCACTGGCCGAGAAGAACTAATCAATCAGGTCTGTCCCGTTCGACCTCTCCCTTGTCCCCCTTGCATGCCACGTGTAGGCCGAAGTGCAACAGTTCATCTCCCTGGATTGCGTGCCTATGTGTCTTGGCCAATTGATGCCATTCCGGGGGGTCGAGACCTATCAAAGTAGGGATGCTAAACACTCAAGGGAGCTTGGCGTTTTCCCGTTCGGATTCAAAACCATTGTATTAAAGAGCCATCGTTCTTGTGTCAATCTTACTACCCCTTTTGAAATCCTTGAATCCTGATTATTACATCAAAATGGAGCATTCGCTGGGCTACATATTTGGGAAGTTGTGGTTGCGACTGCGAGAGAATGACGTCAAGTACTCACAAATCGCTTTCGACGAGCCATTCTCGGGGCGGCCGAGAAACCAGGCTCTCAGGGATGAGAAGTTTGAGGCATGGCAAAGACAATGGCATCGTTACAAGCATCACTTGGAGTGGCTCTGGACCCTATCGCCATGGTTCATCGCAGCAGCCTTTGGGAAAACGCAACGACGACTGCCGAAAAAGACATCGACATCGTACCTAAACGGGGTTCGCGGCCTCGCCTGCATTATTGTCTACATGTTCCATGCCGTGGGCCTCCACGACACTTTCTTCTTTCATGCCTACGGCGCCGAGCCGGCCGAGAACAATCGGTACTTTACCCAGCTGCCTATCATCCGTGTCATCTGGGCAGGCAAGGGCATGGTGGCCGTCTTCTTCGTCCTGTCGGGCTTTGTGTTGGCGCATTCTCCTCTTCGCAACATTACGAACCATTCGTCGGTGTCGGACGGAATGCTCATTACGGGCTTGTCTTCCTCGATTCTCCGTCGTGGAATTCGCCTCTTTGGACCCACGATTATCATGATCGTACTGACCTGCCTGTATCCAGACAGCTGGGTCGAAGAAGACACCACCGTCTTGGAGCACATGCGGAGATATCTTAATTTGACCATACCTCTGCTGAATCCGTACGATTGGGACAGATATTTCCCGCGGTCCTTTGACCAAACCTGGACGCTTCCCGCCGAGTATCGCGGATCCATGATGGTCTTTCTCATGTGCATAGCCACGGCAAGACTGACTACCGTGGCTCGGAAGGTCGTCATTGTCAGTACGGCTTTCTGGGCTTTGTATCACATGCGTGGCGACATGTACTGCTTTTTGATGGGCATGGCTATAGCAGAGCTTCGGTTCAACCCACTGACCGACGATTTTGCATTCATGAGAGCAAAGAGAGTGTCGAGATCACTGCGGTGCACCCTGGCTGTGACTCTTTTTTTGGTGTCGATATTCGTCCTTAGCTGGCCAGAAGACGGCGACGGCGGAGTCGAACCATACAAGACCATGAACGGTTTCGTCCCAGAGAAGTGGCGCGGAGGTAACGAGGCCTTTGCTCTCTTCTGGGGCTATTTCGCCGCCCCGGGCTTGCTGTTCGCACTCGAGAATCTGCCGTCTGCGCAGCGCCTGCTGTCAACGACGCCCATGCTGTACTTTGGAGAGATTAGTTTCTCTTTTTACCTTCTCCACTGGTCGGCTTTCCAATGGCCCGGACGACACTTGAAGGACTTTTTGGAGAGAGACTTGGAGTGGTCAAGGGATTCGAGCATCTATACCATGCTTGTCGTGACTTTTATTCTCTTGGTCACGTTGGCTGATGTGTTCTGGAGGACTGCCGACGAGGGCTGCGTCAAGTTATCACGAACATTTGTTGATTGGCTCGGTATTCACGACACCCGAAAGTCTTGTGCTGTCGGTACAAGTACTGTTGGACTGCATAACTGAGTGTGGAGAAGATAAGTACATCATGCCAGCTGGAATTTTGCTTGCTCTGCAGATAAGTCGCTTGATGAATTTGCATCGCTCTTGAAAGACTGAAAAGCTTGCGATGTGCTAGTTGAACTGCTGTCAGGTGGAAAAGCTAGGTAATTAGTAGAATATGATGAGTTGTGCCCTTCGAATTGGTAGCGGTGCTATACAGCCACACAGTCACTGCTGGTGTCAGCCTGACCTGCTCCATTCCAGAGGAACTAGAACCCCTCAAAAGTTCCAGCGACCACCGTTTGGCTAATCAATTATGTAATACCGCAGACCATATTCATTGTTCCTTGGAGATGAGGCTCCGGAAACATGTTGCAGCCATGTCCCTGGAGTACCACCTTATTGCTCGAGACAATGCCTCGATACGGAGGTGTGTCCCCGCTTTTGGAGCGGCTGTGTTCATCTGGGTGCATATGTACTTATATATATAGCACCCTATCGCTTCCACCATTGCACCTGCTCTTCGGAGCAATCTAAGCTGTAAATATTCCAGCTTTAAATAAAATCTGCTGATCTAGTCCTTTCCGCCCGGCAAATGATGCCAGAAGTCCAATCGTGTTGGTTACACAAAGATGAATTCTGACCCTTGGGCTATAACGACCTGCTTAGTGGTTGTGGGGGCCGCAGTTGACAAAAATAAAAGTATTCTGGCATCCCGTAATGACCTCTAGTTATATGATTTATTAGTTCAAGAGAGCAAATTCCCCAACATTGCACCCTCGACTACTGCAATGAATACTTTGCCTTAGCATTATCATAAATCTTCGCTTGTGATTTCATGCAATGGCTATTGCTTAGATGGGTATCAGATCCATAATTCCACGCCACAGCCTTTTCAGCAAGCACCATCATGGTCACCGCGGACGGAGATCTTTTGCCCAAGACCTCAGGCTCTTGCAATTCCTTCAACATCGCTGATGAAAACGAGGCGACTTACCTCGGCCTGATCCAGAATGAGATCCAACCTTTCTTTCCCAATTTTGCCTCTGCTCTTTCAAGACAGTCGCCGCTTGAACGGGAATACGGAAGGTGTGCAGCAGTGGATCTGAGCCACAAGTCTGGCGATAGACGTACTTTATTCCTAAGCTCAGACGAGCTACGCCATTTTCTATTAACAACTCCCACATCCCCAAAGCCCGGGTCGGGAGATGGACCTCTACGACGTCTCTTCATCCTGGAAGATCTTTCCAGCAACTACATCTCGATTCTTGGTTCCCACCTCAGGATTCCGCCCAGCTTCTTTGCCGGCCATTATGACGATCCAGCCTCGCCGTCTGGGTTCAATCATCGCAACCCGTTTGAACGCTATACGACATCGCAATTTCGTCTTCGTTACGCTGATTCGCACCGTGCCGAAGTCAATGTTCCGCCACACGAGGCCTCCAGTACCTACACTTATAATACAAATGTATTTCGGTATCTTCATGTTTACAACCCAAACGGGCCTCTTTACGACGAGATGCGGAGTGTTCACGTTCTTTCTTTCTGGAGCTCGCCGGTAGGAACAGACGGCGCCTGGGCTGCCGTGCTGCTCGTAGATCCGCCCCTGGGGAGTCACGTGAAGCACTTGACTTCTAAGCAGCTCGTACCGGTTCGACGTGAGCTGAGAGACGAGAGTTCCATGCCGAGACATTATCTATTTCCGGAACTGAATGCTTTGCGGCAGCTGCCCGAGGATATATCGGCATGGACAGCCAGCCACCAGAGACCACAGTTTGTTTCAGTGTTTGACGATACACTAAACAACTTTGCCTCGCCCGGGAACTGGTCGACTCGGGAGCTGGACGACCCTAGAAAAGCCGTCGAGTGGCCCCGCAAGCTCGTGATCGGTATAGAGCTCAGCTACCTGCGGCGGCGGCACCTGCTACTTCTCCACCTCCAAAATACAAATGTCAAGCCAAATCAAACTCATCGAATAAACTATCTCGCAAATTTCTCCGAGGGTGTACTCTCGAGATGGGACGATCAATACTTTGACTTCATCGCTGGTAGCCGCACAGCGTTGAAATATTTCATCCGAGAGCTTGAGGAGAATATGGTCTCAATGGGGATCATCGCGAAGCATGGAATCACCCCGGGCTCAGCAAGCGCTTTCGGGACAGGAGCAGCAGCAGCGCCGCCGCCGCCGCCGCCGCCGCAATGGGAGGTTGACGGATGGCTGTCCGTCATGGATCTTGCGCATGCCGTGGACGCGTCATTGAATTCGCTGGCGACGACATTCATGCAATATATTACGATCCAGGAGGCCCGGGTCTCGGGCGCCAACGCCCAGAGCCTGTCCAAGATCACCGTCTTGACCATGCTCTTTATACCGCTGTCGACCATGGCGGGCATCCTCTCCATGAGCGATGACTACTTGCCTGGCAAATCGAGAGCATGGGTGTTTTGGGTGGTCTCAATTCCACTCCTGTTTTCGCTCGCATACTTGTATTGGCGGCAGCAGTTCCTCGAGGTGTTGGTAAAGAAGAGATCGAACTTGGCGCATCTTTTTGGAAAAGGGAGAGAAAAATTAAACGACAACTCCTACGTCTAATCACAAGGGAGTAGGATTGATATTGGTGAATTAGAGGACTGTGTATTCTTACCCAAGGCGGGACTTGATAGACTTTTTTGTTATAGTGTCGCAACAAGTAATATACGTAGGTACCTACCTAGGTAGACAGTAATGGTGTTGGGTCGGTGTTACGCAACTTTTTTACCCAAGACTGACATTATCTGTCGTGTCAAAAATGTAAAAGATGGTGTAGGTATGAATTCATAAACGTCTGCGATTGATCCCTCCATAATTGCTGCCTAGCAGGACCCAAAAATTGGGCTTCTGCCATGTGCCGTATCTGCCGGCCCTCACTGGTAGAGATATGAGCTTGACTGTATCTGCGCCCCGATTTTTCTCTCTCACCTTTGACCCCCCACTTCGATCTGTGGAGCTGTCCGCACTTCTAGAAAAACTTGGCATGGGTAGAGGGAATATCTGGAATCACGAACTTTTCATTAACATCAAACCCCACGATCTTTTTTGCCATTTCTAGCGACGACAGTATATTTCTGTGCGGATTCAGCCTCCGAAAACATGGCCTCTGGAATCAAGGGACGGGTTCTTCGCATAGCCGACGAGGTTGGCTTTATCACGCTTAAGGACTCCTGCCGGGATACCAAGCTACTATGTCTCCAAAGATTTGTGCGCATGTACGCCTTTGGCATCTCTTTTCTCGTCTTGGTTGACTTTCTCTCGTCAAAATCGTTTACCGAATCGCAAATCGGGCTGTTCATGACCCTGACCCTTCTCGGCGACGTGCTCGTGAGCTTGGTCTTGACCTCCATCACTGATCAAGTCGGAAGGCGCCGAATTCTGCTGGCTGGGTCGGGGCTAATGATTGCAAGTGGTGTGGTCTTTGCCGCTGTCGACAACTACATTGTTCTCCTCATTGCCAGTATTTTTGGCGTCATTAGCCCGACCGGCAATGAGATTGGGCCCTTTAGAGCCGTGGAGCAATCCGTTCTCGCTCACCTGACGGACAAGTCAAAGCATAGCGACATATTTGCCTGGAACATACTGATTGGCACGGCTGGCGCCGCCCTCGGGGCAGTCTCGTCTGGTTTGACAGTGCATGTGCTCGAGAATGTCCTTGGTTCGACCAAGATCTTTGCGTACCGTATTATTTTCTACGAATACGCCGTTGCGGGTGGCATCAAGTTATTCTCGACAATGCTCCTGAGCAAAAGAGTCGAGGTCGAACCAGTCAAGGTTCCCGAGCCCGAATCTGAACTCGAGCTTGAGCAGGGCCTCTTGTCCGGTGAGGATGATTCCGACAACGACGACGAGTCCAATAGTGCCAACCGTCCTGAAGTCCGGCCAAACGCACGCGTGCCACAGAAACAACGGACTTCGTTATCGGGTCGGCTTCGGTCTTTGCTTCCTTCCATATCACCGGCATCCAGGGCGATACTTTTCCGGCTGGTATTCCTCTTCTTCATGGACTCGTTTGCCTCTGGTATGGCAACGTCTTCATGGATCACCTACTTCTTCACCACGGTCCACTCTCTCCGCCCAGCTACGCTCGGTGTGCTGTTCATGATTACAAACATTTGCGCCACACTGTCCAACCTCTTTGCGGTGCCCCTGGCCAAACGCCTGGGGCCGCTCAAGACCATGACGTTTACGCATCTTCCGTCGGCCGTCTTTTTGGCCGTCATGGCCATTCCGCCGGCCTCGGGCGCGGGCACCTGGATTGCCATGACCTTTTTGACGCTGAGGGCGTGTACCCAGAGCATGGATCAGGCACCCCGACAAGCGTTTCTCGCTGCCGCCGTCTTGCCGGATGAGCGTACCGCCATCATGGGGTTTGTCAATGTGGTCAAGACCCTGGCTCAGTCGGGCGGTATTGGCCTGGCTGGTGTTCTGGCTGATCACAAGTGGTGGGTGGTTCTCTTTGGCGGCGCCGGTCTGCTGAAAATCTCGTATGATTTACTTCTGCTTTGGATGTTCTTGCGCGTCAAGGACCGTGTACCGGCAATGAACTAGCAGTATACCATTTCAAATAGACAGCCAGGATGGTCATGATAATGATGATTATTGGAAGCTAATATCAAGTATCCAGGCAATATGGCTGAGGCTCCAAGCATGTATTCAAAACCCTAAGTATCAATTGTACTAGTTAAATACTTAATCAGTGAAAACTGCGTGAAAAGGATTTAAACGTGTTTCAGGGACTCTTTTCTGCTGCAAAACTATATTCGCAATTTGTGTACTCTAGAGCATAACTCAAAGGCAAGGCAGAGAGTGGGGGCAGCAAATCACCGTTGGCTCCCTCTGACCAGGTCAGATCATTCCTTTCAACCCGCCCCCAAAAGATAGGGTAGTATTGCATTGCCAATAACTGTAAATATTGCGCCCAAGAAAAATGTGATGCGGCTGACATTGAGCAACAGAAAGAGTCAAGGAAACCTAATCGCAATACACACACACACAAACTTTTGAAATTGCGTGGACGGTTGAGGCTGTGCAAAGTTGAGCACATCTTGGCGTCTTTGCCACCACTTGTACGTGTATAGTTTCGAGCCTTTTTCGTTGTCTGACTTTGCGGGCGATTGGGTCCAGCCTCGAATTCAAAGATGGAAAAAAAAAAAAAAAAAAAACCGACCCATGAAATCCCTCGCACATATTCTCATCATTTGAGGGGCCTGACTCAATTTCGACGTTGTGATCTGAAGTAAAAGTTCACCAGAGTGTGAGAATAGCACAACATGCGTCTATAATACCTATCTCTCTACACACAATTAGGTGCTTACAACGTGGACATACATGCCTTGTAGGTTGAGCGTGCAGTCAGTGATCGTCAGATCAGCATGTTGCCGTATATAGAACCATCTATCCCGTCGTGTTGCGTACGTGCAGCAACACCATAAGCCACCCAAGAAGACGTATGCCCATTTCATTAGATTACTCTCGTGGACATGGTCGTTTGTCAACATTGGCTGCGGCGCAGCAGAAATTTGGGCTGCCTAAACGCCGTAGACCCACATGTGACGGAATTGGTGGGTTTCTTGGACGTGTTGTTACGGTACACTCCGCATCTATTATTATACTTGATGCATAGCGTTTCAAACGGTAAACCTAGATCCACCTTATATACAGACAACACATGGAGTGGTTCCTCTTCCGTGAGTTGGCACCAATAGCAAGACCTTGGAAACTTGGCGCTGCCCTTTGACGCAATCGCGTTAACGCAACTATAGAATATCTACCTTCCCTTTTACCCGTGACAGATTTGCCTGTCGTGTTTGATTCTTTCTCTTCTTCTTCTTCTCCGGCCTGCTTGTGGGCAAATCAACATTTGCTTCAACCACGGCCAAGGATTCCACTATAGAACTCAGACTATCACCATCATCTTTCAGATTACGTTGACTGCATAGCCAAACCATCCAATGGCATGGCCCATTATGCCGTGCTTCTCAAATTGTCAATCGTCCCAGAGTTAATCTGTGTCTGAACTGCGGCTCATATGACAAGCCACTACCTGCAATAATCCCTCGGCTGTCCCCTGGCAACTCTTGCATCCGTTTACTATGGGTTCTCTCCTGCGATTTTCGATGATACTATAGAATATCGTCTTCATGGCAGATATTCATAGCACAGTCCGATTGTCAGTGCGATATTCTATGCCTGATCAAGTTGATGCCGAAGATATGCATTCGAGTACAACAGGCAAGGATAAAATCCAAGATATCGGGTGACAAAGACCAGTGACTTCTGATTGACACCTTACACAACTATTGAACACTTATTTCTTCTTCTATAGCGGGAGAGAGTTTCGCGAATTGCTGGATAAAAGATCAGGCCGGCGCAAGTGCCGTGTTTGTCCCCTGAGGCAAGATATGCTGAGGTCTACGGAATATTGCCTCCATCTGACACTGACGACGCAGGCTTCAGTAGACATTCTGATTGGATTTTTGTGCACAGCTACGGACATGAAGAAGATGATGATGGGACGATATACATGCTTCGGACAGAGGTCGTTTGGGCGCGGAATCTTACCATGGTAGACACCGAGGCGCGAGAACAAATTGTGTATATCGCGTAGGCGTATGCGATCTCAAAAAAGCTATACTAAAAGCTATTCCTCTTTTGTCGTCCGTTGATAATATGAATATATTTGAAGGCGTTTGGTTCAAGTGAGTTTATTGTTTCCTTTACTTTATTAACCTACGATGAGATCAGTACCATCGCCAGTTCGTCTATCGGCCTGAACTATAGAGGTAGTCAGTCATACCCACGCATATATATCAAAACAGTCTTGGTCCAAGGAAACGGTATAACATTTTTTGGTGTATAAACGGTTCCCGAGGAACCAAAACGGAGCAAACCAGCCAGCAACCTGAGCTAGGCCCTGGCTGCCTAGCTAAGAGTATTAAAGTGGCCCTGCCACTGCCAAACTAGGGGCGATCTAACGCTGATCAGCAGACCCTAGACGCGGACCCCTCCCCAATGTAGTCCCTGTAGGTGCTAGGGTCATGTTGGTAGCAACGGACTGGGTAATGTAGGTAGCGTGCTCCAGAGATAGACATGTATCAGAAACTCCATTTCAGTTGACGTCGCGCCAATTCGCAAGTCCGCCGAAACGTCAAACACCTTTTGTGTTTCTCGTCTCTTGTTTGCCTCGCATAACCATTTGTCCCTTTCACACGATCGAAGACCTTGCGCCAGCCATCTGCTCTTTCGAACCTTGGCTGCTACATAGCTGGATATATCCCCATTCGACCCTGAATTACTACAGCTCAAAATCCCGCCCGTGCCTGGCTTTGCTCCCAACTCGACGCTAGGCTCCCGAAGGAGCTGCGAGCCCCTGCTTCATTTACAAAGGAACCCGCCGAATAAAACAGACACAAACCTCTGCAACCACAATCGCTTTTCCTTCCCGAGGACGATCCGATCTGCAACTTTAGGCGTCATGAAGTCGCTTAAAATGAACAAGGTGTTTGACACCATCCGGCGCAAGGGAACAAGCGGTAAGACGACCCAGTTGAATACTTGATTCGTTCGCAAGACGCTCGCCGCATGTTTGACTGACTGGCGCCTCTTTCGCTATCTAGGCAACGATTCAGAACCACAGAAAGACAGTCCCGAGGGCATTGCGGTGCAATGTGTGGTATGTCCAAGCATAGCTCTCCAAATGCCATCACAGACGTCACTCGACACAGCATGAGCCAAGGCTAATCAAGACTGCCAACAGAAAGCATTCTGCGAATCGGGCGGTTCAAACGGGACGGGCGATGAGGTCACCTATCTGCCCTCTATTGTTGATGCAGCCGAGTCTTCGCCGCAAGCTGCTGCCGAATGCGCAAAACTTATCAGAAAGTATCTGAAGAGGGACTACTGGTCCAAGCCGTCGTACCAGTACAATGCCATTATGCTGATGCGCATCCTTGCCGACAACCCGGGCCCGACTTTCACAAGGAACATGGACCAAAAGTTTGTGGACACGACAAAGGAGGTATTGAGGAGCGCCCCCGATCTGAGCGTCCTGCAAATGCTCATGGAGACATTGAACTCGTACGAGAACCACAAGTCATATGACGAAGGATTGGCGCTGCTCCTGGAGATGTGGAGGAAGGAGAAAGAGAGGGCACAAAAACATGGGGTGAGTTCTGCGCCGCATTGGACCTCTGGTGTCCTTGCCACCACCGCTGCTAACACTTCTACAAGGGGCGACAACCTCAGCCTCCGCCTCAAACGTATAGTGGCCCACCGCCGGTCAACCCTCAGGCAGACAACTTTCACTCCCAAAACTACTTTTCACGCAATCACACCAACAGCCGCCTACCCGATCCCGTCGAACTGGCAAGTCGCTTGGAGGAAGCCAGGACGTCGGCGAAGCTACTGCAAGAAGTCGTCACAAACACGCCGACGAGCGAGGTTCTCAACAATGACTTTATGAAGGAGTTTGCAGACCGCTGCACAAGTGCCAGTAGAAGCATACAAGGCTACATGACGGCTGAGAATCCTGCGCCGGATAACGATACCATGGAGAGCTTGATCGATACGAATGAACACTTACAAGCAGCGCTCAGCTTGCACCAGCGGGCCATGCTGCAAGCCAGGAAGCAGGCCGGTATTGGCGCAGCAAATGAGCCTAATGCCATACCCGCGCTTGCGCCTGACCACATGACCGCTCCCGTATCTAATGGTGCTGGATCTTCGAGGCGCCCTTCGCCCCATCCTACCATGGATGACTCTGACGAGTATGAAGCACCTTCGATGCCTCCACCCAAGAGAAAAGGAAAGGGGAAGGAAGTAGATTACGATAGTGTTGCCTCAGCCTCGGCGTCGGCTTCAAGGTCGCACACACCACCCGCTGAAGATGACCCCTTTAGAGACCCTGTACCCGAGAGGTCAGGGGCTCATGCTGGGGGCTCGGGGGCTGGTGGGTCGAGATATTTGGACGACGAGCCAAGGCTTGCGTACGAACCATTCAATCCCGGTTTCACTACCACACAGAGCTATCTGGGACGACAAGAGAGTGCCATAGGAAAAGAGGCCATGCATGGTGCCACAGCTGGTGGCGGACACTCTTCTGGCACGGCAAAACTGTCACGCGTAGACAGTACCGAGGGGGAGGAGGGGATTTATGACGTGTCGCCTCAGAGGAGCAAAGACCCCGTCTATAGATACTAGGTGACGCTGTATGCTCAGCGAGTATCGAAATCCCGCAAGGCGATATTCAAGTGTGAGCTGTGCTCATCAAGTTTGGGCGGGAATGGTGTGGAGGGTGGACATTGTCCTTTCTAGGCTTTGCCATGAACTTAATTTTGAGCGATTAAAACATGTACTGTGGTTGTTGGTGGTGTTTCGAGTTGTTCGCCTACTTGGGCGTATTTGACATATTGAGATATCCCAGTATCTGCAAAATTACAACCTTTTTCAACCGTGCACAGACTTCCTGAGTTGGAATGATCATGCGTGAAATTATAAACAATTCATTTCGGTACGTCAAACTCGAGAATTGATGGTATGTGTGCCAAAACGGGCAAGACACAATGCTTGAGGACTTGTGAGAAAAGAGTTCCACGTAATATTCACATCCTGACTTCTTAAATAGGCGTTTATAGCCTTCCATCTTTCCATCCAAGCCGGCAAGTATTTCTATAATTCGGGCGTCCGATTTATATTGTAGTGTCGAGGCCCATGCCATCCAAGTATCATCCATAAACGTTTCTGGGGCCGTTGGCCATGTTTCTGTATTGTTCTCGTTGTTCTTTGTTGTCCCCAACAAGCGTCAAAACTGCTGACAGGTGTTGATTATACAAGGGGCACAGACAGAATAGATATTTTTGCTAGACGTTGATTCCTCATACCGAACATGAACCGCTCTTGAAAGTGAACAAAATGATCAAACAATCGGTTCACCAACGGAGACCTTGTTACGACTTTTACTTCCTCTAAATGACCTACCTCTATGGTCTCGCACCTTATACTAGCCTCGAGATGCTTTTCCACAGAAATTTATGGTCGCTGCCCTCGTATTTGCCTAGCACTCAGCTAGAAATCATTGCAGAATCCTAGGAAGAAATTTGGCCAGTTTATAAATTGGATATTATCTCATTACCGTAAGTACCACATCCCGTGGAGTCTCGCTCTGAGTATATCAAGGGTCTTTTTAGCACATCTGTTCTTTTTGTTTTACCTCGACAGGCTTAACTTGACTCTTGTGTAAGTTACCTCGTTCACAACTTGCCCTTGGTATGAGCTTGGGCGAACATTATTCTTACGAACTAATACCCACCTACGGCTTATATATATAAAACTTTAGAGCAGTGCGTGTAATTAATCATTTTCTGTATATTTTACCATGGAAAGCAGCAATTCCGGTGAAAAGGGAGGCTCGATGACCAACCTTTATTTATTTATATACTATTAATTAAAACAAATATTACACTATATCATACTTTACTTAAATCTACTCCACCCCAGCTGTCCAATCATTATTAACGCCAGTAACTCGAGGACCACTAAATAAACCCACCAGAGAGCATATACCAACCAATTTCAAACTATGACGATCTAATAAATTACTTGGGGCAACGACTTGTCTTGCTCAATCCTAGGGTTATAAAGCTTCGTTCGGGTTAAGATCATGCTACGGACCAAAGGTCATGCAGGTAGTATCCTCTGGTATCAATCCCAGCACTTTCACAGCTCAGAGCACTTTAAAACGTGTCTTTGACCTCGTGTAAAGCTTTGATCACTTTTGCTGCTCAAATAATGATACCAATTGCCTCTGCGGTATGACTTTGACACTCTGGTCCGAAGATGCTTTGAAATATGAGTTTCTTGACATTTTCGTCTGATATGATGGCATGATTCCCGCTCTTATTGCTGCGTAGGTGGTCAGGCACCTGCCCAACAGAGATGAGCACACACCTATGAGAGGTCGGGTGCCCGACGCCCATTTCCAGAGCTCGTGGCCCGATGCCCATGATACGTGCGTTTTCAAGGCTCACGAAATTCCAAACTTTTAGTCACTTCATATAAAACGTGACAATTATACATTTTTCCCTCTTCGCTACCGTAAGAAAGGAGGGAAAAAAAAAAACCTTAGGACGGGGCCCTCTTCCCAAGATGAGGAACCTCCGATATCCTCCGGCTCTCGGGGGTGGACTTGCTAAGCGCGGTTCACGCGGGCGTTGTAACCCATGATAGGCAAGTTCAAACTCTCTTTACTTTGTCCCTCGCCCTTCCCCTCTTCAAAGTGCTACATAGCACAAGGGCCCTTTCGTGGTTCCGGGTTCCAATTCAAAACTTTATCAGGGAATCTCCCAGAGGGGACAAACAGACTCCAAATGGAGAAGGAAAGGAGGTGAAGGGAGAAAGAAGAGCAAAAAAAAGAAAGAAAAAAAAGGCAAGGACAACATCAAGCCACCCGTTATGCTTGGTATACAAAACATGGGCCATAAGAGGGCCGTAAGGGGGGTAATCCACAAAAAATAAATTCAACATGGCAATAGCATATTTATACTGTGTTTGAATAAATTTTGGTCCATAACTTTATACCATTATCCGAGCGGCAAAGCCAAAAAAAAAAAAAAAAAAAAAAACCTACGATACAATTATGAAGGGGGGCTAGAAGCTGGATTGAAAAGCAAGCAAAGAGATCACCGCTGCTTCCGGGTTCCCGGGCGGGTTTCCGGAAACATGGGTTCTTGCATTGGGGTCATAGACTTGTTTATGTCCCAAGATGAATGGATGTATGTATGACTCAGTACATGTAGGGAAATAAATGAAGAGCAAAAGAGAAGACATTTGAAAAAAAAAAAAAAAGGGTATACTTGCCTAGGATCGTGAGACTAGCCAGGAACCTGTCTATACTTGATGTCTTGTATCCCTTATAATTGTGCCTTGAAGGGGAAGAGCTGGGAGACCAAAAAAAAACAACAACAACCTGTCTCGAACCCTATCTATCCGGCTGGTTGTCTAGGTCCTCCCTTGTTCTTTTAGATACCAGGGCGCTCGCTTTTGCTTTTGCTTTTGCTTGCCATGCCATGCCCATGCCCATGCCCATGCCCATGCCATGTTACATAAGGTATATATACGATGTACCATGCCAAGCTAGCGATCGTGGGAAAACGCGCGCAGCAAGCAAGCAAGTAGCCACGGTAAGAAAACAAGCCACAATTTGCGGCGGGCTGGAAGGGGAGGGGCTTGGGGGCGGGTTAGGTAGGTAGTTTAGTTGAAAAAAAAAAAGTTTACTCACAGGTGAGTAGAAATATGCGCTGCTGGGACTTTGTACGCGATTGTCCAATCAGTCACGCCTTCGGGACTTGTTTCCCTATCTTCTTGTGTGTATTCTTTCTTATTCTTCTCTCGCTTTCCCACTCCCCTCATCCGCTCTCCCCGACATGTCACCCAGCATGACATCCGTCTTGGCGATTTGAAGAAGCCCAGAAACGAATCATTTCTGTGCATGGCGATCGAATGTAACATGATGCTTTGGGAGATGTATTGTTTGATACAGATGCCCCATGGACGGATCTCGCGGTCTGATGTACAGTATAGTACAAATGCCCCCAAAAAACTTGTATCATCCTTAAGCGAAGGAAGAAAAGTGGCATGCTTTCGTCTTTCTGGGGGACAGTCTGGCTGCTCCCGGCGATACATATAAACTCACATAGTTTTGATCCCGTCCGTTCTGGCGTTTTGCACAGATAAGAAAAGCAGAGATCCAATCCGCGGGTGTCAGATAACTGGATGCTCGAGACTCTATATAAATTGCTTTTATGTACGACATTGTCATGCCCGCGATTCATGTCCTTGCAGCATGTGAAATGTATGTCTCTCAGCAATCAGTCTAGTCTCCCATCAACCAGGGCCTATAACTCCCACTTCGTACATTGAAGTACTTGAACATTTTTCTCAGCATCAATTTGGAGTATTTCTTTTCCTTCACACTGCCTGGGTTATTGCATTTGGCTCTGTCTTTTGTTGGTTTTCTTTCTCTTGTCTCGGTGCGCTCTATGCAACCTCCTCCACAATTTGAAGAAAAAAAGCATCTGCCGACGTCTCAGATCTGTAAGTATCACTCACTAGCTTTGCCCCCCTCCCCGGCTGGCCGTTGGGAAGCATTCCGCGGGCTTGTCGCGTTGGGCACAATGACCAGTGATCGGCCGCTAAGCAAGGAAAAAGGACCCTTGCTGCTCAAGTCCCGATGCACATCGATGATGCTTAGACAAGAACGATTTGTTTGCCATGTTTTGCAACAAGGGGCTGGGCACAAGACCAGTGGAATTACAAGAGACATTATATGAAATATTCCCAGATATTTCGGAATCATGCTTGCTTATTTCAAGGGAATAATCAGCAAAGGCAACCCTTTAGCAATATGCTTGCTCATGTCGGATCAGTCGTCACTAATTTCTATTTCGACTGGGCTGCTCCGTAACCCTCACTTGTACGGTACTTAATCCGACTCGAACGCGGGTGACGGAAGACACCAAGCAAGCCCCCCTCCATCCGCTTCCCCTCTTCATCACGTTCTGGGCCCGCCTAGGCATTCTCATTCTTCTTCTTCTTCTCCCCTCGAGCGACAAAGGCTCGGCGCTTAAGCGGCTGCCCGTCGTGACCGTGGCCGTGGGGAAACACAACGCCGCTGCCAAGGTCGTCAAGGGCAAAGTTTTCGCCCGCGCCGGCCTCTTCGAAGATGTGACGGACCTGCTCCTGGGAGAAGCCGTGATGGATAACCCCGTGGGTCGCGTGGTCATGGTCCTGCTCGTGGGTCAGAAAGTCCCAGATGAAGAGCACGCCACCGGGCTTGAGGCGCTCAACTAGGCGCGCCGCCGTAAACCCGGGATCATCAAAGTGGTGGAATCCCCCGCCTACTGCCGCCAGGTCAAAGTTGAAGAATTCGGGGCCAGACAGGGCCGCGGGCTCTGGATCATCAGGCGCGGCCAAGTTGCCAACGACAGCAAACATGTCCTCCTTTGTTAGTCCCTGGGCAGTTTAGTCAGCGACCTGTCCCGCCTTTGCACAGCTTCCTGCCATCTTGAAGATCGGCATTGCCAAGTAGGATATAGACATGTGAGAATTGGTGTGACCATGTTGGCACCAAAATACCCAAAACAAGAATGATACGCACCTGATTTTCAGCTCGGGCATTGTACGCCCCAACCATATTCTCTGATATGTCAATGCCTATACACTGCGTTGTATAAGGACCCAGTGCCTGCAAGTCGGCATATTAGTCTGGCAGTCATCGGGACTTGAAGGCGCATGTGCTTTCGACTTACCCGAGATATCATGCCAGTTCCGCAAGCATAATCTAGCAGTCTCACTTGCCTGGCACTGTTTGGGGTCAGAGTATCTTCCTCGGCCCTCTTCTCATCACTGCCGTCCTTGTCATCGTGTTCGTCGTCGTCATCAAGACCATAATCGTCGTCGTCGTCGTCGTCTGCCCAGTCCACGCCGATAAAGTCTAGTCTAGACTGGATCGCTTCCGTGAGTTGTTGGAGACTCTTCTCGAACTTGGTGTCGTATTGTGCTGCAACATTGCTGCCGTTGCCGTCAGCTAGCTGCGTTTTGCCCGACAAGGATACCGGACCAGGGGGTGCAAGTAGCGATAGAATTGTGCTGGTGCAACCCAACTCCTTCAACCTGGCAATTATATACGCATTGGGTACTTGGCAAGACAGACCAACGTGCGACGCGGCCGGTACTTTTACGTAGCAAGATGATTCGGCATAGGTAAAACGGGTGGAGGAGGTAACAACTTACTTGAAATGAGCCTTGTTTTGTTCTACGGTACTGGCCATGATTGAGCAGCGGTGAATAATCAGTGATGCCGGCCAATCCGAAATCACACCGTCGGACTGAGCTTGCCAATTGATACTATCAGACGGTTGAGCTGTAATACTGCCACAAGATTGTAGTAGACCAGGAATCGGATATTCTGGGACTATATTAGCTCAGTTCGGAGACTTTTCGTACAGTTCTCGTACACTTTCATTCACCATATACGTGCGCGGGGACTTCTCGGTTACTTTGTTTGCTGAGAATTGAGCAGCTTCAAAACGGAACCTAATTGAGTTTGAGCTGCAGCTCGGCGGGGACCCATACGGAGATCATGTGACCAGATGGTGAAATCGTGACCCAAAGTGTAACTTCACTGCTTTGTAGAGTAACATGACCGTTTCTTACACCGCTTGTGAGCAACCTGGTGCTGCGCGTGTCACTACTACCACCTTGCTCAGTAGCTCAATGCAGTCCAAGGCACACGCATTTACTACATTGTGCATGCCACAAGAAAACTCTTTTTCTTCTTCTTTTTCTTCTGGTTCTCGCAGAAGTGAGTGCAATACTCTGTAGTAAGACCTTTGGGTGACGTGCAGACCCCTGGTATCAAGCAAGGCTGATCGTCACAGATGTACCATGCAGTAGCAGCGGGAGTCGATAGCCGCAGATGCAGCAGGCGCTCATTAATGCAGAATCGTAAACGAGCCCGTTGTGGAGAAAAATGCGAGAGTAAGATACCCCCAGTGCAGTGAGTGAATTCAGTCGTCAGAAAGACACAAGAGAGAGAGAGAGAGGCGGCAGAGGGAGACTGTGACTACATACTAGTACATACCTACATTAGCCGATGCTAGCTGCAACAACAGCAACAACAGCAACACAGGACACAGTAGTGAGCGTGTTCCAACCCGTCGACCCGCGCATCAATGCATTCATTGCAAGGATGGGGGATACATGCGCGCTGACAATTCCCTCTGGATGGTGACTTTTGGACGATCGTACGCACGTCGTACACTAGGTCAGAGGTAGTGTAGGTACGTGCTATCTAACATATGCAGAGTGGTAGCTGCACTCGCGTCGGACCGTGGTCAAGGGAGGGACGGACGGTGCAGGACAGGGCACGGTAGGTAGGCTTAAGGTAGCACGACGACGATTAGTGGCCGTCTCGCACCATGCAAGCTTGCTCCATTTTCTTGATGCAGCAGGGCAATGGATCCAGATAGAACTGGAGCGAGCTGAAAGGCGTGGAGACACCGTTCCCGCCCTTCTCTTTGGTTCTCTACTAAGGTTAGTATGTACAGACACTAGGCAAGTAGTAGTATGTAGACACTTGTGTGTTTATGTGGTCGGTCGCGAATATGGCCAATATCCTGGCTTACACGCATTGTGTTCCCCCCTTCTTCGCCGCCCCCCCCCCGGCCGCGGCCGACGAGACTTTGCAAGGGCGCTGCAGGGCGAAGAAAATGGACATCGCTTCGTACTTGCTATTGCTGACGGTGGAGTGATGCTGCTCCATTGGGGGTGGTGCGAGAGGGGGGAGGGAAAAGGCAAAGCCGCGATGCTACAGCGCTTGTGCAGGAAAGGTGAACCTTTTCAGAGAGCGAAACACTTCAGCTTCTGGGCTGACTTGGCACACTAGTTGACTAGTCGTTAGCGAGTGTGGGTGGGAGCTACTATACTGCCCACCTGTAGTATATATGAGGTCGTAGTATATGTCACGTCCGATATTGATTGCTATCCGACACAATAGCTGCTGTACTGTGTATACACATTCCCAGCTGCGGAGTCGTATTCTCCGGGCCGCGGGCGGGTTCTAATGTAGCAGTATAGAAATGGGTGCAGTGCTGATGTATGTAAGCACTGCAGCCCAGGCAGTAGTACTACATAGTACCACGCATGAGGCATTCATCGCCTGCTCTGTGCTTTTGACGGCTTGGTAAGCGGATCTCCAAAGTACTGTTTTCATTCGCGGCCATGGCCCGTGATACATACCTAGGTATACTGACATGGGGAGAAGGCAAGACAAAAACAAAAAAGATGGATGCGGGTGAATCCATCCCCTTGTAACCAAACGTACATCACAATCCACATCGTCATCCACTGGGACGTAGGCAATGTAAATTATGGAGGCACGGTAGGTAGGTAAGCCCAGACCCCAGCCACGGAGCCGGGCGCTAGTTTTGGAAGGATTGCGCGAAACAAGAAGATGATCTGATATCCCCCCATGCTGCTTTGGCACATAACGCCTGGTCGCTCCACAGGCATGAATCTCAGCCTGGAGAGCCACGCTACCACAATGTGTATTACTGTTGTTTGTTTCTGGCGGGAAAAAAACGAGAAGGATACCTTGAGTCCACTCGTGGTAGGCAAAGCTGTTGAAGGATCTGTGTAACATACGGGCGTAACGGGTAAGGAAGAAAATATGGACATGAAAGAAGACGGCCTATGTCGCCTGCATACATAGCTACGTACCTGTGTTATATGATATTTTATGATAGCTCACCGCTGCTTGTGTTATTTAGGTTGCCTTGGTTGCCTGCTTGCTAGCACGATACCGGGTCGATAGCACTCACTTACCTGAGAAG
The DNA here is from genome assembly GCF_000516985.1 of Pestalotiopsis fici W106-1. Taxonomy (NCBI): domain Eukaryota; kingdom Fungi; phylum Ascomycota; class Sordariomycetes; order Amphisphaeriales; family Sporocadaceae; genus Pestalotiopsis; species Pestalotiopsis fici. The sequence continues at coordinate 1,984,321 of NW_006917092.1, read as the reverse complement.
CTGTATCTGAGTAGATATGCAGTGTCTCCATTGATCCTACGGACGGAACGGCCACAACGAGGAAGTAATAAATAAGCAGATAGATACCTGGGATCTGAGCGCGGTCCCGAGCGCAACCTCCAGATAGTACATTTAGTAGCACACAGAAACGGAAGATATACCTACTGTACCTACCTACCTGACCTGCACACACCTACCCCAATTCGAGTCCATGGACACACAAGCAGACATGGGCCAGGCCCCTGTTTTCCTCCGTCTTCTGATAATGGCTTGCCATGGTAGTACTTTGACGTGGTAAGCTGAAGAAAATAATATCCCGAACCCAGACAGACTTTGCGCATGTCGCGTGTCGGTTCAGCCCTGGCACGGCGGCGTCGGGTTCAAGTTCTTTTGGCTCAGGGTCGTCTGCTCGTTGGCTGCACCGGCGCGCAAGTGAGCACCCGAGACTGCCCGTCTCAAAAGGACCTTTGGGAACAGCATGCGAAGCCTGCATCGGAGCTGTGCTGGAGGGGGCCCAGTCGCAAAGGCATGGGCGAGACTGGCCCATCTTCTCGGGAGCTGTCTTGCGAGCGAGATGCAAGAGTCTCAAAACGGAATACATATCAACAAGAATCATCGACTGCGGAGGCGGAAGATGAAAGCGATGGGATCTGACCATCTGAGTGTGAGTGAGAGAGAGAGAGAGAGAGAGAGTGTGTGTGTGTGTGTGTGTGTGGTTGACCCTGGGCGCTTTTTCCCTTTTCTTGGCTCAATTCTTTACTCCAAATAAAATAAGAATAAAAAGAATTCATGAATCGTCTTCCCAAGATGTCGGGCCTGGCTAGGACCTGCCCTGGGGCAAGCCGTTGAAAAAAGTGCGGGGCAAGCATCAGGCCACTGCAATCAATCAGGCACAGAAGGTACGTCTGACCCGATCACTTCCACATAGGTACCTACCTACCCACCTCCCGGTGACCTACACAGGATCTAGTAGTAGGCAAGCAATGGTATGTGGTCCGCGAGTAACATGGTTGGCATTGTTGGGAGGTTAGATCCTCTCTTGAAGTTGAAGAGCTGGCTAGACTTGATGCCCAACTGAAACTATAAGCCAAGCATAATTACCATGTATGATGAAGGTTTGGTGACTCAAAGGGTGATTCCGGCAGTTGTTGCATCGTCACTGTTTAGAGTACGCTCAGTTAGGCACAAAGCGGAGCCACCAAACGAAACCTGCCTGTAATTAACCACCAGCCATATACGTTTAAATGTAGCTTTTGAGCAATATAGTATTATAGGTACGATGATGTAGTACAATGATTAGTTATTCAGCAAAGAAATATCTCGATGTCCAAGTGCTTTTTATTATGACATCTATTATTTCGAAAAGAAATCTAATTCATGCATTCAATTAGTCTGCCCACTAAATTGGAAGCCTCTTTTTTTTTCTTCTCAAATCCTTCTACAACCTCGGAAACCATCTCCATTAGATACTTCAATACTGAGAAACATGGAGGCTTGTACCTGGTTCAATCCACTGTCATGTGCAAAAGCGGCGTCGGGACGTCAACATCAAGCCCACTCAAATAAATGAGCCAGTCATACTCCCTCTTACACAAAAAAAAAAAAAAAAAAAAAAAAAAGCCTCGCAAGAGTCCGAGCATTATCAAGCTTGTACGAGACCACCCACAAGTAGTCGATATCGAAAATGTCACAAATGAGAGTGGCAGAAATTAAAGATCATAATCGTGTAGCGAATAAGAGGCTCGGATCAAGGTGCACGACTCGTTCCTTCATATCACTAACGGCAACGTCTCCGACCAAGTGGAGGTGCCAAAGGCGACCGTCGGCCGGGTGGGAAAACACTATGAAATGACATGCAGCACTAGGCTGCAACGGCTAGGACCGAGCGACCTAAAGAGAAAGAAAAAAAATGAATCGCACGATTGAAAGCTGGCGCGCTTCTTTAATTGATATAACATTGTTTCCTCCAGGGCTTTTATTTTGTTATCCAAGGAGAGGCTATGCAACGCAGCTTCAAGTCCCGAGAGAGGTACTCAGGGTAGAAAGTGCTTCAGCGGCTGCGTAAGTCGTGTATACAAATATAATCAATGATTCGTCTACGCGCGGGGGCTATTTGTGTAACTGGCAAGAGTTGTCCATGTGTGCATCGCCAGTATAAGCACTTGTCGCAAAGTGACTACATGTTTCTTCATGGTGACATCTTTTGTCATGGAAGCGAGATTGCTATGACCCCTCCTTTGAGCATTAGTGCCGTCTTCTTTTCGTGAAGGGGGGAGGAGGAGAGAGAGAGATAGAGAAGAGGAAAAAAAAAAAAAAAAAAAAAAAAAAACCTCGCGCCTCCCGAAACATCTCATCAGCTCGGCTCGGGGCAGAGGGGGAAAAAAAGGGAGGGGTCAAAGTGTATAAGCGCAAAGTGATGCCAACCTCCAAAAGTCAGCCAGCCAGCACACAAGGGTTGCCCAATTCATGTTACCGAGAGCATGCCCAAAAAAAGAACAACATCCAGACAAGTCCTTCGGAGGATGATTTATGACGAATGCATACCATTGGAAGATCGCTGCAAGGAGGAGGGAAGAGAAAGAAAAAGGGCTGGTCATGCAATGCAACACGTCGGAAGTTTTGTTGACTGCAAGAAAGAATCCTTCCTCGACTTTGCTTGTCAATTAATGACATGCTATATATGCCTTGAGCTGGATAGTCAAAGATGATATTACACAGGTACGCGCATATACTTTGGTCTTGGACCGCATTTGCAGGGGCCATTTGCAGGAGGGGGGAGTATTCTCATTGCATCGAGTCGCAGTAATTGAAACGGCCGACAGCATTATATTTGTCTTTATTGCGATGAATAGCTTGTTTTTTTTCTCACTTGTCTGCCTTTCCCCTCTTTTCCAAGGTCCCCACTTACGGCAATTGATCTCAATAATTTTTTTTTTCTACTTCTTTTATTCCCGCTCAAATTGTTTTGTTATTGGTACGACATTGCAAAATTATCATGAATGTAAATTTATCATCTTCGTAGTTTCGCTTTTTTTTTTATTACCTTTTTGCTTATGAGTGATGCTAGGCAACCCCATCCCCCGAAAATTATGTATTTATTTATATTTCCATGGCCTTTTTTTTTCCTACACTTGATTTTATTTCTATTTATTCATTGTGTCTTCCCCTCTTCTTGGCGCAGTGTGAAAGAGAAGAATGCCACACACTCACATACACACCACGGGCGCGGAGCACCGCAGCAAGCAAGCAGCAAGCCAAAAAAAAAAAAGCTCCACCAAAGAACCGACCATCGGGGCCCTCAGGGAATATCGCTGGAGACACAAAACTGGGGTTTGACAGGCAACGCGGAACGGCTAGAGGTACGGGCCTCACCCGGCATCACGCTAACGTCACGTGACTGACTACTGCTGCGTCTTCCCGCAACTCTATTGGCTGGAACCGTGAGCAAGGGGAAAAAAAAAAAAAAAAAAAAAAGCTACAACATGTACATTTGGTAACTTGGAGTGTCGTAGCAGCAGGAGAGTAAATAAATGTAGTAGGTGAAAACAAATCACACACACTCACATCGTAGTGTATTCCTCCATTTGCCCCTCTCTCCCCCTCTTCCCCATTTGTGACACTAGTCCATCCAATTATAGTCAGAGATCTGTTTCCATGTCCTTGGGACCAACATTGATGAATGGCTGTGCCTCTTTTCTTCCCCCTTCTCACTATTTTGCTAGGGTTGGCACAAAGACAAAAAGACATGGCGGCCCAACTGTCGGTGAGATGAAGAAACGGGTTGTCTGTTCCAAGTCCAAGTCATTCAGCCGTCCATGACCCAACAGATCGCTTCCCTGTCCGGCCTAGTTGGCTTTTTTTCTTTTCTAGAGAGGTTTACCGTCACTTTGGAAAGTCATCATGTTAGTTCAAGACTATTGGAAAAACCACTCTTTTCTGATCCAAGCTACCGGGCACCTGGGATTTGGGAATGCGTCCCTAGCAATGTCTCTTCTTCCCGGCGTGGAAATTACTAGTCGAGACATTGCTCACGACCCAGTTGATTTCGATCCGTGCTTGTTTCGAGTCAAGAAACAAAGATACTGTTTTTGACATCCATCGTCATTTAGTTGAATCTTATTTTGTTTTTCTTTTGTTCCTCTTTCTCGTACTCGTTCTCGGCCAGGGCCTGGCCCCCAAGGAATGTAGGCTACAATCTGCGAATCCGCATCACTAGAAGTGCTGAGAAGGAGAACTGACGTGGCTAATCTCCAAACGTCGGCCTCGGGGCTAAATTCCGTAAAATCTAATGTATTGTGCCCATTTCCATCACACGCCAGCCAAGCGATGTGTCAGCCATCCGCAAACCCTCCCCAAAAAACCACGAAGGATTTCCAACCGTGTGATGACCCTAGTCACATTTGGATCAGGAATTTTCTTTGGCCTTGTTCCTGATGCACGTAATTATACGCCGAGGGGTCTTGCCGACATGACTTTATCTGCAAGTCGCCGTATTCAGTATACGGAGGGCTATGCTGTTGCTGGATCTGTAATCACCCTTTTGCCAATGACTGGACCATGAAAGTATCTCCATGTACCAGGTTGCTGGCGCTGTCTCATATTGCTGCTGGATGCTGTTGTTTCCAGATTCGTCATGCCATTATATCTGCTCTCGTCTAGTGTACCTTTTGTCCTTTCTCTTTTTGTTATTTTTTTTTTTTTTTTTTTTTTTGGGATCGTACCTGGGCTTTTATCAAGGCATTTATCCGTCCCCTGATCATTAGCTGCTAAGAAGGCGGGACACTCATCCACGCAGAAAGCCTACTTGCCATGCGGCAATGAATAATGTAAAAAGGCACCTACCCCAGCGGGAGGCTTCCATTGTGCACGATCAGGGGGAGGATACATGATAACAGTTGGAACTGTGCCGACGTCATAAATTCATGTACGAAATGGTGACGGCCCAACAATAACGGAGGGTTACGTACGTATATCACAAAACTCAAATGACCGAGAAACATACTTGGATGTTGTAAGCGAGAGACCTTTTTTGGTTGCCGCGATAAGGGGTTGGCTCACGATGCAACAAGAACAGAAAGAAGCAAGATAGCGATGCGACCCTCACCTTGACCACCCTCCCCCCCGACGACGGCCCACACCTTGCTTCGTGAAATGCTTGCGGAAAACTTCTTCACTTTGCATATGTAGCGGTGCTTCTTCTTCTTGTTATTTTGCCCAGATCACATTTTGCGGACGGGCAACAAAAGATTTCGTTCTTTGCTTTTTGATTAAGACGTTATCACCTCGCCTACATGAGAACGGGTTAAGAACTAATTAGGCAATGAATTGGAAAGCCTAGCGAGAAAGAAACGTGTATACTAAGCGCTCCCTCCCGCTTGAATCATGATTATTTGCTTAGCTGAGCTCGGAATTTCCCCCGCGTGCCGCTCTCTAAAAGTTTAAACATTAGGGGCACGATTTTTTTGTTTTCTCACTGGAGCAAAAGTCCATTCCATCAGCGACAAAGAGACAAACATCGCGATCCAAACCTACCTACTATATTCGGGAAAGGAGAAGGGAAAAAAAATATTCCATGGCATTTATGCCATCTCTTACATTATTTTCCCAGTAGCAAGGCACCTTTTGTTTCGTACCGGTCTTCTGGAAGAGAGACAGAATTAGAGGGGGGAACAGTCATCCGTTCCCGAGGCCTCAAGGGGGGCCAAAAAGTCTAATGCTCATAGCATAACGCCAGCGGCGGCGGCGGCGGGCGATAAGGCCAAATCCTTGGCCGTTTTCCACCCCCAGCCTCCTCGCCCTGGGAAGCACAGTGCAGCAGCAGCAGCAGCAGTAGCACTGAAGCGTTCATCTCTTTCAGCGTCATGAGTAAGCGCATTTCATCCCAAGCCGGGGAAACACCAATTTCGTAGAAGGCAAAGAGTTTGCACATGTTCAGGATTGGAGATGATGATATCGGCCAGCCGGAAAAGCAAACCTCATATTAATTGACATGATCTTCTGGGCGGTAGAGTAAACCAGGACAACCACCGACACTGTCGCCCCGTCTGCACGAGGAGGGCTGCCGGGGACTTTGGAGATAGCAACCGGAAATGTCTTTAGCTGCCGGGTGTGTATAGTGGAATTTCAAGTAATCTAATGCTTCTTTTTCACATTGGAAGAACGCACAGTGACTAGGCGGAAGAGGGTAGAGAAAGGAAAAAAGACCCCTTCGATGACGCCCGGGAAGAAAGCATAGTTTGGAGCCGCCCCTCATGCCCCCCGAGCGGGTGAAGCGGACCGTCCCTTATCAAGTTTTCCCGTGTGTAGAAATACCGGGTACCAGTGGGCAGCCAGACAAAGCCTTTTTTTTTTTTGGTGAGTTCAGGACTTTTGCTGGCACCTACTCACGACATGATGGTTCAGACTAAGTTGCAAAGTGTCATGATTTTCTTGCAAAAAGCCTGACAATATAATGATCCAATCCATGGGCGCCAGCATGTGTATAACCACCCAGCGCTTATGAGCGAGTGCTCGTACACAGCCTTGTCAGATACAAGTTTCTCCGCAGAGAACACCAAATATGGTGGACCGAAGATGACTCCCCAAACAGTTTTTTTTTTTTTTTTAAAAAAAAAAATACATAGTAAACATCTGAAATGCTCATGATCTGATCATAACCGCATCAGCGCTACCAGGTTGCGGTGAAGGAAGACAAGGCAGGGAATTGCTGCTAAGTTAATGAGACCCCCCCTCCCTCTTGGCGTTATCTTCCGAAAATGCACACAAGTAAAGTGAACAGCAAACGAGATACTACGTACTGCGCCCTTGGGCTTGTGACCGTGCAAGCCCAGTCAGAATCAAATCCCTTTATGAACAGTCATCTCCGGAGATTCAAGGCAAAATCTAAGAGAGAGAGAAGGCTATAACACGTCACCTGGGACTTTCTCCCTCCCCCCCTGTCGTATCAGCATCACATCATCATTCATACTCGGCCGGGAGACATATCGCTTCCCACTCTCTTTTCATGATTCGGCTGACGGCTGAAGGTAGTATCCAGCGATTGTGTAACCATATTGGGCTTGGCCGTGAATCCTTCCAGAACCACTTTGATTATAATTCGCGTGCTATATAATCAATAACCCACGGATGAAGTTAAACAGGCTCTTTTATACCTAGATAATTTAAAGCGGTCGCGCCAATTCCCTTTCATATTCACCAGGTTTTTCTGTTTTCCCTACGTATCTGTACACTAGTTCAGACAAATCTCACGGGGCGGTCCTTGACATTTGGTGCGTACATTCTCAGAATGGCGACCTTCTTGAAAAGAAAACGCGTCCCGAACTTGCACAGTGCTCCGGAAATGACAGGCATACGTACTTGGAAACACACAGTTGTATTACGACAGACGGTCCTATCACCCGAAAAATGTATCAACAAGAAAGATGACCCGTCACAACATGCATGTATGCAGTAGTTGTTCCACGCATTGAGTGTTACAGCATCGACGGGACCGGGGGAAGGGGGGCCAAAGGATTTTGACAAACTACGCGAAACGGTCTAGTCTGGCTGTGGCTGGCAGGTGACCCGAATTCATGCCTGTATCCCCACAAGGCCACATCCCCGCTGATGGTAGGACACGGGCTTGGGTTGCGGGCGGACGGGTTGGCTGACGGATATGTAATGTAGGCAGGCAGGAAGTGCGGGAGGAGCCTAATGTATGCCGGTCATGTCATAGCAGTCAGTGCCAATGCCATGCTGCAAAGCAAGCTCTGTCTCTGTTTTTTTTTGTTCTTGTTCTTCCTGGTTTTGTTTTTTTGGTGCACATGTCCAGGATCAGATGACCGTGAAGCCGCCGCCGCTACTGCTGCTGCTGCTGCTGATGATGGTGATGATAATGATGATGATGATAATGATGATGATGATAATGCAACAGGTAAGACGTGGTGCAATTATTGAGCGTCCAGCGTCACGGGCCTTCCCTCGTGGGCCGGTCGTCGGGGGCGGTTTTTGATAGTCTTTGACCACGTAGCCGCCCTCCTCAAACCATCATGCACCTATGATCTTTGAGGTTTATGGACTTTTGTCATGCCTACCTGGGAGGGATTCGGTCATGAAGGATGCCTCTGCATATAACTAGAGCGGCGACATGCAAGTTGTGCAAAAGGCGGTATAGCGTTCTTGGGGCCATGGTAGAATAAAATTATGCTGGGTTTTTGGCCAAGAAGCGGTCATATAGGCAAGGTATGTAGGTTGTTAGCAAAGTACCATTGGAAAGATACATGCTACTGTATTGCTGCCGTGGAATGATGCGCCGGCCTGCTGCTCTCCAGCTTGCGGACCATGGCCCCGAAAGGCGGTACCCAGACGGAGCATCTCATGATCACGAGGACCTGTGGGCTTCCGAGGGCAATAGCTGGCGCGCTTCGGAGGCTCAGCCCCAGGATTAGACTGGACGTGGGACAACAGGCTGGTAAGAAGGCCCGGCTCAAGGGGGACAAATGTCCGCCCGAACTGTGGAATACCGGCAGCCCCAGCTGTGGTGAGCCGGGGTTAGATGTTGGAGTCGACCTCGCGGGCCACCGCTGCCAGTCATTCGCTCCCGAGAAAAGGGCCAACGATAGGATCAAATATGCGTCAGTGTCCTTCCTGCTCTAGCCCGCCCTTGCTCAACAGCAGCAGCGGCAGTAACAGCAGTAGCAACAGTGGCAGTAGCACCGGTCGCTTGTTGCTTTTGAGCGCCTGGACGCGCACGCGTGCGTTGGAAGATATGCAGTGCAACAAGACTGACAAGGCTCAAGACGGCTGGCTGACTGACTGGATATCAGAGCGAACACGTTTTGATTTGGTCAAGAAACGGCGAGGGAGGCCCAGGGCGTATCCTCCATTGAGAAGCAGCCGTCGTCCAGGGCTCCCCCCCTCCCCTGCCCCCTCCCACACCCCCCCGTCCCGCACGGCTTAGTTTGAATCTGCTTACCCATGCTTGTTGCCATGCCCTCTTGGTGCCCTTGCGCACGATGCCGTCCGGGGCCCTGCGTGTGTAAACGGACCGGGATCTTGTTTATTGGGACCAATAAGACTGGCAAGCCGTCCTCCCGCCTTGCCAGACGAAAAGGGGGGGCAGCGGAGAATATGTACGTCTTGTGAGACCGGCAGAACGCTCTGTCTGCAAGCCGTAACGTGCCTGCTAGTCCCGTCCACGAGGAGATCGACGGGCTCAAGGGCGGAGTACTAGCTAGAAAACAGTAGGAGAAGCGTCATATTGACACCATATGCGCAGTAGTACCTGCCTTGTGCGTGGCTGAAGTTCTTGGTTACTGAGACCAACCCCGGCGCCATCAATGGGGATCATTGAACGGTTTAAAAATGATCGACGAATGAAAATGGTGAAAAGGGGAGAGCCTTGCTCGCTGCTCATCGTTCGTTTGAACCCGGTCGCTTTTGGACTCGGTTGCATCTGTCCATACAGGAAGTCCGTTCCAACTTCTACTCAGCTGTCCCATTGCGGGCATCCACTTGCACGTCCGTTCTCACACCCACAACTGGGGCGGCCGGAGCCTGCAACGACGCTTCATCACGATCCTGTTGGTCACTCGGACTTGGATCTAACAGGGGATCTAAACTAGCCTGGACATGCTACGATAGTGCGAACCGTGCTAAGCAATAAGGTTCAAAGGCCGATCACACAACCGTTGTAAGGCGCATTTTGCTCTTCTCCCGTTGTTACTAGTGTGGTAAATTTTTCTGTCTTTCCATTTCGTCCGTGGCCCGGATTGCAATCAGCTGGGTAAGCCGGAGTATCATCTTTGTCATGTCGCTTGAACCCGCAATAGATGATCGTGTCTCTTGCATTTGTGAGTTGATCAAATGTGTTCAACATGTAGATCCGTCCGAGGCTCGATTTTGCGCATCTCCTATTCGGGCACCAATGCGACCTGCCCTGTTACTGTTTTTGCTAGGGCATGCCTGCCTGCCATGCCTGCGCGTATACTACGGGTACATGTTCCCAGTTTTGAGGAATTTTCGAGAACGGCGAGGGTGAAAAGGACACAAAGCAAAAGGACCCGCAGTTAATAGGAGATCCAAGGGAAGTTCAAGGGGTGGATGATGGCAGAAGAGGAAAAAAAGAGCCAAAATACGTAGGCAATCCCGTGGGTAGAAAACGTCGATACTCAGGACACATGGTACGCCCTAGGTCCAGGGAAAGGATCCGTACACTATACTGTACGAACGGGAAGCCACGTGAACCGAGATGGGTATCGGAGATCCCGCACTCGGCAGAATCGTGTCCTCCACTATCCATATGCAACAAATGCACTGGGCCCATGTCGTGGACAAAGGGTTACATAGTATGCTGAGTTAGTGGATCTGGGAAGCCTTCTCACCCAATGACTGCTGTGTCTGAATCTTGACAATCATCTGAAGTCTTAAAAGTCGTGGTCATCAAATCCACACAGCCTCTTAATCGCTACACAGTACATTGCAGGACCCTCACCGATGACCATCATTGGTTGTCGGCCCGGGGGTGACGCTTGTCTGATAGAGTTTTAGCAGGTAGACAAGAAGTTGAGCGATTTGCGCCGTCCGCTGAATAAGGTACCGAGTGTGCACCTGATTCGGGTAATTTGATGACGCCTCAGGCAGTTAGTTACAACGGGGAGAGAGAAAAAGAGAGAAAGAGAGAGAGAAAAGACAATTGCGAGTAAGCTGACAGTGTTAGCCGAGGAAGAAGACGCGGCCGTCTCTACTTGCTCGGAAGAGTATCACCGTCCTATCTGTACAGCCAAAAACAGGAAAGTGAAGACCATGGAAGCAAAGAGCGTTGCATCAGATCCTGCTTGACGGCAAGATTGCAGGGTCGCACAAGATGAGGGATACCTAGGCATGTCAATCAAGACAAATGCTTGACCCGAAGAATCCGCAGTGCCTGGGCTAGCGTCAACGGGTCATCCCTTCTGGTGTCAGTCTATTAACATTCCCTGGAAAAACCCCCCCTCTGTAGCCAATCCCAATTTCCATGCCGCCGCCGAGGAGGGAAAAAGAAGAAGAAGAAAAAAAAAAATCGTGACCACACTGCAGCAGCAGCAGCAGCACCAATGCTCATCTCTGTTTCTTTTCTTTATTTCCCACTGTCCCCCAACCGTCGCCGTCCTCGCCGTCGTCTGCTGCTGCTCATTTGTTCGTATCTCCGTAGATCAACTGGGCCAGTGCTGTTGCCGACAGTAAAGAACATGACACCGGCTTTATGGCGGATGGGATTAGACTGGTCATACCTGTTCTGATGGATGGCAAATGCAGGGCGTACGGCGATACATAACACTGCGACCCGAGTCGTAATTGCACCCCTCTTCCCTCTGTCCTTCTTGCAGTGGCCCAGTAACCAGTACCGACTAGTATTTAGCTACTACTTATTCACACATACCAGTAGCATGCACTCTTTTCCCCATTGCTTGGCTCCGCCTCTTCGTCGCGGCTAACTGGCAAGCACCTCCTCTGCACGATTCTCGGACGCAAGATGGGAGGCGAACGTCGTGTCGGTCCGGCCTCACATATCATATACTACCAAGAGTGCTTAGCCTGATAGCACTATAGTCAACTTCGTACATCACTATGTCACAGTACATGGTGCTTGTTTTGCAGGGTTGGTGGGAGTCGCTTCACGATGACTGGTTGATGCTTGCGGAGGTCGCCCGTCACCAGAATATAGCATGTACCCTACCGCAGAGCTGCCAGAAAACCCTCGTAAAATCATCAGCTGATGCATGCTCCTTGAAACTTTTCACCCGTTGATGGCTGGCGATTTCGGAGGACCAAGGACCGCTGCGGGCAAAGATGCACGCAGAAGCAGCCAGCATCACACCCACCACTTTTGAACATTGCTGGTGCATTCCAAGAAATGCTTCCGTTATAAGCAGGGATATTTTCTTTGGCATCTCGTGAAAGCACCGCCGCTGGGTTTAGTAGGGCTCCTTCATCCCAGCTGCGTGCCGAATGTTTTACGCGAAGTAAAGGTTGTTTTCTCCTTCCGCATCCAACATGGGAAACAGACCTGAAAAGCCCTTCCAGATAAGAGGTAGGGAATCAGCTGCACACGATGTCGCACGAGCCCATTGAAGCGGCTGCAATTTACCGGAATCTCAAGGTGCTTTAAGTTAGGTCATGACCATGCGACGAGTATCTGCCGTGCAATCGGTTGCGTCTTGCGTTCAATACAAGAGGAGAGTTTGGGTCTTGGCTGGCCCGTGGTATTATCAGCGACTTTGAAAATCGCTAGCTATAGTCCACGGATCGGTTTGGCGGGAGGCTTGGCATTTACAATTTACTCTACTATGTATATAAGCGAGAGCAGGATCCAAGTGGTTGGGTTGCGTGTCTGTGATTCATCATTGTCTCGGCACGGCACGGCGAAGGCAATACTGCAACCATTGGAGGTACGTAGTAGTTGCAAGAGCGGCGGCGCGATGACTCGTCGCTCTCCTTGACCTACCGAAAGCATCTCTTGTCTGCCTGCCTGGCCGCCCGCTTGCACGCCCGCGCAAAGCGCTCAATCTCGCAACCGTCCTACGTAGCCGATAGCTCTCAGAAGCGAGTAAGAGTGTGTGCGAGTGTGTCGCCATGTGAACCGTATTTAGCCTCTGGGCGTTCGAGAGCCGTAGGATTCTCCCCAACTTTTTTGGAGTCAGTGACCCCCCAGTTAGGCGTGCAGTGGTTCATCGGAGCGTCAAGGTTCGGTCTCGGGATTCCCCGTCAGCTCGAGCCATCTCGCTGGGATTTGGCCCTTGGGAACTCTTTCCGTGGCCTTTACCCAATGCGACGAGCTTTGTCTTGGCGTCGGGAGTGCTGCCATTCTGCCCTGTCCAGTGTGTTTTTGCCGTACAGGGTAGTATTTCCTGGAAGGGTCAATCTTTGATACTGATTATGATTATTTTAAGAGCGGAATAAAGAGCGAAGGAGTGATGTCGAGCGGCCAAGCAAGCAGGCAGGGAGGTAGGTAGGGAGGCTGGCCTTGTGGGTGTTTATCTCATGTACGAGCGAATAAATGAATCAATCAACGAACAGAGCACACGGTGAAAAGCACTCTGGGACCCGCGGTAATGCCGCCGTCGTCTGCCTACGCTCATGCGAGCGACTCAAAGAAGAAGCAGCGGTGTGTGTGAGGAGAAGATAAAATAGTGGTGTCTAGGTAACGTATGTACATGGGAGGTAGGGGCCAAACCGAGGGTGAGTCGTCGACGATTTGATGGGCGGGCGGGAGCCAGTGAATTGTGGCAGGGGAAAAAGAAAGCTGAGAACCAAACCTCTGGAACCGCCAACCCGCCGTCGGACGAGCCAACCGCAATTTCAAACTGTCATCTGAGCCCAAGAAGCTGCAGCCGAACATTTCTTTCCAGGATGTCGACAGGTCAGTAGGCAGGTACGGAGTACGTACTTGAGGTACCTCGTCTGAGTAAGGACAGCCACCAGACTCTGGACCGCCAGAATCAAGCATGCCTGGCGTCAGAGTGCTGGCGGAAGACACAGTAGCTGTACGCAGTCTAACCGTCTCGGGGCATTGGGGAGTTGCTGCTTAGTATCTCGTCGGTACCTCTCCTCCGCGCATGCATCGAGGCTTGTCCCTGCTGTTCCTGCTGTCCCTGCAAGGCGACGCTCAGCATTCCGTAATATCGAACAAGGAACAGAGAGGTCCAAGAGCGACGAAGGCCTGCTGCTGCTGCTGCTGCTGTTGTGTTGCTCTGCTTTGCCAATGCCACCCACCACCCATAGACGACGATGCATCACGCAGCTGACTGTCTCTCGTAACCAGATTGGGGCGCGGTCTAGAAACAACCACACAAGCCACGTCGCCCAGGCGTATCTTAATCTATGCCTGGACCCTCGGCAGGCATATCGTACATATAGCAGTCCGATAAAGATCAATACCGACGACAATCAAGCTATAGGAAAAAAAGAATGGGACGCAGACCAATTGTGAGAGGGCAAGACGAGAGGGGAGAAAAAAAAAAAGTTGCCATTACCCCACTTCCAATAGGTCACTACCTCGTATGAGAAAGTATTCTGCCTTCATCATCTGTACGCTGATTGATGCTGTTTGCTCAGATGGGATAACACGATCGCTAGTCGGAAAACCTTATCAATCACCGCAACTTCCACATTTTCATTGGACTTATTCAGCAATTCGTGCATCAGCAGCAAGTTGCGCAGTGATGCACCTGCCAAAAGGGTAAGGTTTGATACCTTGAATACATGCGTTCTGTGGCCGGAATGGCACTCCCCTGTGAATCACTTCTGTACAATATTGTCGGCTACATGGCCAGATATTAAATGCTTGTAAGCAGTTATATTTGTACCTAAACACCCATGATGCAAGCCATAAAATCGTCGAGGGGGGCGAAAGGACCCGCGCGCATCCATAAGCGCGGTTCTTGGGGTGTCACGCCTTTTGGTTTTGTCTGGTTTGTTTCCCCGTCAGGAAATTAAAAATCAGAACAACGATGGACTATAAATACAATCAGTAATCAATGCTCATCAGTCATGCTGCCAACTGATCCAATTCATGGGGATCTTGACCAGTAAAGATGAAAGTGGCGCATGCCGGTGTAAAATCAGTGACCAACATTTCAAGTAAAGGCGGGAAACATCATGACCATAACAGGCTTCCATCACTATTGTTGCAAATTTAGTCCTTAATGGTCCTCCTCCTACATTTGTGACGAGTCATTCATTTCACACGTCCGGGGATGCATCGATGTTTCGAAGATCTAACAGTCCGGAAGTCTAGAACTTCGGGTGTAATTTCAGCCTTGCAGCCGAAAGATCCCATCTCAAGTACAACATGTCCACCCGAAATAATGACACAGCCACCCTTTGCATGGCCAGCCCTTCCAACCGCCCTCTAAAGAACCCAAACGGATCGAAAGAAGAAACAAATGCGTAGAGACACAGATTGCTTTTTTTTTTAATATAATTTAGTCGGAGAGGTTAAAGCAAAATGCCCCGGCGGTTCAGGAACAAACCCCTGCAAACATGTGAGATGCGCATCTCCACACAAATCAAAGCTTGGGATTTATATACACAATATCAAAAGGCGAGGATGCACACAAGATCCTTCCGGGTTTCGTACAAGCAGACATATTCCGTACAATCCCGCTAACTAACTACCTACCTGCCTTGTGATTTGACATGAGATGCAATACCCACCAGACTACTTGGCACTACAGATTACAAGACTCGGGCGGTCGGCGTATGCGGGCGGGGGGGTATCTGGGGCCGTTCGGTCAAGCGATGATCTCAAGAACGCACAAGGAATGAACCGACTTATTGACCTGGCTAGCAATTGACAGCCGCATGCATACCAGTGACGGACACCCCAAACTCAGCCCACATTGATTAATTCCAATATAGGTACATTACTTTGCAAAGCTCATGAAATGATTGAATAAACGAATACAAACGGGCGGCGCAGTGCATTGAGGGAGGAGGGAGGGAAGGAGGGAAGGAGTGAGTGAGTGAGTGAGTGAGTGGACTTGATAAACTGGATGGAGCCAAGTCAAAAAGTCACTTGGGTCGCTCAGCTGCGGCCCGATCTGCGGCCACCAAGGCCCGTTCTGACGGGTTCCGGGATTAGATGTCTAAACATGGACTTGATTGGAACAAGATCCGCCTCCCTCAAAGAAATTCCTCGCCCGTCCCGCATTTTCTGGGGGCCCCCATTCGCATCGCATCACATCGCACCGCATCCATCCATCTAATTCATTGCCCTGCGTGCATCACATCCAGAAACCTGATATTCCGCAGAATGTATAAATTATCCATCTGTGTACACCAAGGCTTGTACCTACGCTACAAATACACTCAGAGGCATTGAGCCAGGCCGCTGCAAGCAAAGCCGTTTTCAGCAATCTTTTTGGGCTTTCTTGATGTATCCTGCCTTCGCGCTCTCCTGGCTCGGCAACCCTCCTCTTTAGCTCGCCGCAGCGTATTCCGTCCGTACATACATACATCTGGGTGTACTCATCGTTCTGGACCCTTGCCGCAGTTGCTTGCACCTTAACTTTCCCACATCTTGGGTTTTCGTCTTTCAGGTCCCGTTTTTCAAGGTTGCGTTGGATCTGGTTGCTTGCTTGCCACTGAATCTTTTATTTTCCGCTCGCAACCTCAACTGCATCTGACAAGCGATGTGACAAGGCAGCACGCATACCTTCGTAGATGACAGCGCGCGATCAGCTGCTCCTGTCGACGATCTCAACATATTCTGAATTCCTAGATTGGTCTCAAAGATTTACGCAGGAAACGAAAGTTCATTGCCTGCGCCCTAAGAAGCATTCGCCTCATCACCAGTGTCGGGTGTCTCTCAAGACAGAGTTGTAACTGGTTTCTCGTCACACAGGCAGACGCTTACGTAGCATTACACAATCCTAAAAACACGTCTCTTTCCTGCGAGGGAGCGGCTCAAGTCCAACGGCTTTTGTAGCTTAGGCCTACGTTAGACGAGATGTCCTTCACGAGAGGATCCGTCTGCTAGTCGGTTGTTATTGTTGTTGTCCGTGTAAGAGGGCGTGGTCATAGGGCCATATGGCTTCGTCATGCTAACTGGCCCTTACAAGTTGGCTATTGGCTGACCCGTTTGGCCGGCTCCAAGAATGGTCAGATTAGCATATGGCAAACCAGCCACTGAGTGGCCTTTCCGACTCAAACCCACTGAACATCTGATCAGCCGTCGGCCAGTCCATCACGGGCGACCGACGCGAAGCCGAAGTGCCATCTCCACAAGGTAGTAGTCATGGAAAAGAGTGCCAGTCACTTTGTACAGATGCATACAAACATGGTAGTCGTTGCGATTTAGTCTCCCCTTGGCTAGGGAAAGCAGAAACCCACCATCCCTCCCCGACTCGTCACGAATGTCATCACGTCAAGGGCCTCAACTGCGACCTGAGGATGGCCCTGTCCCTCTCTTGAACCCCAGACAGCACACAGTTAAGTAGAGCTTCAGCTGTGGCACACATCCGTGCATGGCTCCATCGTTGGGGCTTATACACACATGCATATCACCAAGAGTCTCCGTTTTGGCCCGGCACGCACATACTTAATCTTTCTTGCTTCTATTCCTGTATCTGGGCGCGGGTTTTCGATCTGGTCAACATGGGATTTGAGGAATGTCCAGTGAATCCTTGCTGCTATCAATTGTTGCGCTGCTCTGTTGTCTGTGGTCTAGTCCAGCCCAATCTCAACTTGTACTTTGGAGTTGGCTGCTACTGCTGCTGCCCTTGTGTATGCCCTCCTTGTACCATCTATTGACATGCTCCAATCAGGCACGTTTCACATTGCTTAGGTAAATACGCCTGGGCAGCTTCTCGTTGTCATCATGATCGATTGTTCAAACAGACGCAAGTTCTAGACAGACGACCAGGAAGGAGGGGGAAGAAAAGACCATGTTGGATATTGAAGACTATTGCTGGCTGAGTGTGTTTTGCAACTGCCGGCTTGAGCCAAATTGCTTTTTTCCTTCACTGGTTTGTTTTCAACATTTCATCTTTGCTTTTTCCTTTCTCGTCTCCTAACTTGACTTTCCCAAAAGTCTGGATCAGCCAGCAAGTCATCACGTCACACTGCCTCTATAAGGGAGCCCACACCCCTAATTTTACTGCACCACCCTGACCTTGGCTGCAACGTGCTAACTTTGGGTCGTGGTCGCCAGCCAGACAGAACCTAGGTAAGGTAAGGTAGTAATCCTTGCATCCCCAGCCTGCAAGCCACTCCCCTCCCCCCTTCGAAGGAGGAGGGAGGAAAAAAAAAAAAAAAAAAAAAGGGACCTCCCGCGCCAAAGGTTATAGCTAGCCTCTAGTTGCACCTGCCTGGGTACGGGGATACTTGGTCATCCGGGGTACCTCGAGGTACTTCGGCTCTCCACCCCTGGTCCCTGGTACCATAGTACGGTTGGCCCCGCTAGTGCTCCCAGGCCCTCTCTCATGCCATGGCATGTACCGTACCCGCAATCGCTGTCTGTCCTTCCGGTCGTGCCACCGCCAGCTTGCTTGGGCTTGCTGCTGCTGCTGCTGTTGAAGCAGGTGGTAGGTTGAAAGGAGGGAAAATAGAGAGAATACAGAAGAGAGGGACAGACGGCATGTAGCGGCGACAGGTACACAGTTTTAGGTAGTAGATACTGACATTGGATCAATGCTTACCTAGAGTAATGCGTACATTCTAACTAGCTGTTGTTGTCTAGTAGTAGTAGTAGTACTACTGCCTGCTTCTTTTCTCTTTCCATTCATCAATCCAATTCCTACTACCCAACCCACCCCCCCCCCCCCCCCAGGAAGCAAGCCATCCATCCATCCATTCCATTTTAAACCCATTAATTCCATCCACCATTTTTTATCCTTGGGCCGACCAAATACCTACTACTACCTACATCCATACGCCCAGCCTACAGGCCTTACCTACGCATGCATACCTAGTACAGTACCTGATCAGCTGCAGCTGCTTCCGCGCTGACCTAGGTACCCGGCCAGGGTTGGCTCAAGTAACTGCAACTAAGCCCTCTCACCTCTCACCTACATTTACTGTCCTCTCTCTCTCCACCAATATTACACTGCCTACTTGCCCTCTTGCACCCAATAAAAAAATCTCACCCATTCTCTCTTCCTTTCCGCAAACACATAATAAGTGTGCTCCTCCCACACACTCTCTCTCATATTTACCGTTTGGCCCTTTTTCCATCTTACACAATTTGTTGGACGCATTCGAGCTCACCCTTATCTGGTCGGCCGACTTCTGACATTGGACCTACCCAGTGGTGGTGGATGGAAGCTTGGCTGGTCGGCAGCATCCTTAACACGAAAAAAGAAGAAGAAGAAAAGAAGAAAATCCCGAGCTGGTCTTCCTCGTTACCGCCATAGGAGTTGTTCTGCTCTCCTTTTTATTTGAACGCGATTCTCCAAATCTCCCTATTCATCAGTGACTAGAGCGAGCTTGGGAAGGAATATTTTGCTGTCGCGCGGCCTGGACGCTTCCAAAAGTGGTCTACACTGACTCAACTTGTCTGACTGACTTGTCTAGTCAGAACTTCTCCTGGGGCGGATTTGGGTTCGGCGTTCGCGAGCAGTTTAAACATAGCGCTCCAAAAGGCCTAAGGGACGGCCCGGCAAACTCGCAACGCGGTTTCTGAATTTGAATTTGATCTTGATCTTGGATTGTTATTTTTTTTTTCTTTTCTCTCCCACCCTCCGCTCCTGCTTCATCTGCTCTCTCTCTCTCTCTCTCTCTTTTCTACCTCACTCAACCATCTTCGCCAAATTTGAAAGAGCAACAAGAGCATCGTCATCGTCACAGGAATAGATACCAAAACCATACGATCGTGTCTGGACGTGGGTTATCAAGACACAAGTCTTGAAACTGGCGCCCCTCAGCCTCCGTCACCGTAGCATGGCGGAAGAGCACCGACATAGGGGACAACCTAGAAACGACCAGCACGAATCTCAGTACCCCCCTCTGCCAGGTGAAGAAGAAGATCGTGCCCGAGGACTTCCGCATCACCCACGACCAGCAATGGCAGCCGGAGCAGTCACTCTTCCCTCCATCCAGGACCCCAGCGGCCCGTACGGCCAGCCGCCGGCAAGGGTCTGGGATTCGCGCTCTGCATCTTCGGCTTATGGGGCATCTCCAAGCTCTGCCAACGGATATCCTCCGCCTGGCAACGCAGCGCCACCGTCAAGTCACTCAAATTACTCTCCCCCTCATCAGAGCTCGTATCCGCCTCCCCCTTCGTCGTACTTACCCCCAGTACAGCCTCATCCGACTGACGCGAGGGGTTCTTATCCTCCACCTCCCCCTCCTCAGGCGGGCCGCATGCCGCCCTCCATCTATGGGACTCCGCCGCAAGCACATCATAGCATGATGCAGCAGCAGAGCCCCTATTCCCGGGACAGCTACGGCTACCCATATGGCGCAGATCGTGGATATCCTGGAGATTATGGTCAGGGTGGCCCAGGACAGGCTGCCATGCACCATCCCCAGCAGGCTGCGCCGCGTCAGAGAACCTCGATAGCCTGCCGCTACTGTCGAAGGCGCAAGGTAAGCAAACGGCAGTATATAGTGTCAAAAAGGCGAACTAACAATGTCCTCCAGATACGATGTAGCGGCTATCAGAACTCCCCTGGAGGCAAGTGCTCGAACTGCATGAAGATGAATCAGGAATGCGTTTTTCAGCCCGTCTCATCGTCCGCATCCACTGCTTTTGTGCCAGTGTCTGCCTTGCAGAACATTCCAGCTGGCACGCAACTTTACGGTGCATATGGACAGCCTCTGCATGGAAGCGGTGCACCACCATATCCACCTCCCGGCCAATATGACCAGCCTTTACCGTCGCCTACAGGTTCTTTCGGTGGCTATCCCGACGACAGAGCTGATGCCAGCCGAAGGCGTCAGAGACCCCCGGAGGAAGACCACGCCGTGCGCTTGCCTCCTCCCACTACTTTCCCAGATGACAACATTCGAAGACGATCACCATCATCTAGCAGCAGTCCTAATCATTTGGCTCCATATGGGCCACTATCGACTCAGCCTCCGCAACCAGGCTATGATGGCAGAACACCTCCGCAACCAGTCTATGATGGCAGGACACCTCCGCAACCACTCTACGACGGCAGAACACCTCCGCCTCGGGGCAGTCCATTAGGAGCAGCAGTGCCACCTCCACCACCTGCTACAGGACCACCTCCGACAACAAGCGGAACATCTTCAAATTCAGTCATGAGTCTTGGTAGTATCATGGATTCGAATCATGACATTGACCGTGGCATGCTAGGCAGGCTAAATCAACGGAAAAAGTAAAAGAGGGAGGAAAAAATTGACGTGGTCTTGCCAGCACGAATGAGAAGTAGGCAATATTGGCTGCATTTTGGTTTGCAACATCATGTGCATTTGCGTTTTTCTATTCGATTCATCTGCAGAGACGGCCAGTACATACTGCTTAGAGGTCCGCCTTTGTGCTCTCGGGCCTGTGCAGCCGACCAACTCTGATCGAGCGCCTCATCGACTATTTCTCTATTCTTTTACGCGGCTCGACGATTATTCCTCATTTTATAGGCTGTTACTGGCGAACAACAAAATTACGACCCATGACGACAAAGCCTTCGTGCTTTTTACAATCATGTTCCAGCGGGTTTGGGTGGCACGACTTTAGATCAGTCTCGTTCGGCAACGAACAATCAATCAGCGTTTATATCCATTGCATTTTTCCGTCTGCTTTTTCTTATCTTTTATTTTATTACCCTCGGTCGACGACAGGTTGATGGATGTTGAGTTGGGATTCGGGCGCCTCGTTTCGTTTCGGAAGCGAATGTGGGGAAAGATTTGGGCTTGCCTCGCGGCAATGGTGGCATTTCGGCAGCACACGGTATTTCGACGGTACTGTCGGTACTGGGAGGACTACACGTCTTACAGGTTCGCGATGGGGTTATACAGGAAGGTGGCTCGTCGGAAGAACCTCTTCAGTCTTGATTTCGATGGTCGGACCGAGATCCTCGAGGACAATCCATGATGTACCGATACTCGAGCAAAGAGGATGTAGTTTTTGATAAAGAAAAAAGAAGAAGACTTTGCTCAGCTTGCAGTTTTGATACAATGCCAACGTATGCTCGCTAACGGTGCGGTGGCACACACCACGGTACGATGCCAATCTCTAGTCGCAGGGCGCGCGTGAAGCATGTAAGCAAGCAGGCAGGCTGGCAGGCAGGCAAAGCCTCGGAACTCCCCAGGTTGTCGTCGAGTGGTGGCGTGTCATGAAGTAGCTGAAAGGCAACAAAAGAGAGTGGTGGGTCCGTGAGAAAAGACGCCAAGTTCTCTGTTTAATGACCCCCCCCCAAGCACGAAACTTTGGGGTGTGCCGAATGATGTGCATGAGCGTCGAATGCAAAGAAGAATCGGCCGCCCACTACCTCCTACTAGTAATCTAGTGGCTAATAATGTAGCACTGTTTGCTACCTAACTACTACATTGATTTTTTACTCGTGGTTGGTTATTCGCCTACCCAGAAATTTCTAAATCGTTATCGTGTGTTAATTACCGCCTCGCAACGGTATCCTGGCCATGCCCGAAGCCTGAGGACGATCATGCGGCATACGGGGGGGAAAGCCCTTGGTGATGACTTGGTTTTCTCCCCCCCTCTCTTCATGGAGAAAAAACCTAGAGAGAGAGAGAGGAGAGGTTTTCTCCTCCTTTTGTTTTGGGATCCGAGTCCGTGCCTCATCTCGTGCTTGTCTGGGGGAAGATCATTGTAGGGAGACCAGGAGATGACAAGACTATTGAGGGTTGAAGGATGGAGTGAGTGATGAGGGAGGGGAGGAGGAGGAGGGGAGGAATAAAAATTGTACATTTCTATTCCCCTTCCAACCCTGATCACTTCTTGGCGGCTATTGTTGTTTTCTTCATTGTCACTTGCCTCCTGTCGTACTCTCCTTTTTGATCCATGTGTCACTTGTAAGTGTCTACGTCGTTGTCCTGCCTGCCCCTATCTATTCGAGTGTAGCATGACTTGATACCATGGTGGTTGGATTTTCTACGTGCCCTCCTTCGTATTTCTTCGCGCCGCGCCAATGCCATGTGCACCGTTTCTCTCCCCCGGGGAGGCGGCGTCGGGAAACATGGCCCCATGTGGTAGGGGGGGGGGAAAAAGAAGGAGAAAGGAACAAGTACTGCGCCTACTACCTAGCGAACCTAGGTATCTACACTACCGGCCGCCGCCAGCCAGCTAAAGACAACATGCCGCGAGTCAAAAAGTTTTGGTCCCAAAGTCTAAAGGAGCCGTCTCTCTCTCTTTTTTGGTGTCCCCATTCCCCCTCCCCTTCCTCCCTCCCCTCCAAAAGGCGCGCTGAAGGGACCGCTATTGCGTCCGCTCTGGGGCTTTGGCCAGTCACTGCCTGTGGATTCGAAATGCGCCGGGATAAGAGCCCGTGGCTAAGAAGGTCATGGTGTGTGGGTGGGAAGGGGGCCCGGGGCTGTCTCTGTTTCACTCTGTTGTTAGGGGCCCTCCCTCTATTCTGCAGCGAATCGGTACGATCCGTCACTGGGTCACCTAGAGCTATGGGGATCGGCTCCTCTTCTTTTACTGGAATAAAAATACTATAATGCGCTCGGCCTTGTTTTTAGTGTGTGTGCTCGTAATGATGAATGATGTTAACTACGTACTGCTTTTTCCCTTTTCCTGTCCTTTTTCTCCTCCCTCTTTCCCCCTCCCCTCCAATCAATTAGTATCGCTAGAGTTTTCTTTGGCTCCTCAGGACGGGAACCAATGGGATTTGAGAATTGGACTATGAGCCAGGAAAGCTATCGTAAGCTGATCCATAAACTACCTAGGCATGCATACCGGGAGTAAGGTCGGATGGAAATGAGTAGTAGGTAGGAGGGGAGGTTTGAAGAAAGCTACAGGAACAAGAAAGACACAAAAGTATTTCTTTGTAGTGGGCAGTGGAATTCAAAGTTCGTCGAATGTGTATAGAGTCGATAGAAAGAGAGCAAAGAAAAGATATACAAGTATATCGTGGGAAGTTGGGAAAGTCTGATAAACGCGCGTACCGTACCTACTTGCTCATTACCAAAGTGTCTTTCGGCTTGATGGTTCCGCGGCTACCTAGGTTTATTCTCATGGGAGACGGGAGCTTTCATTTTTGCCTAGGGCAAGGGAAAAGAAGAACATGGCGCGGCGGGCAGATTGACACATGTTCTATGTTGATCCAATATTTTCTCTTTGACATCCAAGCCCTCTCCTGTCCATCGGTTGGTGCTTTTTCCCATCAACCCCACCCCCCCCTTTCCCCCTCTATATTCTTTTGTTTTGAATAAGCGGTGTCGAGTCTTTAGGTATCATCATCTTTGGCTGACTCTCACCACCATCTTTGCTCATGTACAGGTGGCATAGCATAATTACCTACAGGGGAGATGAAAGTCTAAGCAAGTAGGGACCTAGGTACTGTAGGTAACCGGCCGTTGGGAAAAGAGAGGGGTCCCTTTTAGAGGCCAGATGCTAATGTGCAGACGGAAGTAGGACCGTTCGCTCCCCCCTCCCCTAACTCAAAAAGCCAGGAAAGCTGTGGAATAGACTTGGGTAACGATCGATTTGACCCTCCCCTAAGAGAGAGGGGGGGGAGTGTTTGGAGCAAGTTTCTTTTTGATAGTCCCACACACACGATCGTCAAACTTCAGGCACTGGCTAGTCTCATCGAGCTGGACGGACGTAAGGAAAGATGTCTTGATTCGCGTGATCGTTGCTACATCTTTTTTGGAGCATAGGGCTTTCTCCTCTTCCTAGTGATGACTTGTTACAGGTATGATTGTATTCGCTTTTTAATTTTGGGTGTACGCAGCTGTTGGCACTGGCGTACGAGGCATTACCTATGTCAGCCTGACGGTCAATCTGCGGTTGTTTGGCTGGACTCGGGGGTAGTGTTTATGCGCCACAAATATTGCTGAACATGGTGAATGTGATCCCCCGAACGGATTAAATAGACATGGTTGTCCCTTGAAGTAAACGCACTTCTTCTTTCCGTGGATCCCTCCATCATCTCCCAGAAAAGGCTCTCATCCCCGAGGCTGGCTGAGCAAGCAAAGGAAAATGGTACTATACTCCAAGCTCTGTCACGCCGTGCATATACCCATTTGAACCTGGAATCTTCTGACTGTCTTGTTATCAAGGTAGGTATGATGTACATATCCAAACAAAGCAATGGCAGCAAGCAAGGAAAGATACCGCCGGTGCCGAGCTTTGCGTAATGGGCATCAGGGGGAACAAAAACCTTACTTCTCTTTCTTCTGTCACGTTATTGCGATATACCCATACAAATGATTCCCGGCAACATGTATCTAAAAGCAGTAAACATGGGAGAGAAACCCTTTCCTTGTCTGTTTAGACAGTTTCAGGAATCTTATTCGCAGCTTGGAAATTTATTAGTGAAGACGCGCTTCCGCGTGGGAGATGCCTGGTTCCCCATCCCCCTCCCTCCCTCCCTCCTCGGGCCGACAAGGATGGGATATCTATCCTCCCTAACCGGAAGTCAGGCTCGGAGACTGATTGGGTGTCTCGAAAATTTTCGTAGGCCCCGATCTCGGGGAACCTGCCTCACAGAGACTATTGAATGGCTATTCCTTCGTTCATATTCTTTCTTGATTACTAGAAGATACATTGATGAATGATTGTTCATGTTCAATATCATCCTTGTAGCGTGAGAGAGGTTACATGAAATGGGCTGAGGTCTGATTACGCCACTCCATTCTTTGAAGCATTTGACCGAGTAACATGCGGTTATCGAAGTGTTTGGCAACCGGCAATTCATTGTGAGGCTGCCTTCTTGATTTTGGTTGATAAATACCAGACTGAAACGGTAGCAGTGGGCATTATTCCCAAAACTAGCCCCTTCATATCTAGACATGATTGTTTTTTTTTTTTTTTTTTTTTTGAATACTCCCCCGCAACATTTACCAGAAGCTGCTGCAGCCTGTGAGGCGGTTAGGTTGGTGAGTCCTATATTTTCAAATGACTGCACGCCCTAGGATCGACCTATAGAGGCAGCCACCAGTGTTGGCAGCTACAGATGTTGGATGTTCTCGGTATATACTACATTCAAATGATGAAAGTCGTTGTATCTCAGGCAACAGTACGTTTTGGAGAGATCGGTGGTATGTAGCCTCCTTTTTGAGCTGTCTCAATGCACGCAAAGTGCGAGAAAGATACAAGGTGGACAGCTAGCTTCCCGGTACTTGTTGCAACTTCGCTACATCCTTGTACTTTCATCAAGATATTTGATATACAAATCTTGGAAGTTCGAACTTGAAGACTTTGTCCTTGTTGGCGTCCAATTGTCATGCCGGGGCGATCTGACCCTTGAATGAAAGAGTAACGCCGGGACGCCCATGTAGAAGAACTAGAAGAAAAGTTCAAACAGAAGCATTGAAGAAGACTTCTACCTCGGAGCCGGATAACTCCGATTTGCTGTCCGCACCGGCTGTATCGACCTTGTTGGCCAGTCTCGTGCAGCACGGACTCAATACAGGTGCTATAATCCAATGATTTCAAGGACAAATGACGTGCAGAGAATGGCAAGGCTGAAGGTTTGTGTGTAGAAGCGACGACTTGTGTTCGAATCTTTTGAGTCAGTAGAAGAAAGACGGTGTATTGGTTGCCTGAAAGGCACCACTAGGTTTGCTTGAGGAGCCTGTTCTGGGAACTGTTCATCACTGAAGCTGGAACACCTTCTCACTTCAGGGGTACCACAAACCCTCTCCTGAAAATGTAAGCGGCGGAAACTATGGGAAAAGAGGTACCACGAGTGACACGCCTGTAAGCCACTATCGTTCCTCATTAGATACAGTGACTACTGATCGCGGACTCTGGGCTCGGAAACCTTGACCATATCCTAGCCTCATCAGAAGAGGTCGCCCATTCAAAGCGAATAATGTCGGTCTACGAGTAGTTAATTCGTGGCGCCTCCTCGAGGGGTAAAATTCCTTTGACAAAATGACGACACCAACGCTTCGCTCCCTATTCCAAGCCCCTATTCTTCCCATAGCCCAACGAGTCACTGCTGCATGGCTGTTTAGGGCAGCCCGTCGGTCCCCCGGCGCTGCGAAGAAAAAAAAAGAGACGCTGGTTCTGCAGCCATAGCCTTTGGTGTCCATGTGTCCCCCAAGGTACACGGAGCTGGCTGCAGTAAGTACCCCCTTCAAGGGGGGAGGGGGGCAAACAGGAGGCAAACGCAAGATGGAACCCCGCGTGCCCTCTGCTACAGGAGGTGGGCACTTCGTCTTGCTCTTGAGCCACTGAATAAGGTCCTGAAAATCGGGATTTTGGGGGTTTCTACTGCAACTTGTTCCCTGCCCATACAGAGAGCACTGATCTTGTATGATCCGGACTGGTGTCTTGTATTATATATCTGGCTTGTTTCTACTTTCTTCTGTCGGCAACACGACTAAAAATATCATTTCTGCCAGACTGTTATTACAATCTTCCGTAGCCGTCTTCGAACGTAGCAGAATTGTCTTTCCAACTTCTCCGCAATGTACCTGTACAATGGCGTTCGAGGAGGGGTGAGTCGAAAGACCAAAGCATGATTCGATCCCTACCTACCTAGCCATGTATATGCCATGTAGAGGTAACGGGATCCTCCTAGTCCCTTGGCCGAGTCAAGAGTCATAGAACCGGGACTTTCCTTTAATGTCTTCATTTCGAATTGGCGGTCTATCTGTCTCCTAGTAAGTCATGAGATCATGTACATGGCCGAATCGCGGTTGTGTGCTAGGTGCAGGACCTACATCACAAGAGAAGATACCGCGACAGACTCTTATCCGCCGAGTCAAGACTTGTGGCTAGAGCCACGTCTATTACCAGAATGCATCGTAGAATGCGTGTCAGGCAACCCGCATAGTTGAGATCTCACCAGCCAGCTTACAAGTTGCTGCACATTTCCCAAAGCCATTCAATCCCTACATTCCAATGTTTGCGAGCTAGGTCCACCGTAGTTCCCCCAAAGCGGTTTCGAGATACACATAAGTAGCCTTCTGCCTTGCCCGGTGAGCTCTGGAGACCACAAGTACATCAAGGTACAGATATCCGTATGGAAGGCAGAACTGAGTCGTTGCCTGATACTTGCTTTCAATACTTGGGCTACATGAGAGGTGTGACAGAATATCTATCATATGTAATCAAACACAAATTTGCTGTATTCCCTACGATAATGAGGAGAGAGAGAGAGAACCAATTTTGAGTTTGTCAAGCTCCACCTTGAAGCTGAGCAAGTACAGGAGAAATAAAGAAAAAGTAGAACCCAGTAGGAACACGAATGATTATGAACTATTGTCTGGATATGAAAGAATCTGAATTCATTGTGCATGCACGAAGCTGAAGCCGATTCCAAACCGTCGACATCATGCCGAAGTAATCAGTGCAAGTTTTCAAGACGTGTGACCCCTCTGCTTGATGAATAAGGTATATAGCTTCTCCTCGGGGAGCCGAAAAAGTTCAGCGAGATTCAAATCAAATCCCAGTGAAATAGGGGGAAGGTTCATGTCTCTCATCTATCAGTTTTTTTTTTTGTTTTTGCCAAGTTCTTGCTGTATACATGCAACAAGAGCCCTGTATATCAGATCTAGCAAGCTCAACAATTTAGGCAGCATGCTTTCCTGCAAATTCTTTTCTCAATAATTTTCTAACCTTATTCCGCGCTCTTGTAGCATGAACAAGACATCACTTTGGGTTAGAAATGGAGAATCATATTGAGATGGCCAATATGAGAAACGGAGATGTGCCTGCAGGTCACTGCTCAAGGGTTGACTAAAAGTGCTCTTCCTTTTGAGGAGTCTGTGAATATATGTTGCGTAAGAGTGCTTTCCATCATTTGCATCTGGGTATATCAAGAAAGACAAATCTATGATGAGCTCCTTGGACATTGAACCAAGACTGGTATATTCAATACGTCAAAGAACGTGATTCGTTGAATTTCTCCCTCTTGGAGCCTCTTTGACTGATCCTCCCTGTGAATAATCACCCTGGGATTGAGCGGGCGTCATTACTTGAAAATCAAAGATGTGCTGTCTTGAGGTCTAAAAGCCATTCGTGGGAGAAGGGTTATTAGCAGGTTCAATGACACCTGAAACTGATCATCCAAAGCAGAGCTAGGGTATGATTTGCATCATGTTCCGCTGAGTTTCAAGCTGGCTGCTTTGATATGACGCGTCAGACTATGGTATCACAGTATAGCAATGGGAAGGAGAAGTTAGTGAGAGAGCATCATGGGTATAGTTACTGGTTGAGTATCGAGATGTGGTAGACTCTACGATCAACGGTCCTTGATACCGTAGAGTCAAGTGGTTCAATCACCCAGCACCATAGCAGTACGGAGAGAATCGCCCGCCATGTTCGTGATTTCTTCTTGTTCAACAATACCAGAATTTAGTAGTTGATACCGGCCCATTGATACTATATTCTAGATTTTGGGGACCCTTGATGATGAGCAAGCCCAGGCCAGATATTAGTGGTATACATCAAACAAATTTTGAAGCAAGTACCATAGATCTTATATCACATGCTAGGATGTTCGGGCACATAGAAGAATTACTGTCCGCAATGCTTTGATTAATCCACTAGGAGGTGTCTGATGTGCTCTCACACTCTCCAGCTCCCGCAATTTTCGTTTATATCTCTCCTCGTTTCTAGTCGAGTGTATAAATATTATGATGCCGCGGTGACCATGTCCGGTAAGTATGATCGAATGATCACAGCTGAGTTTTGAACTAGCATATCTCCTAACAAATAGTCTCTCACTGGGTGTCTCTCCTGCCAAGAAAGGGAAGGACAGAGTAAACATTATCAACCACGGGTTCGATGCGCAGACTCAGCGCACAATAGCGACCTCTTCCCGTATGGTCATTTCTCCCTCTGCACTTCTCTCTAGGACAAAGCACCGTTCGGCAAATATCCCACGTGCGTTCTGCGCCCGCCATGCCTCACCGAGTCGCCGGACCAGGTGGCGTTTCCAGCCCCCGACGTTGATGGTGATGGAGCGCCACGGGATGGTACCGGTCTTGTCCCGAACCAGCGACTGCCAGATGCGGACGGCGGCATCGTAATCGCGGTCCACGTCGGGATGAACGACCTCAAAGGCGCGGAGCACCGTCTGGACGTGCAGGGTCAGGGTGTGGAGACGCGGAAAGCCGCACAGGGCCCGGACAAAGAGGACCGGGTCACAGTAGGTGGTGTCCATGTCGAGCTCGAGTGTATGCAAGTCGACGAGCTGCTGAGAAAGTGCGGCGAGGTCGCCTTGCCACATGGTGGGACACCGGTGGTCGTCTTCGCCAAAGCCGACGTGGTCGCGGAACCGCAGGACGCGCAGGGAGTTCGCGTGGGCCGAGAGAGCGTCTATGGGGAAGCTTTGTGTGTGGCAGGTAATTTGCAGGTTCTGGAGCGCCTTGATCTTCTTGATCAGTATATATAGCCCCCGAGTTGCGTCCTGACGTCGATCCGCAAGATGGGCACTAAAGTCGTCGCACTGTAAAGTATGGAGATCGGCCAGGTCTTCAAAGGGAATGGATCTCAAGAACTCAAAAATAGGAACATCAATGAGCTTGAGTAGGCGAATGCGAGAAAAGTCCCAGTATTCCTCCACTTCTTCTGCAGAGTGATTCCAGTCATATGAGCGTAGCACAAGCTCCTTGAAGGCGGGCAAAGGCTCTCCATCTGCAAAGGAGAATCGAGTGCCCTGGCCTCTATCTTGGTAGACAAATGTTTCGAGATTTGTAGACCGCGTGATAAGTTGTCTTAGCGACTCCAGCCTATTCGTTAGTGGAGGTGCTGGGCTGGCAAGCTTTAGTGATGTGAGTGCGTTGGTTGGTATCCCTCTCAAATAAGCGTCTTGCTGGTCGGATGAGAAATTTCGGAGCGGCAAATCATCGATGTAGAGTTTGGTCCTGTTCCGTTGAATGTGGTGAGCACTGATGACGTCTGCTGGCATCCAAAAATCTCCAACATGAAAATCCGCCCCAACATAGGTCCACCTGCCATGATCATAGTCAGTTTGATTCTTGAATGATATAAACAACGGAATTGAATGGCGAGTTTCACCTGACTGTTAATAATCTATGTATACGGTCTAATAACCGCTTCATATTCCGTGGATCAAGGTCACTACGAGCCTCCACATGCCGGGTATGTTTAAAGACCTTGTCTAGGGCGTCAGGGAGATGAGTCTGCGCTTGAGGAGCGATAATGAGATCGTTCAAGCAAAGATACTCATATTTGATTGGTGTAATGATGGCGTCAAACCTCCTGGACAGCAGACGGGCAACCGCCAGAGACCTTGTGTCGATGGCGCGGAGCTATAAGATTGAGTCAGCATGGGTATTCGTAGATTAGGATAATTCAGCGTTGATGAAAGCACTCTAGTATCCCACTTGCCTGTTCGAATATAAGAGCCAAGAGCTCAGAGCTCAAATCGTTCATCGACCACGTTTGTCTTGGTTGCTCAAGACTCAAGTTGGTCGCCATCCGTATATTACCATTACCGATGTGCAAGTCGAGCTTCTGAGGAACGAGGGAGAAAAGAGAAGGAGGCTGACACAAGACCTGTGTTGGGGCCATTGTGACGTTATGAGAAGAGGAGGAGGAGGAAGAAGTGGATTTTCTTCTGGCTGATTCGAGATCTCGGGTATTACCATGCGCTCGAAGCGAGAAGCGGTGCTGTTGCTGCGGTGGACATGCAAGTTGTCAAGACGGGAGGGATGGGATCCAGCAGCAGCAGCAGCAGCACACGACGACGACGACAACGCGGCCGTCCCAGCTGCAGTCGGCACGATTATGCAACATTCATCGGAGAATAAAGCTTGACAGCGGGCAGCGGCGCAGGAGCGGGCAAGGTATATACAAGGTATACTCTCCTTTCTTGCCCGGTTCGGTTGCGGGACGTGACCCAGGACCACCACGCACGGGAGCGGAGAGCGAAGAAGAAGATCTACTTCCTAGCGTGTTGGCTGGAGCCGGACGCGCCTCTTTCTGGAAATGAAAGAACAACTAAACCCGTTGCGGTGAATGTCACGAAGAAGTCAACCCCCAATACGTACGTGAGGATCTTCTTCTTCTTTTTCTTCTTGCTTCTTGAGAGCCACAAAAGAGAAACAAGTTGCAAATGCGCAAGGACGGGTGGCCACGGACGGATCAGCCGATGCAGGAGGTTGTCACCGGGATAGCCTGAAGATCGATCAAAGATGAAAAAGGTATACTCAGCGGACTGGCCAGGGCAGCGAGATGAATCCTGAATCTAGCGGCAGCGGCCGCAGCAGTAAGACGATAGAAGAAGACGGTGAGAATGGAGAGCGGTAAAGACAGAATACAAAAGTAATATATGTCCCCAAGAGGAAAGAGAGACGAGACACTAAAGAGCAGAATAGGACGGATATACAAAGACTATGGCCGCACCGGGGCGCAATGACAACAATCGACGGTGAAAGAAACAACAGTCACTTATCCGCTAGACGCTTGCTCTCTTACTGGGACTAATAATAAAAGAGCGCCGGGGCGACAGAAGAGCAGACGAACCAGTCGCAAGGACCCAAAATCCGGTACATAATCTGATTCATGCAAACTTCTCACGTAGAGAAGTAACAACAGGGCGGCCCATCTCATCTTTCACAGGGCGAGTCCGGGTCAAGGCTAGGTAGATGGCATCCTCATGCCACGACGGGGATAGTAATAAGTTGGGGGGGACATTGACTCGGAGGACGGGACAACAATAGCATACTCTCAACCAGGGACAAGAAGGAACCAACAGGGCATACCTACTATGTACAGACAGGCACACGAACGGACGGACACAGACACAGACCAGATCCAGTCCAGCTAACGGCCGGAAGCGCTGCAGCCCATGGAGATGGCTACGCTACAGTACTGTGGTATGTACGAAATCTAAGTATGGAGTCATGACCCATGGAGAGCAACAGCAGCAGCAGAAACCATGAAGTAAAAAAAAAAACCATGTGCTAGACTTCTGTGTTCGTAGTTAGACTACCGACCCGGGAAGATGGGGCGGACAGGGGGGGAGCCCAGACAGGCATCAATCCGCTTGGCGATCCATAGTTCCACGAAGGGCGAAGACTGCGAAAAGAAGAGGGCACCGTCCGTCCGTCGGTCCGTCCGCGCATCGAATCGCGATGAATGATGATGATGCCCTGGCCTGTCCTGCGTTCGTATGTCCATCCCAAATGAGGAGCGTGCTGAGAGGGTAAGGCGTGCGCTTGTTTCAATTGACAGCAAAGGCCCGAAGGTGCAACGGCGTTTTGCTGACTTGTTTGAGACAGTTTGCGCGAAAAGAAGAGGGTGGGAGGGTGAGAAAAGTGCCTGTCAAAAAAAAAAAGTCATTTTTTTGCTTGGTCCTGGAGTGGACGAGGATGGATGGAATTTGAGGACCCATTCGCAAAGTTCGCCCAAAAAGGGTTGGCCTAGTCTGGCACTCTGCCGAGCGTTCGGGAAGGAATGATCCACTTCTACTAGGTATGTGCTAGCTAGTGTGGAACCGCCAGGGGATTGGGGGAGCTGCAATACTAAAAATTGAAGTTTAGGTTAGGTAGTCCCAGCTACTACTTACTACCTGTTGTAAAAGTCAGGTTACCTAGCAGCCTTGTAAGTAATGTACATACATACATATATGCGGATGGAAGGGGGGTTCCAACCGCTAACAAACAACATCCCCATCCCCCCCCTCCCTCTTTCCCTCCATTCTGAAGCGCCGCAAGACTCAAGGAGGGAAATAAACATGAGATGACGGGTGTGAATCAAGTAGAAGCTGGTCAATAGCATGTGGGATGGAGGGGATAATTACATCTATTTCGGTCGTCTCGATGAACCATCTATATTCCCTTGTGCTGTTTGACTGTTTGCACTTTGGATAAAAATAGTACCACTCATACATATCCCATGTCATTGATACTCTTTATATTCTGTACGTATTGCGGTTAATACCTCGTAAGCAAATCACTTGCAATCTGGATAAGGCAGTAAGACAGCCGACTGAAAGCGAATCACTCTGCAGATGAAACTTGCATATGATCGACATTTTCTTGTTAATTTGTCATCATTCACTTGAGAGACAGACCATAGACACCACTTACAATTCACTTACAATTCGGTACTCATTATGGGTATTCCACTAAAAGGCTACGGTCAAGCTCAACGGCGTCGAATTAAAAGAAAAATCTCCGCAAATGGGGCACAATGCGAAAGGAAGGATTGATAAACCCACCGATTCACGATTCCTTTTCATCGACAGTAAGATGGCGATCGACTAAATACACAAGACCACTATCATGATACTCATTGCCTGCTTGCCTACTTTTGTCCATGTATGCATGCATATGCATCGAGTCCGTCCCTGTACCACGTATGACAGGAAACCCCCCTCCCCGTACCGCCGCACCCAGCCCGCGCTGTGGGTTTGAACGTGGACGTGGATGTTTGGAGAGGCTGACTGAACCTGCATATCAGAAGACGAGGTGGAGACCAAGTAACTGACAGCCCACCCCCCCTGGCTCCCAACTTGAAACCAATCGCAACTAAGCAAATTGCTTCTCGCTACGGGCACTTGTTCTTCTCGGAAGGGTTCTTTGAACCCCAGGGTATTTGTCCCGTTTGATGAAGACATAGATTATGAGGAGGGGGAAAGGGGGAAAAAAAAAAACAGTATGAAACATCAGATACTTGTGGCTCTCGCTACCGACAATCGGAAAACAGCCCACTGTTTCTCTCGTCTATCCAATCGAAGACTCCTCAGACAAACATTTTACTCATCTGTCTGATCTGCCAGCACACCGGCGACGACCGCGATGACCCTAGACAAAACTTGTTCTATTATCATGGAGCTTGTCAATGTTGGAAACGAATGAACCTGATTACTGAGCCGAGCGGATGAACACTTTGGTCCGAGAAGTCCCAAACACTTGCGACCGAAACCTTAAGCAATGATTCTCGCTACTATATTCCCTTGTCCTTGGCGCATATGCACACGCGTTCTGTATCTTCAGTTGCTCTCCGCCTGTCCATCTGTCTGATTAGTCTGGCGAAAGCATCAAATCTGGGATTAATTCCGATCCTATACAGAGACAGAACTGAACGGCGATCTCAAGGGTTGTGTTTCGTCTTCATGCAGTGTATCGTGCTAGATACTGTGGTATTGGATACCCATGACACAGAACATGATAAAAAGCCATCGAATTTTATTTTCCCCATCACATAGTGTTTTTGTTTCACAAGCCTGTACAACACGATGATGCAGGTCTGTACACCGGCAGTCGTTTCCCTTGGAGTTCCTCTAGTGACATCTTCATGGCTGTGCTCTCATGTCCTACTACTTGAGGAAACCAGTTCGGGACAACCTCTACGAACTCATCTCCATATCTGGCGAGGTGGCTTACGGAAGCCGTTTTTGGCGGGGCTCACACTAAAATAAGGACACGGATATCCAAGTTTATCTGGTCGCCCAGTATGAGCAGCACGACTTGAGATGATCTGAGATGATCCAGACCCACCAGGCAAGCAAGATGTGTTGGCAAGGTGAAAAACGTTGTGTAATGAGCCACCAAACGTTATCAGGGGACACAACTCAAGGAACCCGCGTGGGTGGCTTGCATACATGCTTGAAGACTACACAAGGCGACAAGCCACTCTGACACTGATGACTTGCACGCCATTCAATTTAGCGGTACAGATTTGCGACACGCAGCTACAATACACACCCAGTGACAAACTCTTTTTTGAAAGTTTCTTCGCCATTGGTGACAGCGGTGAACATGCAGCAGCCGGTATTACGAGCCACACACCTCCACTTGCTGCTCCTGGCCAAACAAGGCAGAATCTGGGGGTGGCTTCTTCGTGCTCGTATACTTCGTATAATTCGTATTGCGGATACTGCTGGATTTTTTTATTTTTTTTTTGCTCAATTAAAAAAATAGAAACAAAAAAGCAACCGAATCGCATTGAAAGCTGAATGTGGAAAATGAGAATAGGAAAATCCCAAGGTTAGCTATTTCGCTATTTCGCCAGCCACAAAACCTCCAAGAACGGTTACCGATCTTCAATAGTCGGTATATAGAACCCGTCCGAGAAAGCCTATGCTAGGTAGGACCCAATCGCATCTCTTTCGAAACAAAAAGGTGAGATGACAAGAGACCTAGATGACCTAAACGACCCAGATAGCGTCGGACCCAAAATCGGCACTAAATCCAGCCACAAAGTCCGCACCCGTTGCTCCCGGTTCGCCGGCAATATCCAGAACGTTTTCTTTCCACTAGAATGTCGAAGCCAGTACCTTGGTAGTGGATGGGTGGATAGTAAACGGTGGATCCTCCCGGGACTCTTCACAGAATTCCCCGGTGTACGATATACTATGAAATGTAGGTAGATGAATGGCGAGTATGGGTAAACTCCACACGGTGGAAGCATCCTTATCCCAACTCTGTACGTGGCTTTCCAGGGAAGAGAAGGGAAAAAGAAAAAGAAAGAATAAAAGCTCATCGCCATGGATCCCCCAGTTGGCCAAACCCCCCTGCCTACATGTGTTGCAGTCTCGCAAGAATTTGCTTCCTTTTGGCATCCGGAGGGCTGGGCTGGAATAGCAGGTCCCGGTGGGCTGGAAGCGAAAAGGGCACGCCCCCGTCTAAACCGTTTATTGCCTGGTTGAGGTAGCATCGTGGCTTGCCTTGCCCGCTTCGCTGCTGCTGCTGCTGCTACTACTACTGTGAGTAATTGTTGGATGGGAAGCTGGGAGAGTAAAAAGAAAAAAAGAAGACTCGATAGAAAGCCTCGCTTAGAAAGTCTGGTCCTTGACCAAGATCGCGCTGTAGTCTATTTTCAGTACTCGGCGCGATTCGATAAGTCTTCTACCTAACTTGATAGTTGCCAAGCTCAGCCATTCAATGTTACCTAGCTTCCACATGTTGCGTAGCATAGCGAATCTTATTGAGCCCTTTCTAAGATGATTCGATAATTCCGTGTGCGGGATCGAGGACAGACACGAAATATCGGATTTCTGGAGCCATTGGCGTTGGTAAATCTGTATGCATATATGTCACGACATAAAAAGCAGTGTATAATGCATTCTATGCGAGTATTTTGCACATATTCATCTTATCTCATGATCCCTCGAAACGAAAGACCATAAGGTTTCTTGGCGTCTGATTATTCTGCAACCGAGAGTTCCCTTCCAAGGTCTACGTAATGAGAAGGATTCCATGGTCATCACCTTGTCCAAATGCTACCAAAAGGAGAGTACAACCACTATGATACGACGAAAGCACCACCCAGTAAGATTGCGGGCTCATTGATATTGTGATGCTCATAGCTAAGCAGATCTCGTTAGCATGCCGCCCAACAATGGCCACAGTTGACCGTACTGGTGTTTTCATGCAACTGACCTTAGAGTACCAACACCACCGGCTTCTAGCAGAAATGCAGGGCCGTCGGGGAGAGTCTTGCCCACCCATCTCATTGCAAAGGCCCGGAGTATATGGCCATGGGCGACAACCAAGACATCACCGTGGTGTGCTGCTTCGCCCTTGGACTTGCCAATTACAGGTGCCTGCCATCTCTCACGGATGTCCTTGATCAGCCTGTCTACTCTCTCAGTGACCTGTTCCGGGCTCCTGTGTATGTCGTTGTCAGTTTGGTGATGCCGCAGGATCGGGCCAAGGGTAGACAAACTCGCCGCCGACACAGCCATCTCGCCAAATGTCCCAGTCGCGGTTTAGACCCTGCTTCTCCCGCTGATCTCTGATCTGAGCACTAGTTATGCCTTCATAGTCACCGTCTACAAATCCAAAGCGTTAGCAGCAGTGCCGTAGAAGGAGTTGACGTAGAAGGTGTCTTGCTTACAATCCCACTCCCGGATGTCTTCAGTGATCTCGACGCGCGCGTCACAGTCTGGGCCTCGACATTCAGGCTTATCACCATGCTCCTTCCATGGTAGAGGGTCCTTGATTCCTAGATTGAGCAGCTCAAAGGTTCGCTGAGCACGCGTGCGTGGGGATACATAACTAGGTTACCATCAGTTGAGACATTCTATATTTTCATGTACGTATAAACAAAAAGGGCAAACAGATTTCACTCTTCTATATCTCATGCTTTGCATCCTTGTTGGGAACTGTTCGGCAGATTCACATGTATATACTCTGCTGCCGTAGTCGGGAGATACATGATAACGAAAAAGTTTCTACTTACATATGTGCAAGCTGCTTCGGCACAATCAAACGGTCGTCACCCACGAGCGCTCTGCCGGTGGCCTGGACTCTTTTGACACCATTGGCCGTGAGAGGGATATCGCTAGTACCGGTGTGCCGGCCGTCCAAGGACCACTCGGTTTCGCCATGGCGGACAATAAAGACCCTCGGGGTTGTCATTGTAATGTTTCTCTCTCTCTCTATCTTGTCTTTATCGGCCAGCCTCGATTGACGAGTGCTTAAGCTTTTTCTCTCGAGGTGTGATCAGCAACTAGGACTTGATGCGCGACTTGAGACGCAGACTGTGTAGGAGTTCAGCCCCCTGCGTTGGTAACCTTGGCGCTTAGCTTGATCTGTCAGTTGGAGGAGACTATACGAGCGACGTGAAAACAATATACAGTCGCTAGGCACGAAACAGCTCTATGATGATTTTTTCAACGATGAGAAAGACCAAAGTGTAAGAAAAAGAAAGAAAGAGCAGAATAGTAGAGAGCGAAATAGAAGCGCGGGAATTTCGATCACTTGCGTAAATATCGTGTCCTAATAAGTGAGAACCAGGCCCGACTTACAACACAAGCCGGCAGCGGCGGGATTAGCTCAGCAACCTACCTACCTAACGAGAAAATACCTACCAAGCCAGCCAACCCCTCCCCCCCCACGCGAAACCACTGAGCAGTTTCAGGAAGTGATTGAAGCAGCAGCGCAGGGCCAATCGATAGCGAACCGAAGAAACATGAATCCAGAGAGATGAAATTTATCAGGATGATGAAGAATTTGACGGCTTTGACTTCTCTAATTTCCCTTCAGTTACAATCATAATCAATTTCCCCAAAAACCCATCGCGGACAAAAAGAACGCAACATTTTGTTTGTGCAATAATACATCCCTAGTACCAGCCAGCCAATACCTACGTCAGCGATAGTAATGATGCCCCCACTGGATCGCTTAATAAGGGCGCTGTCCTCGCCCGCCCGGATCGCTAGTTCCGGAACGAATTCCGCCTGGAGCAACCACAGCGCCGGCAAAGACGACGAATTTCTTCTCGGCGCTCTCGAGCTCCAACATCTACCGGGCAGCACCTCGACATCGATTGTTCCTCCAGCCATCAATTCGCGCTCAGCATCACCGGCTCCCTCTGAGGACACTGCCCAATCACCACCGCTTGCCATTCATCAACCCACCGGTTTGCCGGAACCTACATTACGCTTCCGGCACCGAGCCATTACGCGCTCCGACTCGTTCGACAGCACGTCGAGCGCGCAGAGCCGAAGCAGCAGTCGGAGCAGTCGCAGCACCGTGAGCAGCTACGGTGATGAAGTAGCGCGCAACAAGCGGCCCATCAAGACGAGACGGGAAAGCAAGTCCTGCTGGAGGGAGTACTGGGACTGAGTGAGAGGACAGCCCAGGCCAGCAAAGGAGGAATAAAGGCCGGCGAGCTCTTTTGAAATTATCCCAATCCGTCTTTCAGGAGAGCAAAATATCCCACCATGTCATCACAACCACCGCGCGGACCAAGAGTCAGGGGTGGACGGCCACGAGGACAACCGGGACCGACGCCCGTCGTGGCTCCCAAGGCGGTGCCCTCTACCAAGCGCATCGTATGGACGGTCGCCTTTGCCGCCGTTACGATCGTGGGTGCCATTTATGGCGCGGGACTAAAGACTCAACAAGAGTACAAAGCTGTATGTATTCCTTCTAAAGCATCTTTAAAGTGCAAGTATCAAAGTAATCATGACTAACTCTCTCTGCAGGAAAAGCAACAAATCATCGAGTCCACCACGGAAGACAGAATCAGCGACCTTGAAAATCGAAGGGCACTTCTAATGAATTCGCGGATGCCTCTGGAACGGAAATTGACTGCCCTGCAGGCCAGGATGAAGGCCAAAGAGGCCGAGGAGCAGGCCAAACAGGCTGCGGCACAAGTACCCGGGACCAACGCAAAGTGAGAGCGAGATGATGCGATCGGGGACATGAAATCACACATGGACCTCGATAATCGCCGAACTAGGGTTGCCCTGCATCTATTCAGGCCATTGCCACCAATCCTTAATCCATTACAGTGGAATCGAGGTGTAGAAGTTGTCGAGATCAAGTATCTGTCTAAAGCACGACACGACACGCCATGAAATAGCAACGCTCTGCGTCAGAAAATGCCTCCCATTGCCCAAACGGCTAGGAATATTACGGAGAAATCCGAGCACGCATACTATTGAGCGACAGGAAATCTGTACCATAACATTTAGAACCCTCTACCGCTGGGCACAAAGCCTACTTATGAGAAAAAGAAGAAGAATAAGTTTCCAACACCGTCTCCCAGTGATCCGAGATCTCAACGTCATTTATTGGCCTCCTCCTCCCTAGCCTGCCACTCCTCGCTCCTCTTTT
This sequence comes from Pestalotiopsis fici W106-1, assembly GCF_000516985.1. Classification (NCBI taxonomy): domain Eukaryota; kingdom Fungi; phylum Ascomycota; class Sordariomycetes; order Amphisphaeriales; family Sporocadaceae; genus Pestalotiopsis; species Pestalotiopsis fici. The sequence goes on along the minus strand of NW_006917092.1, from coordinate 1,944,220 downwards.
TGAACTGCTCGTCCCCAAACTTGGCCATCCACCCCGCCACGTATGCGCTGTCGCACACCTCGTCGATCACCTCGATCCGCCGGCCCTCGGCGTCCATGGTGAGCATAAAGACAATATCATGCCGGTACGGCCCGTCGACCGTGTCGGCCTCGCCGCGGACGCGGAAGATGGTGGTGCGCGCCTCGACGTCGACGAACACGATGGGAGTGCTGGCATTACCAGCTACTTCTTCTTCTTCTTCTTCTTCTTTGCTGTTGGAAATTGAAGAAGAGGACCGGAATGACCCGGATCCGGTAAATCGGTAGTTGCGAAAGGCCCATTGCAAATTCGCCCACGACGCCACGGCCGTGTCATTGTCCGTAAACGTCAGATTCGGCACGCTGGGTCCAATGTGGTGAATGCATCTCGGGGCGCGGAGTCCCAATGCGGCAGACGGCGAAAATGGCTGCGTAAAGAGGGAGATGAACCTGTAGGTCGTGTCGAGGAGGGTCTGGCGGGATGGGGAAGACATGATAGCTAGACTATGTGGCGTGTTTGTCACGTTTCTGATATCGGCAGTCCTTTGTTTTTTTCGTCCGCGGCTTTGGGGTTGATTATGATCTTTCCTGGGCTCGAGATGCTTCCTCGAGCTTGCACTATCGGGATGAACCCCCTTGATCTTCTGTTCAAAGTCTCAGCTCCTTTTTCTTAGGCAGCATTTCCAATGGTTGAGCTGCTTCCGAGGCCAGAAAAGAGGGCGCTGGGCTTTTTTCAATGGGTTAGAAGTGCTACAAAGACGTAGTTTAAATAGTCGCGATATCGTCAGCGCCTGAATCATGGAAACAAACATATCATTTGGGAGAGAGAAAAGCTGAACATGTAGTGAAGACAATCTCGTCTATATACAGATGGGTGTGCAGGAGTAGTTGTCGATTAGAAATCGTTTTGATGTTTTGTCAGCTAATGCTACCTCCCAACAATTCCGCCAGTATCTCCACGGAACTCCACGGCGAGGAAGGCTTGCGTTGCGGCACTGGCTTGTCCATCAACGACTAGGTAGCGCTGGGCAGGACACGAACAGGGTAAGGTGGGCAGTTTTTGCGACAATAGAAAATGAAGAATAAACTAGTCACGACTTCATGGCAATGATTCAACAGGAGTACCTTTTAAGAAATATTTTTAGTCTTTTCTGAGAATAATAAATAGTCTGGTAACTACCTAACTTACTTGTGGCCAACTGCTGATGTCTCCATCCAGCCAGCACTCAAAACAAACACTAGACAACAAAACAAGGCACGCCCTATCGTCATCGAAACATTACACTCCTGAGTAATATCCTCCAACTCAAGATTAACCCAAGTGGTTTGCAGAATCGACGCATGAGGGTCCAGATGACAACTTGTCTAGGTCAAATAACATAAACCGATGCTGACTAGGTGGGAGACCGTGTTGTTGCATAGGCGTCGCTTGGTATTATGCATGGTTTTTCTTGCTGTTCAAAAGAGACTGCTTCATGTCGTCTTGCAAGTGATGCTAGACTTTGCTAGGATCCAAGCAGCTGTCGAAACCAAGAAATTAATGAAACTGGGGGGGTCCAAATCTCAGCGCCGATACAGCAGGCAAGTGATTTCCTTTCTCGCTTATAGGGAGAAGGCTAAATATTTCTTTGAAAGTCGTGCTGCTGAGTTGCCGAGCCTTAAGGAACATGAATCAAACCACAGAGGAGGTTCCACATCCAGCTCAAGACTCGTCCTTGGGGTCATGAACTCTTGGAATGGCTGGCGGGGGAGGTATGCCCCCGAAGAGTCGCTGCATTATTGTCTCCATACTCTCGTCCGCCATGGAGCTTTGGGGGTTCTGTGCAGACATTCTGTCTACTTCATCGAACAGCATTCTTAGGGTGGCCTCATTCTCTGTGGGGATCTTTTCTCCTTCCTCGGGACCTGGTTGCAGCTGAGAGCGTGCATTCCTAATCATAGCAAGAAATTCTTGGGCGTTTTCTTCTCTTCTCTTTTCGGGGCCCATTCCCAGCTGGAGGCGCTTATCCCTCAGCATGGTGAGAAATGTGTCCATTGACTTGTAGAGCTTTGGACACTTATTCCAAAGGGTATTGATATCCTTGTCGTGTGGTTGGATGTTTCCATCCTCAGCAGCGACACCAAAGCGATATCTCTCCGACGAGGACTCGTACCCAAACACAGTCGATGGTCGAATTGTATCGTTAAAGTTGACAGGAAGAACACCATTCCGATAGTACTTGCGGGCATCTTCAGCGTCAAGAGTATCATAGACAATGGAAGAAGCAAGCTTCTGGGTGCCGAGTGTGTCTGTCGTGGCTGGTGTGAAGGTATTGGATATCCGCGACGAACTTTCTTGATTTGTGATTCTTCCAAGCTCGCTGATAGCCTGCGGGAGAAAGGAACTGCCTTGGACGGAAGCCGAATCATCTGCCAAGGGCGCCGATCGTCTGGCTGTGGTTGACTGTTCGATATTGGTGGGTTTGTGTTGACGTAGACCTGGAGGACCGGCTGTTAGAGGACGAGGAGCTCCAGGGCCCTTGGATAGGATAGAGCTGTATGGAGAAGGATTGGCCCTCATCTCGGCTTCAACACTAGCATCCCACTCCATTATGCTGTTTCTGTTCCGAGTTGAAGGATCAGCAAGCTGTCGGGCAGACATGGTCTCTCGGGCACGAGACAATATTTTCTGAGCAGTTCTCTGTTGAGGATTCTCGTAAGATGCCAGGTTTGTCAACGTCTTGACGGACATCTGCTTCAGCGACTCATCCTCATTTGCGTCATCCTCAATGTCATCGATGAGGGCAGGCTCAGGAGAATCAATGCCGAAAGTCGTCATTACCGGTCCAACTTTCACCATCGGTTGGCCAGGGTTACCCATTCCATTCTCACTACGCTCAACGGAATCCTTTTCACCGGCTTCGAAGAGAGTTCTATACTCGCCCCAGTGACTTGTATTATCGACTGTCGAACGTGGAGGGCTGACTCTTGGGATTTGGGTTCTCGAGGGGGTGGGGTTTGTAGACAGAGGATTGGCTCTTGGGATTACCGATGGAACATTGACAGTTGGAGGACTGATAGCACGGTCCGTATTCTGCTGGAGAGGTGAGTACTGCAGAGGTGCGTCCTTCCACGCGTGGCTGAGATCCAAGGCATCGCCTTGAGCATTCCGGATTGTGATAGCTGCAGATCTGCGTACGGGCTTGGCAAACTGAGGTGTAGAGTTGGGGTTGACCAGAGAGCCTACAGTCGTGTACTTGGGGCCGTCCTTAATCTTGTCCGTGGCGGCGCGATCAATTTGGACAGAAGCAAAAGGATTAGGCTGAGGCTGAGGTGGAATATACATGGCTGTTTGGCGAGGCGGCGGCGTCGGCGTCGGCGTCGGCGTCGACGACTGGCCTAGAATTTGAGGGACCGAGGCCTGCGCTTTGAATCAGAATGAAACTGCGATGACAACTATAATGGATTGGCAGAGCTTACCCTTTGCTCGCGAGGCTGTGTCATTGTTGACGAGTCGCTTGGAGCTGGTGAGTGAAGAGGCCCCAGTGCTGGAGCGAAGAAAACGAATCCAAGTACCAAGTCAACTGCAACTAGGTGAATGAAGCGTGGGAAAAAATTGATGAGAACTATTTGGCGATGGAGATGATGGACCAGCAATGCGTCACCTCTCGGAAGTCGGAAGCTGAATGATTGATGGTCAAGAAAATGCAGTCGCAGTGTCAGAAGTGTCAGAAGAAGATGCTCGGTTTGATGGAACAAGAGGACAGAAATAATTAGATGCCCTGATTTTTGTTCATTCTGCGGTTGGCGGGTGAATCGACCAAGGCTCTTCAAACTTTTGTTGGGGAAGAGACAACAGGTCGGTCTATGGTCCTTTTCTGCCCGCCTTGTCGAGTATTTTCTGCCTGGATACCTAATGTCGAGGCCGTGGGCAGTCAGTTGCCAACTACCTTATTCTCTTGCATCGTTCTTTCCTTGGGTAGTGTGTTTCTCTTTACACCACATGCGTCCGTCGGTGCCCGCCCATCCAGGTCCTTCGGTGTTTCGAAGCTACTTGACAAACTTTGCAAGTCCAAGTTCAAGTTCAATTCTCTTTTCCGCGTTGAAAAGGTTTTGGTCGTCTCCGAAATTCTATTCACTGACTGCGTCGCCTGGGGTGATTATGTAAATACATTAGCAAGTCGCCAGATTCACTTGCACACTTTCTTCGGACAGAGCTCACTTGACGCAGCGCACACCGCTTGTAGCCATGCACCTTTCGCAATCAGAATCACCGCTTCTTCTTCCATTTTTCTGTTCTGCTAAACCATCTTCAATTCATCAGCCTCTTCTTTCAAATCAGATTCTAGGGAACTTTGGAATGGTTGTGTGTATGTGTATCGTTTTTGTCCCCCCTTAGCTTGGGTATCCAATCACGTTGTATTGTATCAAGAGGCACCAGGCAAATGAGACTAATTGCACCTACGTATTCAAGTGTCCAGTCGATGAAGCACCGGCCTCGGGTGCATTGAATTATTCAGTCGTGAGGCATATCAGCCTTCATTGTCTTTATCATTCAGGATTGCCCTCGATTCTATCCTGTTTCCCAGCGGCTAGTCCTTCTGATGTGATCAAACTTGGGAAGCATGGTGGCGCCAAGGAGCGTGCAGATGCCACCGTGCTTACGCTGGAGCTTGATCTTTTGGTCGCAGTCAAGCAACTTGGCTCGTGACAGGATAATCGATAACTCGAGTCTGGCCGTCAAGGAAACGCATGTTACGACGTGAGCGATAAAGACGGATCGTTACTCCTGGACGAGAACAGCAAGATTAGCAATGGGCCTTGCTTCTTCACAACTGGTGTTCACGGTACCACCACCCAAGGTCAAGATTCCTCGGGGCCTTTTTCGCCGGAATGCAGCCGATGGACTTTTCCCCTTTCCTAATCTCATTGCAAGCCTTGGAAGGGATACATGATATTAGAAATATTCAAATCGTTGTGTTCTCATCAAAGTTGCAGTTGTACAATCTGCAGGAGCTCTCTAATCTATCATAACTACGTGAACCATGGGCCGCTCCTGGCAAGAGAATTTTTTCAAGGGCATGGTTTTAGGTCAGAGTGCCAAGTTCAAGGAGGGAAAGCTCTGGAACAATTACCAAGACCTTCGACGGAGCCTACTTGATGACCACACCAACAGTGGGATCAGAATGGTTCCTCGCTATAGTCATAGACTTATACGAATTATACGAATAGTAGTATTCTATTGCCACATTGAGGGACGCAAACCCGCACCCCTGAGACTGTACGCGTAGATATCAGGGGTCCTTTTATGATCGCCATGCTTACAAAGAGGCTTACAAAGATTTTCCCCGGCCTAGTGGGTTGTTGAGGCGCAAACAACGGATGTGCCCAGGACGGAAGGAGTCAATTCAAGATCCCACAGCGAGATGAAGGCCTATGTAGGTAGTCATTCACAAGCTGAAGAGAGCTGATGAGGAAATAGTTTCAATTCATGGTGTAGAACCCCAAAGGTATGCCCACGTATCTACTTCTTTCGCTGTACTGTGCTCATCAATGGTTTATTTCTTCCGATTCCGTCGCTACCTACCTTAAAATATCGGTCTGGACAATATTACCTACATTAGCCTGCCAGTAACTACCTTAGCACGTACAGGCGTGGAGCCTGGACTACGTACACACGATAGACATTATATCATCTCGATCTGCAGGCAGCCAAGGAAGAATGATGATTTGTTTGGACACTCGCCCAGGACTGGAGACATCTATTGTGTTCTCGCCAGAAGATCGCCAGCTGACGTACGTATTCTCAGGTATGTCGAGCTGAAGCGGAATTCGTGCGCACGCGCTGCTTTCCTATCGTGTGAAAATAAAAAGATTTTGATTGATCTGCCTACTGCGGAAGACCTACCTACCTGAACTTTTTGATGCTGTACGTAAGGTATGTATGTACTGCCACAAACCGTCCGATGATAGATTGTCAGGGGCGGAACTATTTGACTTGGTGTGCCAAGAGACCTCGGGAATGACGTGGCCCTCCTATAATCATGTCACCCCGCAATGCGAGCCAAGCTCTTGTTCTTTGCATTCTTCTTGTGGTAATTATACTGATGCAGAGCAAGCGATTGATCTGTTCTCATGCCCATCGTCAAAATTTCCGAATAAGTCTAATTACTACACTAGGTTGGGTACTAGACCTAGGACCTAAGCATGGGACTCGTGTTGTCGTCGAGCGGTTTCAATAACGCGGGGGAAACCCCCCCGTCCGGCGTCTGTACGTACCAGGCTAGCAGCCCGTGGCCTCGCCTCGATTAATGGGTTTTACAGCCTGACAGGGTCCCCAAGGCCCAGTAAACCGTCGCCTGACGAGTCCACTAACGATCCTGGGTAACCGTTCGGGCTGCGTTCCGAGCGAACGGGAATTTTTTTGGATTTTAAGTTTTTAAAATAAGCTGTTCTCGTGCACTCGGCACTCTGATGCAACGACAAAGCTGTACAACTATCAGGCTTGTCTCATATACATGACGACGGGAAGAAAAAGAGAGTGACAGAGGACGCGCGCTGCATACTACATAGTACCTACCAAGCCCTTGAAGCCGTTATCTCCTCCATACCCGCAAGAGCATCTATTGTATGTATGTACCTTGGCTAGCAATTCAGTCGAAGCAGTTCCACGTCTGCATGTGTGCATGTGGATTTGTCTTGCGTCTTTGACCCGTACGTATGTACCTGTTTTATTACATACATTACATACCTTACCCTGGACTGCCTTCATGGTTCTCGCTCGCGCGTACCGAGAACCATCAAGCAATCAGCAGAAGCCAACCCAGGCCCAGCACGAATTCCGGCTGTGCCAGCTCCCACGCGCCGTTTATTAAATCAAGAAAGCGCCGGTGCTCCCCCTACCTTCATCTCATCATCGCTCCTCTTCAACTCTCCGCTTTTTTATCCCCCCTCCCCTTCTCTTGTCAAGTCAGTTGACTGTCTACATTATCCAGAGTCTACTACGTACCCTGCCTGTCTACTTACAGCAAAGCGCAACTTGGTCTCGACCATCCCCACTAAAATACAAAGAACCTCCCGCATCTGTCCTCCGTCTACCTACCGTAGTTTCGCGATCTTGAATCTTCCGCTCCCAGATCTCGACTCGCGCCCCAATCGCATTTGTTCCACTCAGCCATCATGGACTACTCGCAGCATTTCTATGGCAGTGGCGGCGGTCAGCCATACCAGTTTCTCGGCATCCCACCCCCAACACCTTCACACTCGCATTCGGTAGCTTCGGACGAGTTTAACCAGCAATCTCCCGCGGTTCGTATGCCCTCGAGAAGAGTATGCTGCCTGCCTGGGTACTTGGTCCGCAGTGCTAACGGGGCGGCGGCGGCCGGATAACAGGAAGTCTACGATCAATTTCAAAACTTTGAAAACTATCCGCAATTTGCCAACAATCGCGCGCACCCGCACGCATTCCAAGCAAGACAAACCCCGCCTACGCCGCCAGCCCAGCAACACCTGAACACGCGGAACCACAGGAGCTCACAGAGCGATGCCGTGTCAGCAGCCAAGCCTGAGCCTGCCCAAGATGCCCAGGCAGCCGGGTCAAATTCAGATGACGAGGACATGACGCCCGCCCAGTCCCGTCGCAAGGCGCAAAACCGTGCAGCGTGAGCGCCCAATACCGACCCTTTTCCCACAGCTAATGAGGACGTCAAATCACTAATCGCATTCTTCTGACTCACAGCCAGCGCGCCTTTCGAGAACGCAAAGAACGCCATGTCAAGGAGCTCGAAGCAAAGGTTGCTGCGCTCGAAGCCGCGCAACAGCAGACCTCGACTGAAAACGATCAGCTCAAGCGCGATCTGCAGAAAATGAGCACCGAAAACGAAGTCTTGCGCGCGACATCTAATATGAGCCAGAATGGGTCAATGAGCCCAGCAAGCAACCCTCCAACAACGACAGGCCCTATGCGCTTCAACCCGACAGACTTTTACTCTGATCTGCTGGCAAATCACACCAACAAGACACCAAGTCATCGCATCGTCGAGTCAGAAAACGGCGAGCGACTCCTTGCGGCCGGAGCAACCTGGGACCTGATTGTCAATCATCCGGCGTTCAAAAAGGGCCTCGTCGATGTTGGTGATGTAAGTGAACGGCTCAAATCAAAAGCCAGATGTGATGGACAAGGGCCTGTCTTTGAGGAATCGGCGGTTCTTAAAGCCATTGAAGAGAGCGTGGCCAGTGGTAGCGACGAGCTATTGTAAGCCTGATGCAACGGATCGACAATTGGCCGTCCTCAGATACTCTGTCTGAGCTTGCAGTGCCACTGTCAACTCTCGATCTGTCGTCGTACAATCAAACAATTGGGCAAAGTTTATATTCTCGCCGCATATTCGCCCTCATTCCGGAACATTAAACCTACTTTCTGACTTCTTGACACAAGATCAAGCGGCGTTGTTTGGCGTTGGCTCTTGCATTTCATTTCACGTTTTTGGGTTGGGAGGATTATCTGGACTGCAACACTAGGAGCAGCGACTATGATTGTGTCGGGACGAGAACAGCATGTGAGGCTTGAGCCAGTCTCTAGGAGTTCATAAACGAAAATCTTCAGGGGGGTCACTGACCCAAAGGCTAGCGGTCTTTTGATGTTGTACATCTGGGCGTTCATAGTCTGAAAATGACAAGTTACTACAAAGGCCAATGGTTATGACGAAAGCCTTGATACAAAACACTGTACTGTTTCGGCAGCGGACAGTGACATGAAATGGCATTATTGACTGGACATTGAACAACAGTGGTAGCTGTCTACTGATCTGATCGGATAGTGAACGTAGTACATTGTACCCATGCTTCGGTGACTTCACAGCGTCGACTCCTGCTTGGCAGCGAAATTTCACTTGCTGTGCTTTGTAGAGCATTCCATGTAGAGATACACCTTGCATTCATGCCTGATGCCTCGGATAGCTCCGGGCACAATTGCTACGGTAATGCGTGGCGGTCGATCTCGCCGACGGCTTGCGAAGCCGATCGACCATGCGGCCCTAAGCGGGCGCGGAGACACCCTCATTCGGGAAGCTCGATCCGGGTTTGACACATTCCAGGGGGAGAAAGCATATTTTACTCTCATTTACCGCATGTGTCTCATGCTGCCGGGTCGTCGTCGTCAGCTTTATCCCCAGCCCTACCGTTCCCACATAACAATCGACTTGATTTCCCAATGACCCATGGATCGGCGGCGCATGGGAATGGGGGAGGGGGCAAAAGGAATAAAGCTCATTTGCTGTGGGTGCCGGAGCGTCTTGGTAATCCTGAAATCTGGAGTGGTGTCTGCGCCTGCTTTGTCAGACTGCGTTGCGGCTAGGGCCTCATTTGTTTTGGCCTTTTGAGGGAGGTGTCTCATATTTTGTGGCCGAGTTCCTGCTGTCGCAATCATGTTCATCCGCATAAGTTGTAAATAGCTCCTACATATTTTGGAGATAAGAATGATGTGCACAATAATCAAGCAGAGTTTGAACACGTAGACACCACCTCCCTTGATCATATCAACGGTTTGACCAGTGTTATAGATGACTTGTCGCTTGGTTGTTCTGACGTTCAGGGGCCGCTCGTGTAGTGTACTATGCGGCGTATAATGTACAACGACAATAGAATAGCACATAGCTCGTGAACGAGGCTTCTTATCATCATGCCCAGAAACGTGTGCTCCGGCATGTTTAGGAACAATAAGGCATTAGATATCACTATTCCTGCAACGTGAACGTGGCCCCTTTAATGTATCGGGGACTCTTTCCTTTGTTCGAATGGTAGCCATTGCAACAACCGAACTAGGTGATCACCAGAAATTCGGCTTCTGAAAGCATTTTTCTCTTGCCGCTTCAGGAAGTACTGGACTGCGGGATTTGAGACATTTGCGACTAACGTCATGGCTATTGTCAAGGAAATCAAGGCTGGTTCGAAATAAATTGTTGCCTCGAGTAACTATTCGGAAAACTTCGATCCAGTGTTTTTCAAAGCAAAGGCTAGAACTCCATGAGACGTTTCCAAATGTCTCTTGCTGCACCTAAACTTTGGGCACGTTATCAGCTCATCATTGAAGCGCCTGTTTATTGTCATCTAGTAGTCCTGTAGTGTCAAGATGTTCGGTGTGGGTGAAGCGAGGGCATGAATTAACAAGATCCATTACTACTGTAACTTCTTCGTCGCCTCTCGAACATGTGTCGACCCTCCAAATAGCCCGAGAAAATATGCCGACCTAGTCAGGCAAAGAAACGCCTATTGCAATGAATCAGCATGTGAATATCAATCAAGGCGATCTGTAGCTGCACAAACCGTCGCTCCAATGTTGCCCCACGTCATGGCATTCCAGTCGCCGACAGCTAGGAAACTCTCGAGGCCCATCAGGTAGACCGTGACGCCAATATGGCTCAGATCGGCCAGCCAGAGGGCCACAAGGTAGTTTCTGACGACTTTGAGCTCGGTGGTCGTGTACAGGACTGCTACGCCCAGCAGGAAGAGAAGGCCGTAGGCATTGCCCAGCTGCAGCGCGACGAGGCGGGAGTTATCCGTGTGCGCAATGGGCGCCGCGGCCGAGATCTGCTCCTCGATGAACCAGTCCGGGGATATGAAGGGTGCCACGGCCCCGGCAATCCTGTCATATTCGGGTCAGCTTGAACCTATCCCGGAGCATACGTCCCCGCCAAGACGGGTTTCCGGCGCCGGGCAGTAGGGAGCAGCAGGTAGAGTCCACAGAAGTTTACATACAGTGAGATTGGCTCAATGACCGTGAAAACAACTCTTGGAAACGTGGGCAATTGAGAGGCCATTTTCGGAGCACTTGGTCCAACCCCCTAGTAAAGTCTGTGGATTGGTGGTATAAATCAAACATGCAGCGCTTGCAATCAGGTGGTATGTAAGCAGTAAAGCCTCGCTCTCCAGTTATTGTGCCATGGGGACAGAACAATAGTACTACTTTTAGTGTTTCAGGGCCGAGCCGAGGAACCATACAGTTTCCCCAGCCAGCCTCTTAGACGATGGATCTCCAGTTTTATATACACTACGCATGTATTGCAAATCAAGCCCCTGTTGATGATTACATTGAGTCCATCTTGCAATCATTAATGCTTGACACGGTAAAGATTCAAGAAATAAACAACGGCCGTGAACATTCCGTATTGAGCAGAGGCACACACAAGAAAGCAGTTGCAAATACAGATAACACGGCAGCTGCCCGCCAACTGCAACAAGAATCGTCCAAGAATCCTCCCCGGGCAGCGTCCGGAGATAAAAATGAATATGTTTGCATTGCAGTCGCTGTATTGTCGATCTTCTTCTTCATTTGACACAGGACGATGAGAGCCTAGAACACGACCTTCATTTCTCGTGCATTGTCGCTGAGGGGCGACTACCGGGATCAGTTCTCCTCTCCTCGATCCTAATGGTCGGCCATTAGCTCGACATTGACAAAGAAATGCTAAAACAACAGCCCAGAAGGCAAAAAGGCCCAGGCCTAGACAAAGAGGAGAATGATTTGCCTTGACACTGCTACATACACTACACACAGTACATACCACATACACACATTCCAGGTTTGACCTGGCGAATTACCGTTTCTGTTCGTTCGGTGACACTTCACCTCAAACGTTCATTCGCAACGCCAATAAGCCAGGGCGGACCCCCGAAGACCACTGCCACTGCCATCGCTTCGCACTACAAACCCCATCCATCGTTCTTCTCCTTTGTCCAACTAAACAGTCCATCCACGCGCGCCTCTATCAACTGGACAAGAATGGGATGATGGCCTCGGCGTTTGCCGGCTCGGATGTTAGCAGCAGATGTTGATGGCGGTTTTTTGTTTCCCCTGCTGGTATGCTGAAACTCTGCTTTTGGATTTGCCATCCCAGCCAAGCAGATTCCCATCTCCGCTTCTGCTTCTAGACTCCAAAGCTACCGTATCCCCAACGGCTACTGCCGCCGCGCGAAGGTTCAGTCAGATCCGTCCGATCAGGTCTTCCACATACCGGACGGACTTTGTCTCCATCTTGCTTCTCCCTGCGCAACTTATTGTCCTTTGGAATGGTTCTCGTTCTTTGCAGTTCGCTTGCCTGCCTGCTATTCAAACTGTACTGTAGGTAGCCAGGCTTTGCGTCTGCACAGTGTGCTACTACTACTACTGCTGCTGCTGCTCTCGATACGGGTGAAGGAGGGAGAGCGCTTCTTCTTCTATTCCCGTCGTTTGTCTTGGTTCCATGTAACTCTAGTCGTCCCGACCTTTTTTTGAATTCGCCACAGATTATATTTGTATTGATCTCACGTTGTCCGCGTCCCGTTCCAATGCCCTTCGATAGCACCTTTGCCCATTCAACATGGCCACTATTGAGCCACGACTGATTCATCTGTTGAACGAGCCGACTCCGAAGCCGCACCACGCCGAGCTGCCTCCGATCAAGGGCCTTAGTCTTCCCAAACCCACCGCCGGTCTTCAGCACCCTCATTCTATCGACCCCGGCGCTGGCCAACGATCCGATGGACATGATGTCGGGTCGGCGGGCCAATTGGCCCTGCAGTCTATACCACCACTTCTCACCCTGACAGAAGATGGCGCCGCCAGCTCTACTTCGCGGGCTACCGCAGAGAGGCATCCACCACATCACATATCATCCCAAGAACTTCGAAAGATTCTTGACATTGAGGATACTCCGGAGGGTACGGAAGATGCTATTACAAAGAAAAGGCCCTCCAAGGAGGACTTTATGCACCTACCACAGCCTCCCAAGAAGCAAAAGGCTTCTGCAGAAATGAGGTTTCCAGCAATGCCCCCAATGATCGTAGGTTTGGTCCAGCCGCCACTGGACGCCGGAATGCTGCCATCCATGCCATCCTATGACAGCCGCCCACGATCAGAACCACCTAAAGCACTGAGTATTGGCAAGCCGCCAGAACTCCAGACTACCTCCGAGGAGCAAGCGGCGCCCAGCCCTCCGCCCGATGCAGAGCGTACACCCACAGGCCGCCTCAAGCGGCGGGCAGCCAAACCCCGGCGGAAATGGACAGAGGAAGAAACAAACCACTTGTTATTGGGCGTCAGCAGGCACGGGGTTGGACGGTGGACAGACATCCTGGAAGACAAGGACTTTAGTTTCAATGAACGCACCGCTGGTGACTTGAAGGATCGATTCCGGACATGCTGTCCCGACGAACTCCGGTCAAGTGCTCGGGGGAAACAAGTCGCAAAGCAGGCAAAATCAGATGCAGCTGTTAATGCCAAACCAAAGAAAGGACTCATGTCGGAGAACATACTCAACGAACCAGAGGAGCATGCCGAGTCAGATCAGGGTCCCTCGGCCCAAAACGATTCAGACTCTGCACAAAAACAACGCAAAAGTCGCGCACATCGGAAGAAGTTGGAGGACCTGGCCGAGCTAGGTATCAAGGGTCCATTCAAAAAGTCGCAACGACGTGGCCGACGGCCCTTTTCCGAGCAGGACGATCAGGAAATTCTCTCGGGTTTTGAGGAGTACGGTCCCCAGTGGACGAAAATCCAGAGAGACCCAAGATTTCACCTGTCGAGTCGTCAGCCAACCGATTTGAGAGATAGACTGAGGAATAAATACCCCGAGAAGTTTGCCACTGCTGAAAAGACACAACTGCAGGTCAAGGGCAATGGTTTGCTTGAACCTTCGGTCGACATGAATATTGGTCATACGTTTGACAAGTCAAAGTCGGCGCTGCTTGAGCCACAACTCATTCGCAGCAATGAAAGAGAAGACATGCCGAGATGGCCCCTCTCTACTAGCCTGATGGACACGCCAGAGGCATCTCAAGCATCACATTACGCGGCCTGGACCGAGGTGGCCGGGGGAGCATTTCCACCGGGTGGAATGGGTGAGATGGATATTTCAAGACTTATTCTTAGTGATACCCATGCGGCACACGAGCCTCCAGCGTCAGACAGACGCGGCCTTGGATGATGAGCCATCAAATGTCAGATCGGACATTATATATTTCAAGAATCCGAAGTGATTTGGGCAGTCAACTACCAAAATACCTGCGGCGGACCTTTGGGAGGATGCAGCCAAGGTCCCGACAGGAACATGGAGAGCCAGCATGAAATGAAAAGGGCTCTCTATGCAGACGCTCGAGGATCATGATTTCATCCTTGCGCAAGAATACTGGGTTTTAGCGGTCAAGCAAAAGATACAAATAACACAAAGTATCATAATGGCTCTGCCTTTTCTTGGGCAACAACAGTCGAGGCAAACAGCCACGGGTCCGTGCCGCATTATGTGCATTAACAGTATCATAGTGTACGAACAGCTCTGTAAACAAACGTAGTGATTATTGATTCGTTGCGTAGACTCAGATGGGACAGCACGCCGAATAGGAGCGCGGAATGAAGGACTGAGGAATACATGCCCATTTCTTAGGACATCACAGAAGGGCATCTTGTGCCAAACAACGTTGCATCGGGCCGTGCCTGAAGATCGTGTGGTTGTACACCAGCTCTGGGAATCGAACCGGTGCTTTATCTTCTTGTCTCTTCATCTATTGATACTCGTCTATTCTCATCGCCATCATCGTCGACGTCCACCGTGGTTGGAAATGCCGGGCTGACTGGCAGCTGCAAGTGGATTCGTGCTGTTTCCTTATCTGTCTCCGATAAGGAATTTACCAGACGCTGCAGCCATAATTTTTTTTTTCTGCCGTTTGACCTGCAGCTCGGGCCCCTACGCCAAAAAAAACGAAGTCACGTGGGAAAAAGCTAGGGCACCACCCACAAACCTCAATCAACTCTTCGCTTTCCACTTTTGCGCGAAACTTTTACTTCGAGCACTCCAAACCACCCGACCTCACAACTAACCCACCAGCAATCAACCGCCAAAATGGGTAGAGGACCGTAAGTGACAGCCTCAAATCGATTCCCTTGCTACATGAGAAGGCCCAGGACTTTTTTATCTGCTGCCAATGGGTCGCTGCAAACAAATTTGTCCCGGGCCCGATCCTGCACCTCGATCTTGCGAAACCTCGAAGAGAAGAAAAATAACCATCACGATGCTAATATTTCCGGCCTCACAGTAAGAAGCACCAGAAGCGCCTTAGCGCCCCCTCGCACTGGCTTCTCGACAAGCTCTCGGGTGTCTACGCTCCCAAGCCGTCGGCCGGTCCCCACAAGCAGCGAGAATGTCTGCCCCTCATCATCTTCCTGCGCAACCGTCTCAAGTACGCCCTCAACTACCGTGAGACCAAGAGCATCTTGATGCAGCGTCTCATCAAGGTTGACGGCAAGGTCCGCACCGACATGACCTTCCCCGCCGGTTTCATGGACGTCATCACCATCGAGAAGACTGGCGAGCACTTCCGCCTCATCTTCGACACCAAGGGTCGCTTCACCGTCCACCGCATTCAGGCCGAGGAGGCTGAGTACAAGCTGGGCAAGGTCAAGAGAGTGCAACTTGGCAAGGGCGGCATCCCATTCTTGGTCACGCACGATGCGAGAACGTGAGTTCTGTCAGACATCATTCAGCCGTTGGATCAAGCTTTGGTCGAACCACCCCGTGTCTGGGTTATCACGAAAGAGCTTCGAGACGATGGCTGTATGTTTTCCCCTTCCCAACCCACGTGCTAACGTGCAATAATAGCATCCGCTACCCCGACCCTCTGATCAAGGTCAACGACACCGTCAAGATCGACATTGCCACTGGCAAGATCACCGACTTTGTCAAGTTCGACACTGGTGTCGTCGTCATGGTCACTGGTGGTCGCAACATGGGTCGTGTTGGTGTCATCACTCACCGTGAGAGACACGATGGTGGTTTCAACATCGTCCACGTCAAGGACGCCATTGACAACACCTTCGCCACCCGTGAGAGCAACGTTTTCGTCATTGGCTCTGAGAAGCCCTGGATCTCCCTGCCCAAGGGCAAGGGTGTCAAGCTCACCATCGCTGAGGAGCGTGACCGCCGCCGCGCTCACGCTCTGGCTGGCCACTAAATGTTGGGCCATGGCCAAGGAATTGAAAAAAGGGATATGTTCGGTACTGGTTGACTTTTGATACGCATGGGCTGGAGTCTACGGATCATGCTTTGTGCTAGCCATCACGACGGCGGCTTCTTTAGGTAATGAAGCTCAAATGAGAAGAAAGCAATTGACAATTAAGAAACCTGTTCAGCCCTGAAGGCTTGCTTCCAGCCCAGACTGTTTGTACGCTCGGATCCTATCGTGATGTAAAGTAGACCTGAAAAGTTTGTTCGATTCTCGTTGCGTTGCAAGACCACTCGATGCGAGCCTCGGATGCTCTTCTAGAGCTGCATCTTTAATTGCTTCTTTCGGTGATGTGTGATAGTGACTACTTCTTGGAGCATGGGGACATTTTCGTCAAGACTCACCGCCCGCTATGGGATATTTCCTACACATGGCTCACCATTCCCCGTTGATGCCTTGCGCCATGCAGCAAATGCTCGACCTCTCCCTTTGGAATTCTTGAAAGTTTCTGACATGCATGTGGACACGATGGGTGAGTATGTGCGACCAATCACTTGTGTGGTATTTCGCACGATTCGTATGCTTTGTCAAGGCCAATTTACACTTGCATTTTTTGAGAAGTGGAAAAATCGATGAATGTGTAGGGATGTAAGTTTCCGTCTTTCTCGTCCACTCTCAACTATCTCAAACACTAAGCTTGACTTTGACCAAATTGATGTGTCAAGTATTGCGGGATAATGCTTATAATATTGGGGAGGGAGGGAGTGATTTATTGACTTGTGATGTAATTCCTTTTCTTTTTTTTCCTCTCTCTCTCTTTTTCTTTTCCGGGGGATTTGTACGTAGTTATGCTAATGTGGGTAGCCGTGGTGACATTCTGGGGTAAATTGGCCTAGAGACGGCGCCTTTTTCCCCACGTTTGTCTCTTCTTGTTACACCACTGATCCCAGGAGCAGCGCCCATGGTGTCTCGTCGAGTATAGTGCATATCGACTGCCTGGGCTTGACCATCACGTGTGAGTTTCTATTACGTTATTGTCTTCTGTTTTTGTTTGCTTTTCGTGCAATGCGTTTTCATCCTTACCGGGCACATCATCTGCTTCCCCAAGCGCCCTGCCGTGCGTGCGTGCTGTCGAAGAGTAGGTAGGCATGTACGATTTGCCCTGCCCTGTTATTAAATTTCTATATTTCTGCAACTGACATAAGCCAGAATCGCACACTCCTTCCGCCCTTTTATAATGAACCACGGGTAGTCATGGTAAAGGCATCGATTCCGATTGGACTTATAATGCTGACATGCAAAAAAGTGTAGGTATATGTGCAAGCCCTGAACCAATATTTGCCCGGCATATAAGAGTATAATAGCTCGTTGGACAGACGCCCAAGGTTAGGTACCGTAAGCTCTGTGCGCAGAATCCGTCGTGGGGACCCTTGTGCAACTCATCCCGCGGCGCCAACGAACCAAATGTAATAAAAGGCATGGGCGACAATTCTTGAGTTTGATCACCCAGCCATACTGAGGTGCACAGCAACAACAATATCAAGTTGAGTGGCTTCAAGATTCATCCCACGACCTTTGCGGCCAGAATACGTCATTAGTAATATCTCAAGCTGCATCTCAGTGTCATGTCAGCTGACGTTCGGAAAGCGGCGAGCACAAGGTCGACCGAAAAAACCCCCAGCACAACCCAGGCCGTTTCCGCATACCGGATTCGGAGGGGCGGTACGTGGACCATGTCTTGTATACTGGCTAGCTTAGTTGATTATAGGCAAACGAGCCATGTCAGCCCGGAGAGGCGAGTCTTCTGGAAGCTCTCGACGCCAGCCAGAAACGACATCATGTGCAGATCCCACGTAGTATTTTATTTGCATGGAATATCTTGTACAAGGCCCCTCCCCCTCATCAGCAAGGCACTTCAGGTGGCTGCGGGCAACATGAGGTTGTGTGTATGTCATTCTGTACGGTACCTGACGACTGCGCTGGCGTCTGGCCCGTTGTCAAGAAAGCCCAAGCCCATTCCATTCCCAAGAGATCGTGCGTGCGTGCGCATTGCATGGGCATGAGACAATACTTTGGCGGCTGGCCCGATGTTACCCCTCCTCCATTCAATAACACAGGACAAGGCGACTTGCCCGCTTGACAATTGGCCCCTGGTCAGGCAAAAAAGAACACCCCTCTTTCTCACACCAGGACGGTCCACAACTACATGGCCACGAGATCTTTGAAATTGGAGAAGAGCTTTCCTTCTTCCCTCATTACCAATTTCTCTGAAGTCTGAGAGGAGCCACTGTGCAGATCGATTTGTTCCTCGTTCGGTATACGTACACCGAAGCTTTTATGCTATACTAGACTTCTCCCGGTGAGTGTCCGGCCTTGAGCCATTTCTGCGGCAATGATATACCGAGAGGGTCCATCGGCCAAACCCGAGCGAACAAACAGGCGAAACGAGCCCATCGTCAAGGGTAAAAAAATACGCAACCGCGGCGAGGCACAGCAACCCCCAAGGGAGGTAATTGCATTGTATGCGGAGAATACTACTCATGCGGGCAGGCAAAACTCATTTGCCCATAGTGTGCTTTTTGCATCCCACGGACTGCTGCATCATTGTTGGCCAACTCAACTTCCGTTCCCAGCGCTAGGCTCTTGTATTAGACACAAGCGCCGGTCTTCTTTTGGGGACTCATCCCACGCTCGGTTGCGTTTTCAGCCAAGTGGTTAGTTTTGGTCCTCTCAAACTTTACTTGAATCGTTTCTTTCCTCTCCTCTTTCTGTCCAATTGCGTGCTATCCGTGCTCTTTCCTACAGGAGACTCCACGCTGCATAGATTCCCCTAGCTCTCTCGAGTATGTTGTCATCTTGACAAGCTTCCGTATTGTAGGTACTATGCGTTAGCTCGGATCATCTGTGAAGGCTTGGCTCCATTCTCTATATAAATATACACGATGTGGTCAGCTGGAGTGTGCCGAGTGGTGCCCTCCCCCATATTACACAACCTGATTTACACATCTGCTACTTTCTCCAGTCCAACCACCAGAATTCAGTACAAGCTGTACTCTGTCAGCATTCGTTGACCATTACTGGGTTTCTTGTGACACACGCTCGGCGGAAACGACAGCTACTCCCGGCTCTGACACACCAGATCCGGGCAAGTCTACTTTGCAGGAAGAGGGTCACGAGGTCTTTTACCCGAAGCCTTCCAGTGATACACAAGAAGAGTTTTGGTCAGCAAATTTCTAGTCTCAGTTGGTCCATATCCTGGACATACAAAACACGGATATTTTTCTCTCGGACGTTGCTCCTCTTGTTCAGGCCTCAATCGCTCTCTGTCCTCGTCGACTCCTGCGAGCCGATCCGCTTCAACCTGTGCCACGCTTCATCGGGAAACAATACAATCTCCACCCATGATAGCAAGGCTTTCCTAAATTACGCACGGGTTTTTCGATCCATCATTCTGCATTATAGTCACCACTTATTTTTCTTCCTTCATTGGTCCAGACTGGTCGGTTGGTGTCTGCTGGAGCCCTCCTATCCGAACGGCCAACCTCCCAGCCTGAACATATAGAACAGGGCCAGAGGAAATCCTCAAGGCAGAGAGAATTCTGAACTATTGTCAGAAAAGTCCAGCTTGGGTTATCTTTTAGTCTGGCTCGATCATAAAAAGTTTCAAAGCTAGACACCATATAAGTGCATTTGGACTGTCACTTTATTTGCGATATTCGCCCCCCGACTTATACAAACCACGCTCTCGTGATGTCGTCAACACGCTTAATGAAGCATCTCTATCATGCCGGCAGGCGTAGGTTCTCCTCGATTCCCACGAGGAGGTCTGCCGGTAACGGAGGCAGTAGCCGGGCGTCATCTGGTCCTTCACAGCAGCTTCCTAGATGGTCCGGCGGCTCGGTGTTTGCACTGACGGCTACCGCCGGTGTTGTCGGCTTTGGCCTCGCCGCCTCGGGTCTACAACCATGGCCGAAAAGTCACGTCCTGCTCTTTGACAGCAAGGTCTCTTCGCCACGTTATGCATCATTGCACGAGTTGGAGATAGTATGCCGCCTAAAACAAAATCCCTTCGAATTTTCCGCTTCATTGTTTTTCGCTGCCCCCCCCCTTGAGGGCCCGAGACCAATTTTTCATCTTCTCTCCCAATGTACTGACTTTGATTTGTCCCCCCAAATAGGCGCTAGAGGAGATCCGTCATGAGATTGCAGCAGCAGCAGGCGACGGCGAGGACGAAGACATCATCTCCACGGACCCAGACGATTTGCACGCGCACGGGTACTCGGAATGGTCGAGCACCAACCCCGAGGGCCTGCCGGTGGCCGTGGCGTACCCGCGGTCGACGGAGCAAGTCTCCACCATTGCCCGCATCTGCCACAAGTACCGGATCCCCATCATCCCGTACTCGGGCGGCTCGAGCCTCGAGGGCAACTTTTCGGCTCCGTACGGCGGCATCAGTGTGGATTTTGCCTACATGGACCGCATCATTGAGTTTAACAAGAATGACATGGACATTGTCGTGCAGCCCAGCATTGGTTGGCAGGACTTGAATGAGCAATTGGCCCGGATGGAGAGCGGACTCTTTTTTCCAGTCGATCCAGGTAAACCGTTTTCTTTATTTTTTGAAGGTTGACAAATTGTTGAAAGAAGAAGAAAACGTCGTCTATGTTCGGGATATGCACACATGTCTCATCCACTCATGTGAATACTGACGATGCATCAACAGGTCCGAGTGCCAAGATTGGCGGCATGATTGGAACAAATTGCTCAGGGACCAATGCAGTGAGATATGGCACAATGAAGGACTGGGTCATCAACCTTACCGTTGTTCTTGCTGATGGGACTGTCATCAAGACACGCAGGAGACCGAGGAAATCCTCGGCCGGGTATAATCTCAATGGATTATTTGTGGGCTCCGAGGGTACTCTGGGCCTAGTGACTGAAGGTTGGTTTTTCTTTTTCTCATTGGCTCCTCGTGACCACGAATATTCGGCAGGCTACAAAGAGGGTTTTTTTTTTCCTTCTATTGACATAATTTCTTCAATCTAGCTACACTCAAACTCGCAGTGGTGCCCGAAGATCTCTCCGTTGCCGTGGTCACGTTCCCCACGATCCGCGACGCGGCCTCGGCAGCGGCCGAGGTGATGCAAACGGGCATCCCGGTGGCAGCCATGGAGATCATGGATGAGGTGCAGATGCGCGTGGTCAACCTCGGCGGTGCGACGGCGCCCAAGGTCTGGGAAGAGATGCCGACGCTCTTTTTCAAGTTCTCGGGCACCAAAGCCTCGGTCCGGGAGCACATTGGACTGGTGCAGAAAATCACCAAGAGGAATGGCGGGAGCAATTTCGAGTTTGCCAAGGATCAACGGGAGCAGAAGCTATTGTGGTCAGCTCGAAAGGAGTCGCTGTGGTCCATGTTGGCGCTTCGAAAGGACGGAGAAGAAGTCTGTGAGTGACACCAAACATGATGATTTTCCTCCTCCTCCTTTCCATCAGTTTCGAGGGTTTGATACTAAACAAACGCTGGACTTAAGGGAGTACCGACGTGGCAGTGCCGTTCAGCAGACTAGCCGACTTAATTGAGGTCAGCAAAAAGGAAATGGACGACATGGGCCTCTTTGCGAGCATCCTGGGCCACATTGGCGACGGCAACTTTCACGAGAGCATCATCTACAACCGACAAAAGAAGGAGGAGCGCGAAAAAGTCGAGCTTTGCGTCAAGAACATGGTTCGGCGCGCCATTGAGATGGAGGGGACCTGCACCGGCGAGCACTCGGTCGGCTGGGGCAAGAAGGAGAGTCTGCTGTGGGAGGTTGGCCCCGATACCGTGGCCGTCATGCGTCTGATCAAGCAGGCGCTTGATCCGCGGTGGATCATGAATCCCGGCAAGATTATGAATTTGCCTTGATTGGGGGGCATGTTGGTTTCATGATTGGAAAGAAAAGAAAAATTTGGGTGATTTCACCATGGGAAGAATTGATACTGGCTGCTTCTTTTCGGCGAGTTTTCATTGGTTCTCGAGTATCTTTATTTCTTTCTTTTAAGGTTCACCAAAAATAGATTTTTCATTTTCAGGTAAGTATCAGCTTGCATACTTAGGTACCAAAAATCATCAAAACCTAACATTCTTGCCATGCCAGTACGAAAATTGCTACTTGCCCCGGTGTGTTTGGATTGTAATAAAGGCTAGAATCTACACCATTGTTGTATCTTGATAGTTCAGGCTTCTCCTGTTTTTGGTCGATACTTTCAAGTATACTAACTACTGGCTTCGCGCGTGGGGATAGGACATAATGGGCAACAAAGGTAGGTAAGCAGGAAGTCAATTTGGTTCAATTTACGGGCCGTGACCTGTCAATTATAAAATGCAAACCACTTGCAGCAAATGATGGGTCAAATCACCCGTCCCATTTACATCAGAGACATGGACCAATCAGACCACAAAAGACCACCGCTGTACATACATGTCACACATGCACATCAATGTGCCGTTTGCTGGCTTTGAACCTCTTGGGGGTGGGTGCCGACCAATCAAGAAGTGCAATTAAATGATATAACAATCGTCCTGGTTTCATTCTTGCTTGGTTGGGATACATGCCAATCTGTCGCCTTTCTGCCGCTGTTATCGTCGCCGCGGCTGGAATTCCGAAGCGGCATTATTTTCATTTCTATTTTTTTTTCAAACTTCGTCTCTCTCTCTCTCTCTCTCTCT
The DNA here is from genome assembly GCF_000516985.1 of Pestalotiopsis fici W106-1. NCBI lineage: Eukaryota > Fungi > Ascomycota > Sordariomycetes > Amphisphaeriales > Sporocadaceae > Pestalotiopsis > Pestalotiopsis fici. Next base: position 1,921,543 of record NW_006917092.1, on the reverse strand, counting down.
CTCG
>NW_006917092.1:1760398-1921439 GCF_000516985.1 Pestalotiopsis fici W106-1 | reverse complement strand
AAAAGAAAGAAGAAAAAAAAAAAAAAAAGGCAACACACCGCCGTCCCTGGTTCCTTCCTGTTTCCCAAAACCTTCTCACAGTGCTTCCACCTGCCCAACTTGACCTTGACGTCGGCGGTGTCTGACTCCTGCTTGCACTGCTTTTGTTTTCTTGTCTTGCAAGTTTCCAAATCTGTAATACAACGACGCCGTGCATATCGTGATCGTTTGCCAATCACTATGCACACGGAGACACTCTCGCATACAATTCTACCTCCATTTCTTTTGTTCTTGTGTCTCTTGTTCTCCTCTCGTGTTTTTCCCTCTCTTGCTTTCTCTCTCTCTTTCTCTCTGCCTTGTGCGTCTCTCTATTTCCCAACCTTTCTCTCTTCTCACACGGAATCATGCACAACTCACGACAATAGAGCACACATCTCTTTACGTTTCAGCATCATGCAAGTGACGCCTTCTCACTCAAACAAATATTTGGCCTGTGAGTTGTTGTTACTGCTTGGAGTGGCAATCACCCGGCATCAAACCTCACGCACCCGCACATCCTCCCGCCTCGCTGTCTGGCTATTCTTGTGGCCTTGCAGCTAGCCAGAGCTCGGACATGCTCTGCGGTCGTTCGTTCTGTCTCATTTCTCCTTCTTGCCTCTCTCCTCCATCATCCACTCCCACTCTCGTCTCTTGTTCTCACTCCAGACGATTGTGTTGAAACATTGGACGAACAAGGGATCCCACCGTCATAGAAGCAAAGCAGATAGCTAATCGAGAAGCAAGTCACGGACTAACTCGGAGAATACGGACATCTGAGAGGCCCTCGTTGTCGGCTCATTGACTTGTCCAAGCCGACGCCTTCCGGGTTTTGACCAGTCGACTCAACAGCTTGCACTACTCTCACCTTCAAGCAATATTTTCCAATTGGACCCCTCCTTACTTCTTGCCTTCCACCACACACACACAACAATTCTTTTTAGAGACACGAGTCTTTCCTATTGGCCGAATTTGGTTGCTGGTAAGATAAGGTGCTGCTTGAAAAGTACAAATTCTCATCCAGGTATCTATCTCTATTCATTGCCCTTTTTTTCCAACATATCGTCTGACTGGAACAATTATTCAGGGTCAAGCTGTTCGTAAAACTGTACTCTGCGGCCAGCCTGCAGATGCTATCCTGCTGGGCGTAGAGCATTGCAATTTCTGCTATCCAGGCAGGAGCCCCGACCAAGCACATGTCTCTCACCAGGTGAAATTGCGACATAATTTGTGCTCTAGTCTGAACGAGGCCATCGCTATCCCACCAGAACTGCCGCTCCTTCTTCTTGACTTATCTTGCATGGAAAGCGCACCATATTCGAAGGAAAGAGCCGATCATCTTACTTTGTTTATATGACGGCTGATCTCGTCGACAAATCCTCCTCGAAACGGGGAGACCCCAGAAACTTGCACATCGACAGCAGTTCCCCCACCGACGGTTTATTCTAGAAATATCAGCAATGTCTCAATTTTCAGATTCGAAGTCCGACAACCGGTGGCCAAAACCAGTGCCCAGACCGGTGCCCACCCAGAACCCTCGGTCAAGGCCGAGGTCAAATAATGCTTCTCATCAACGCAACCATCAATCTTCAAGCCAAGTCGTTAGACAAGATTGGAAGCAACAGCGTGAGGTAACTGTCATGCTGAGTAGAATGCCTCCCACGACCACTGCTACGGATATATTTCAATCACTGGAAACGTATGGGCGCGTTGCGTCCATCACTATACCACAAGCCAGGAGGGAAGAGCGCACTCGCCATGCCTACGTCGACTTCTTACCTGCGCCGGACAACGCATTCTGGTCATCGGGAAGCATCACCATTAGAGTGGGTGGAGGCTCTCGTAAAGTCCAAATCAATCTGGAGCCTCCGCGGCGGCCACGGCTGATTATGAGCCCAACAAGACCAGGACTCAAGTATTCTGAGTACAGCATCTTGAATATGCTCAGTCTTGACTTCGGCTTCTTGTCCGATGAGCATGTTATTGATGTGATGAAGACGGCCCAGCATCCCAAATTCTCTCCCATCTTGATTGTCAACTTCAGGTACAAACGAATCGAGATAAGATTCACCTGCACCATCAAAGATCCGCGAAGAGAAGACAAATCAATTGTCGGTATTCATGAAGCGGTCGGCAAGATGGAGGCTCAGTCACAGGCAGTAGAGTTCCGAGCTGATATTCAATTTCTCCACCTGCAAAAGGCTTTCTTTGTAGATACCAGCCCAGAACATTGGTGCTTGGTGCTTCCACAGAATCATCCACCCAAGTTCTGGAAACGACGTTCACAAATCAGTAGCTCCCATCAGACTGACGATAATCGATGGAGCGCTTTGGATACATGGGTGAGGACGACTGAGATCAGTTACTCGGACTGGACAACACAGCTCCCTATTACCGCGTGTGACCCGTTCCAGCACATCGACATGGGTAAATGGACCACATATCGACTCAATTTTGATAAATCTGAGTTACCTACATGGTTGCAAATGCAATCTGCCTTGAAAGACTTCAACATTCACTTCATACCCACCGATGCTGATACTTTCACTTGGCAACCCGGCCGGAACTCCAACTTCCGCGAGGCACTTGATGATCCTGACGACGCAGACACGGCCGACCCCCTTGCGCTTCTCTTTCAAACAAACAAGATCCAGTTATCTTGGGAAGTACGATGGCAACTTGAAGCGGCCATCTCGCAAGGCATTTTCATCGAGCAAAGTATCACTCCTGAGTTTCTGAAAAAACTCGCTGAAAAAGACAATCTCCAGACTGAGGGTGGCCAGAGTCTTCAACTCACCAACGGGAATACGGTGCGCAAGAGAAATATGGCGGTAAATTGGGCAAAGTATGCGCTGGAATACGCGACGGAGGCTGGCAGGCCGATATACAATCCCATGTCCTTGTTTGACGACAGATCTGCCATGACGCATTACACGTCCAACCTATTGCCGGAGCACTGTACGTGGGTGCGGAAGGTAGTTGTTACCCCTTCCAGGATCTATCTCGCCTCTCCAGTGCCGGAAACTACGAACCGAGTACTTCGACACTATGAAATAATCAGCGATCGCTTCCTTCGAGTGCAGTTCACCGATGAGCGCAACGAGGGCAAGGTTCATCCTCTGCCCAACAGCGATTCCAGCGATGCCCTATTCAGCAAAGTATATCGCACCCTGCGCAACGGCATACGGATAGGCGATAAGCACTTCCACTTCTTGGCTTTCGGCAATTCCCAGTTCCGTGAGCACGGTGCATACTTCTTCAGCCCCACGCCCACGATTTCGTGCGACGACATTCGTGACTGGATGGGTGACTTTAGTCACATCAATGTGGTTGGAAAATATGCGTCTCGCCTCGGTCAGTGTTTTTCAACCACACGGGACCCAAAGGCATTGAACGTTGGCAGCTCTGTCACGCATATCCCCGACATTGAAGCCAACGGATGGACTTTCAGCGATGGGGTTGGTAAGATCTCATCGTGGATGGCCACGGAGATTGCCAAGAAGCTGAAAGTCTACTCGAATGGCAGAGTACCGTCGGCCTTTCAGTTTCGCCACGGCGGAAGCAAGGGAATACTGGTCGTGTGGCCACAGAACTTCAACGAAATCTCCATACGTCCGTCTCAGAAAAAGTTTACTGCTCAGGCCAAGAATCTCGAAATCATTAGAGCGTCGCGGTTCTCAGTGGCCACGCTCAATCGACAGACCATTGCGATTCTTAGTTGTCTTGGTGTTCCAGATGAGGCCTTCATCACCTTGGCGAAGCACCAACTATCAGACTACTCGACAGCAATGAGTGATCCGGAAATGGCATTGAGACTCCTCAAGCAATTCACCGACGAAAATGGCATGACAACCACCATTGCGCAAATGATTGAAGATGGTTTCATGAAAACAAAGGAGCCTTTTGTAATGTCGCTTCTTCAGTTGTGGGGAGCTTGGTCGATGAAATTGCTCCGGGAGAAAGCTCGCATCGTTGTCGAGCACGGTGCATTCGTATTTGGATGCATTGACGAGACACGCACACTCCGTGGCCAGCAAAAAGTCAATGAGGCAAACTTTGCAAAAGACCGCAGCAAGTTGCCACAGATCTTCATACAGGTGCCCATACCCGGCCATCCCAACGACTTTCGAGTCATTGAAGGACTTTGCATCGTGGGCCGCAACCCATCGCTCCATCCTGGAGACCTGAGGGTTGTTGAGGCAGTTAATACCGACCACCCCGATCTCAAAGCTCTAAGAAATGTGGTCGTGTTTCCGGCCGACGGAGAACGCGATATTGCCTCCATGTGCTCAGGCGGAGACTTGGATGGAGACGACTATTTCGTCATGTGGGATCAGCAATTGATCCCCCAGGAGTGGAATCATCCGCCCATGATCCATGATGCCGCGGAGCCTAAGATTGTGAAGCAGGACATTACAGTCAAAGACATCTGCCGCTTTTTTGTCGAGTACATGAAAAACGACTCGCTCAGTACCATTGCGCTGGCCCATCTGGTCTGGAGTGATAGATCAATGGATGGACCAAAGAGTCCACAATGCGTCGAGTTGGCTCAATTGCATTCGAATGCCGTTGATTATTCCAAGACAGGCCACCCGGCTCAGATCCCCCGAACTCTCCGCCCTCAACAGTGGCCTCACTTTATGGAGAGAAACCCGGATAAGTCATATCACTCGCGCAAAATCCTCGGCAAGTTGTATGATCTTGTGGCCAAGGCAGACTTTTCTCCAGACCTTGAGGCATCCTTCGACGGCAGGATTCTCCGCCGCTATAACTTGTCCGACGATCTACTCACGCGGGCCCGGGGCATGAAAACGCAGTATGACATTGCCATGCACCGTATCATGACTCAGCGAGAGATCAAGACGGAATTCGAGGTGTGGACGGCCTTTGTATTGAGCAAGAATCGGTTTGGCAGCAACTACAAGATCCAAGAGGACATGGGCCCGGTAATAACAAGCCTCAGAGATCGCTTCATCCAGGCTTGTCTTGAGCAAGCAGGAGCCGAAGATGCTGCAACTCAAGATAGGGATCACAAGATCTTGAACGAGTTTGTCGCGGCCATGTACGTTGTGACATGGGAGGAGGTCCAAATTGCTATTCAAGAATGGCATGATACCCGCACAATTGCCGGCACAGTTGTGCCAAAACGCAGCCAGGCACAGAAACCCTTAATCAGCTTCCCGTGGTTATTTGAGCGGGAATTGGGTCGCATGGTAATCGACTGCTCAATAGAGAATATGGAACTTGCGGTGCTGCCTCCAGTCCCTCAAATTGTGGATGCTGAGAATATCAAGGAGGCAGAGCAGTGCATTGCAGCATCCTTGAAGGATGGCCGCCTCTACCATCGTGGTAGCGAAGTCTTTACCTCGGCAGTGGAGGACGATATAAGCATATCTAACCGTAGCCAGAGTTCTTCCCCCAGCCGTATTGGCCGTACTTCAACTTCTTCCCCAAGCATATCGAATGAAGACACGATGGCAACATCAAGCTCTGAGAAGGCTACAGAGACTGAGGAGATTGAAGAAATTGAAGAAATTGAGGTGGAGGTCGAAAACGACATCTCGACGGGCATGGATGCTTTACAAAAGCTTGCGCTGAAGTTTTCTGATGATGACGACGACGATGAGTAAGTTACTCACTGTTGATAAAGTTCAAGCATGTATATATTGAACAATCATGGGCTCAAAAAGATCAATCAATAAAAGAATTGCCAAATGAATCTTCTGCATTGGCCCTGTTACTGTTGGAAATCTTGCAACAAGGTAAAATGGAGAAATGACTCTGCCTGCGGACTTATATCCAATGGAATTTGTGTTGCATGTGCGTGTGTATGTCTGTAGTATGTTCCCATGATTGTCGTGTCAAGGTGGCTTCATCTGACCTACAGCAGATAGGCTGTAGTTTGTCAACGGATTAAGTGGATATTCTAGTGGTTGGGCATGTTACATAGTATATTCGATGAGTTTCCATCACCCAGTAAAGATCTGGTGTGTCGAGGTTTGTTCTGAGTGCGACATCAAACAAGGCTGATCAAGACAGAAATGAATAGATTTTCAGTGACGACACGGTTGCCTTGTGTGAATGAGATGACTGTATCTTTTGTTCTCTGGATGTTGGCGAATATCATGACATCTAAATGTTTAAAACCACCCGAATAATAAATCACCACAAGTACATAGATATTGTAGCATCTAATAGTGAGACTTTAGCTGACGCTTTCTTTTAGCGGCCAATGGTAAGAATGGGGGGAAGCTCTGAGAGCACCGACCAATCAGAAGGCAGAGAAGGCGGAAGAGGGTAAATCCACAAGCGAAAAAGTCTTGGCACGCACATTTTCGACCCTGGCACTTGACTGAAGTTTGGAAGGCTCAAGCCGAGATCGAGTGAAGAGAGCAGCGATTCGACGACGATATTGACTGGATAATTTGTAGGTGAGTAGACGGACAAACCCCCCAGCCTTTTTGCCGACTTTATTTGGGCACATTTGCACCTCTAACCATTGACTTGGGCGCTGACAAATTGCTCGCAAACTTCAGATCCTCTCAATAATTTTTTTTTTCCCTTACCTCTCTGCTCTAGAGCTATCCTCCGAGTCCGACGACCCCTCCCCACATCCTCGCATCGCCCGCCAAAATTACAAGCTCGCCAGCTTCGAATTCCCCCCAAAACCAGCAGACAACATGGCTGACGTGCAGGAAATCCTGAAGAAGAAGTTCGGTGGTGCTGCCCCGGCCCGCACTGGTACGTCGTGAGCCCAATTCGATTCTCGCGCGCCCCCGGCGGCCCGAACCCGGTCAATGGAAAGGCTGGCTGGTTGGCTGTGCTGGTTGTGCTGGGCGTCACTCGCCTCGGACTGATTCAGGAATACCTATTGACTGGTCATTACAGGCGGCAAGGGAACCCCCAGACAGAAGCAGAGACGCAATGTCGCCCGCAGCGCCAACGACGACAAGAAGCTGCAGACCACCCTCAAGAAGCTGAACACTCAGCCCATCCAGGCCATTGAGGAGGTCAACATGTTCAAGTCGGACGGCAACGTCATCCACTTCTCGGCTCCCAAGGGTACGTGTTTCCCTCGATCGAATCTTTGCAGCTAGCTCACTTGCTGCCACTTGTGCGATGCCTCGAGACAAACTGACCCTGTCTTACAGTCCACGCCGCCGTTCCCTCCAACACCTTTGCCATCTACGGTGCCGGTGAAGACAAGGAGCTTACTGAGCTCGTCCCTGGTATCCTCAACCAGCTCGGACCCGACTCCCTGGCTTCCCTCCGCAAGCTCGCTGAGAGCTACCAGAACATTGCCAAGGAGAACAAGGAGGGTGGTGAGGACGATGATGACATCCCCGACCTGGTCGCTGGCGAGAACTTTGAGAGCAAGGTCGAATAAATTCGCCCCTCCACCAGCAATACCGTCAAAAACCCTCGCCTGAATAAATACCCTTGATCCGGAACATTTGGAAGGAGTTTCTGCAAAATTTAAAACACGTGGTTCGTTCGGCATGGATGTGATCTGAGGATGTGCGGGTGTGGATTGTGTCTGCCACCTCTCGACGACGGGATGCTAGATTTTCGTCGCCGTGCGGTGTGTAGACGGCAAAACGGCGTTATGCACATTCGGTTGATGCTTAGTCTCATTACAGCGGACATTGCTCAGATACCTACAGGCATCTAGCAAAAGAGAGTACGGATCTGGTCATTTTCCTTCCGGCTTGTTGTGGTCCATGGTTGGATTTAGGCTCTTGTAGACAGGCATGGCAAAAGGGTCGATGCCACTGCTTGTAACACAAAAAAATGAAATTTCCGTGAACTCCAATACGTCCGTGTCTTGATGAGAATATTGAAGCTATGGTCTAGGTTGATCAGTCGAGATTCTACAGACCAAAGCCATCGTCTCCCTCGTTCTTGGCCCAGCCTCTCAAGGCCCCAGCTTGAACATCCTGCTTGACCTGTCTCCTAGCTTGCAACAAGTTGGACCTCTTTACCTCGCCGTAAGTCTTGGACATGAGAGCCTCTCTGGACTGCACCATGCCAAGCCCCAGCATACCAGCAATTTCTAAACTGAGAGCCCACAACTTCCGCCTCGATGCAAAGCTCGCACCTTTGATGTCAAACGCTTTCCTGCCCTGAATAGTCCCGCCCAAGGTCGCCTCTTCCAGACCGTGGCCGGTCCAGGCGACTGCGAGATTACTTGCCGCCAGCCTGCCCTTCTCAGCCCCGACCCTAGCCTCGACACTTCTCTTGGACCACTTGAACTCGTGGTCCGTAGCCTTTGCCTCAAACTCGCGGAACCGGTACCCTCCCTGCCACCGGTCAGAGTATGGCTCCACGGCAGCCATGCGACCGCCGCGGTCCCTGCCGGAAAAGGCCCGACGGCACCCCGTGTCCGAGAGCTGCGATCTGGGTAATACGACGGACTCGAGGTACGCCCCCGACGGACACACGAGGAGCGAGGCTAGCGAGCCGAGCAGGGAGGTGCACTGCGCCTGCGCCAGCTTGTCCGAGCACGACTTGGACAGGGTAGGCGGGGCGTCAGCGCGCGCGGGCTTGAGACGTACGGCGCCGAGGCGGGAGAAATAGGCGCGGCCGGGGAGGGGGCCCAGGGTTTGAACTTGTGCTGCTGCTGTTGCTGCTGCTGCAGTGGATAGAGCAGATGATGATGATGAGGGTGAGAAGGAGGCGTTGGAACCAGGGCCCAAGGGCAGAGCTTCTTCCTCCCGTGGTGATAGCAGGGACGCCGGAATCTCCCAGGGCGAAGCATCGTCCTGCGCCGCCATGGTGAGTTCCATGCTCGCGTCGCCGCAGGGGGCCTCGGAGCAGTACATGTGCAGCGCAACGTCGTCGCGCCAAGCAAAGGGTTGGGCGTGCCATTTGGGAGCGCCCGTAGTAGTAGCACCAACAGAACCCTCGCTCATCTGCTGCTGCCGCTCCTGATGTTGTCGCTCCTGGCTGTCCCCGTTTGACGACGACGATGATGCCAACGAGGACACGCGCATCTCGGACTCGTCCCGCCACCGCAGAAACGGCGACGAGGCAGACGGGCCCCCGGACAAAAGCAGTCGCGCCTCGTCCAACACGAACCGGTTAAAGGCCCGAATCGCCAGGACCTCGGCGTGCCAGTCGTGCAGTACGTTGCCTTGGGCTCGAGGCAGCTTGGCATGTGGCAGACACTTCATGCCCGTGGCCAGGGACAGGCAGGTTAGCTTGCCATCTTTGCCTATTGGGCCATTGTGAGTCTTTCATATCATTATTTTTGTGTTTTCAAAAGTCTCTTGGCTTTTTTTTTTTCCCCATCATGATGTGAACAATATCTGAATGCAAAAAGTCATCTCATACCTTGGGCTACAATGCCGCTCAAGGGCACCCACTCATGTACGCCATTATCGCGCACCAATGGCTTTCTCTTGGCGGGAAGCTGGTCAAAGTGCTGGAGTACCAGGGCAGCGATGGTATCTGGGTTTGCCGTCATGGATGCATATTGCGACGGAGGCGGAAGGGGGAGGACGAGAGGAGGAAGAACAAGTCAAGTTGAAGGGTGGAGAGTAGTTAGCTTCTCAATGCTCATCAGCTCCTAAAGATGAAAGTTGAAATGGGCTAGAGTGAGAATTTGCTTCTTCTTCTTCCTGTCCCTCGGGTGTTCCTGGAAATCATGGTGTTCACTTCATTCTGTAAGACAGACCTTGACATGTAGAATATTATATCGAGAACTATGTCAGCTCTTCTTTATTTCCTAGCGGTTGGCTCTGGAATCATACTAGATGGAATAGAATACTTCAATATCCAAGTTAGTAGTATACAAGCTAAAGAAGATGACCAACAAGTAATGATTTGAAATTTTTTGATACAACAAAAAGCCGACCTCAGTGTCAATTTAAATATTTTAGAGGTTGATAAATGTCCAAAACAATCCAAGACGATACCTGACCTATTAAACATCCACGAATTCAATTCGAAGTCATCGACTTCATCATCATCATGACCAGCCAAAACTTGTATCGAAATATGGGGTTGAGAATTCGGACACTGCAAAGCCGAGACACCCCAAGCCCTGGCAGAACCATAGGTGGGCTCGTGTGTGCACGGACCAAGGCTAAACTTAGTCAGCAAGTTTTGCCCTTTCCGAATTTTGCACCCACAATCTTTCGCTGCAATTCAAGATTTGGCTCGGGATTTTCGAACGACAACTGACCTCACCCAGCAAATCCAGCCCCGACCCAACTAATCCGACAGCAGTTCTCATCAACCCACCGCCACAATGAGAACCTACGACGACACATTCTCGGGCCAGAGAATTTACCCTGGCAAGGTACGGCTCTGCTCCTTCCCGCGATCCATCGTACGGCCTGGCTTCGTCTGCGCAATCGAGGGTCGGTTCTGGGTTCTCGAGACGGAAAAGAGGTTGTTGTAAATGGGAGTGGATCGCCTGTTGTAACGGGATGGACATTTGAAGGCAGACCACTGACGCCATGGTGCTGAGAAAGGGAAAATTGGAAGAGGGGAACAAAAAAGAACAAGACTTCCGGCCTACGATTGCGAGACCGAATGCCACGCGCCAACACGACATACATGCCAACCAACAATTACCTCTACTATTCTGTCTGTTTGGGAACATGGAAACTAACGGGAATCGTCTGAATGTAGGGTAAGCTCTTTGTCCGTGGCGACAGCAAGATCTTCCGCTTCCAGAACGGCAAGTCCGAGTCGCTCTTCCTCCAGCGCAAGAACCCCCGCCGCATTGCCTGGACCGTTCTTTTCCGCAGACAGCACCGCAAGGGTATCACTGAGGTACGAATCCGAAATCTCGTCTCCGGTCCAGTCGCATGATGTGGTGGTTTCGTCAGGTCCCACCGATGAACTGGCACCGCATCACGACTGCTCCAGGACACAAGATCGCCTCCCACTGGGCGTCATGCCATGTACCGCAGATTTTCTAACACACACTACAGGAGGCTGCCAAGAAGCGCACCCGCCGCACCGTCAAGGCCCAGCGTGCCATCGTTGGTGCTTCCCTCGATGTCATCAAGGAGCGCCGATCCATGAGACCCGAGGCCCGCTCGGCTCAGCGATCGCAAGCCATCAAGGACGCCAAGGAGAAGAAGGCCGCCGAGGCCGCCGTCAAGAAGGAGGAGAAGGCCAAGCGTGCCACTACCGCCTCCAAGGGCCAGACTCAACGCATTGTTGGCAAGCAGGGAGCCAAGGGTGCACAGCAGAAGGTCAAGGCCAGCACCCGCTAAAAAGGGATTTGTCTCCAGCGTGGGCGGCTTTGATGAATAAATGCGGGAAAGTTGCGTTTCTTCTACATGGATGAGGGCAATAAAAAACGAAAGACATGTACTGGCGGCGTCAAATGGTAGGGGGATCACGACCGTCGTCGTTTGTGCGACGGAACCACTACATCTCTCAGGGTTGCGGATTGCATGCATGGATTTCCTCTCTCATGGGTCATGAGATTTCGCATAGGTAGCAGCTCGTAATGCCAATACCTTTGCCTACGATATGAAACAAGAAACAGTTTTTGAACATTAGCTGTGCTACTCATTGGATCTTGTCTACATGTAATTGATGTATACCTCGTCGGATTTCGCAACAACAAACTGATATCAAGTAATCATCACCAGAATTCAGAGCGCCGTCTTCCCTGTTCCTTAGATATCAACTCATCCATGTCTCCAAGACGCCACACTTGTATGATAATCCAGATGCACGACAACGAACACGGCAGAATATGATTTACATGGCAGTCTTAATTATCTCTACCAAGGTACGTATCCAGCCGTTAGTAAAGTTCCATTATATTTACTCTTCAACCACCTCTGTCTATTACACTCATGTGATCCATTATGCCTGAGCAGCCGAGTTCACGGTAGCAAAGTTGAGAATGTTTGGCTCTCCCAGAAGATTCTGCGTAATCCTAGAGTTAAACTTGACCACACTGGAAACGCGGCGTACCGCTGCCGGTGAGACCTTGAGTCTTTGGGTAGCGACCAGCCAGTTGACGCCCTCGCTACAAGGGGGCGTGGTCAAGGAGCCCGAGTATCTAATTGTCGAGAAGAAAAGAGTTCATCAGCAACCACAAGAACATGGGACTTAAAGTCGTCTGATTATATCAAGGGTTATAAATAGAGGTGTTTTTTTTTTTACTCACGATTGAAAACCGCCCGACATTAAAGCCGCAATGTATTCGGAAAAGACCAGCGATCCCGTCGTGACTTTGGACCCGGGGGCGGCAATCTCGTCGACTTTTTCAAAAACCGTCTCGAGCATGGGCGACAGGATGGCGTCCGTCTCGGGCAGGGCGGAAGATGCCATGATGGTAAAGTTTGTGGTTCCGGCCGGAAGTGCTTCCTGTCGGCGGGCGCGAGTCGCCACGTTGACCAGAGATCCGAGATCGCTTTCAAGGTAGACGCCAATCACGGCCAGTTGGCCGTCGGCGCTCTCAAAGACGTTGTGAACTTCCACTAAAGAAGGGGGAATTGGTGTTAGTCTGTTGCCCATTGTGTTCATAGCAAAACAAGGGAGGGAATAGAGATGGGCAAAATCATGGAGCTTACTCTCAACACTCGTGCCATTGTCCAAGTGCTCACTGGGGTGATGAATATGAAACTGCTTGAGTTCGTACTCGACGCCCGCCAGCGACAGCTTGCCACCTTTGCCCTCGAGCACGACCTCGACCGTGGTCCCCAAGTTCTCAAACTCGGCGCCCTCGGGCTGGTCGGGCATCTCGAGGGTAATGTCTGATGCGCTGAGCATGTGGAACTGCCCGTCGGCCATGTTGATGGGGGACTGACGGGTTCCCGTGGCACACAGACTGTTGGCCGCGTCTAGAGCCGCCCAGTTTTCGGGGCCCTAGCCATACATGTGTGTTAGACAGATAGAACTCTTTTATCTGAGATGACAAGAAATAAAGACGGCCGCCGAGGTAAACTTACAATGGACCCAAAGTAACCAAAGGTGTTGATCTTGACTTCACCCTCTTCTGCTCTAGCTGAGAGATGAGTGTGTGAACCACAGAAGCCGAGGACTGGAGCCACAAGGGCTCCTAGAATATAGGTTTTCTGAATCAGTTGCATCTTGTTGAGAACTCTTGTACTCGGATTATTCCTTGAATATGGGTTTGTCAAACAGAAGAAGAAAGGAAATTTCAGAGATAGAAGTTGAACTTGAGTGAAAATGTTGCAAGACAGACGGCCAGCCCAGAAAAGAAGAATATGCTGATATAAAGAGTTGACAAAGAGAGAAAGTGTCTAGTAATCAAGAACGTATGTTTGAATGAAATAAAGGTAAAAACGAAAAAAAGTCCAGACTCAAACTCACGGAGCGAGAGGAACGTAAGTGAAATGAAAAGAAGAAAGCGCAGCAAACGTAAACCGAAGCCCTACAATAGCGAATGTTTTTACAGAACAAGATATGGTTTCTTACCTCATTCCAGGCGCAGGAAGGCTTGTATATAAGAGTAAGCCATCATACACGTAGACATGGGAGGAGAAGGGGGGGCTGAGATGGCCACCACAACCTTGGATCATACAAGATGATGCACACTGACAATAAAACTTGGCGCTTCTCCCTCATCCATCATGGGAAGCAAGGTGAGGAAGGCAAGTTTTGAATGGGCAATACCAAGTCAAACGTCGTTTATTCAAAATATGTCCCCCTTCCACGATGTTGGAGCCGGGATGCCGGATCCCGCCAATATGATGCCGAGGACATTCCTGCATCTGGACCTCCAGCACTGTTCTATGAACCACCCCAGATAAATCTAAGAAAGATGCTGGAGGAACAGGGTTTGTTTGTCAGCATGGGGTAAAAAGAAGAAAGGCTGAGACGTTCAAAATACCCCGTGCCAGTCCATAAACACCCCCCAATGGCGGCTGATGGGGGAAGAGGATAAAATCAAGCATGGGTTTATTATGCAAACTACCTACATAGGCTGCTGGAATATGGGATTGTACTAGGAGGAACGACAAAATGGGTAAGGGGACAAAAAGAAATCGTATGTTGTTGATACACGGCGCACTCTTGGACGGAGGAGGGCGACCGCTGGATTGGACCACGGGAAGCTTGGCTTTGGCTGGGCGTGCGGCCCCTTCGTTTTTTTTCTCCTTCTCAACTCCCCCTTGATTCAAGCCGCGCGTTGACGGGCCCAACTAACAGATTGGTCCGGAGCTTGTAGAGCTTTTCAAAAGGCTTTGTATTCGTCCATGAATTTCCACGGGGCCGAATTACAATAGTAATGTAGATTACTGATGGGGGATGCTGGCGCGCACTGCCCGCAAGCCATGGAATCGCTCCTCACTAGATAAATTAAGCAAAGGATATATATCTCAGCTGACATTTAGAACATTGGACGTCTTTCTTTTCTTGGTTCCCTCACGATCGGACGAACACCAGTCCGGGGAAGGGACAATGTTGCTGAAAATATCACCGGGCCAAGACCACAAGAGATCAAATTAAGGTGGTAGAGAAGAGGGAAGAAACCCCCCCAAGTCTTGTGGGTACGGTCTAGAATAAGCGCTGGGCGCCAAGAAACATGCCCCAAATAACCGTTGAAGGGTTAAAAAGTTATGATAAGCTCGCTAAGCCATGCAACCGAGCCTCCTAGATTCTTGGCGTATCCGACAAAACCTGGGAGCTACCAGAGGAGAATGAGAGGAGAGGAGGAGGGAGGCGGGCGCATGTCCAGGAGCGTGTTAGGGAAGTCTCAAAAGTGGCATCATGGGCAGTCACTTTTTACTGTGCTCGTGTTTGTTGGCGTTTCGCGTGGGTTGTCTCTGTACCAAGCACACGATAATTACTCGCGCTTGGCATGGGGCAAGTGTAGGGAATTCCGCGGAACCCATGGACCTGCTGGGATGATTAGATGGCAGCTGAAAGCGCCATACTCCAGAAACATGATCAAAAAGGCATTGGAACTATCTTGCATTGTAGTTAACTCGATAGGTTAATTTGGTTCCGTCTATTCCGTCTATTCCCAGGGTAGGCTGTTTACACTAAACTGTACTCTAAAGTCGCCTCTCCAATCCTAACGGCTTCCCCTACGTCGCTTTGCGAGAACTCTGAGCATCTCGTTGCCAACTTCAATGGCACCCGCGAACCGGGGCTCAAAGAAGCGCTGCGTGGCGACGAACCTCTCCTTCCACGTCTCAAAGTGACCGAGCGAGACGCACTCGGCCCAACCGCGAGCGGCAAAGGTGAACTCGAGGTCGTCGCTGCGAAACGACATGTCCTCGACGGCGACGCGGATAGCCTCGTCGAGGCGCTCCTGGTTGCGGAAGAGAGACTCGGTCACGCCCAGCCACATGCGGAAGATGGGCGTCGAGCAAATCATGTGGTCGTAGGGCACGATGCCCAGCGCCGACCAGCAGTCCACCATGGCCAGGAGGGACAGGTGGTTATTGGGCAGCAGCAGCTCGGGCTTCTTGCCCAGGCTGAACTGGTCCAGCGTCTCGTCGTCGAGGAGGGGCTCGTCGTCGGACTTGTACTGGCGGCCCGCGCCGCCGCCAAACACGCGCTCCTTGGCCGCGTAGACGCGCGCCCGCAGCTCGTCCCCTTTGCCCTCGAGCATGAGCTTGAACAGCTCCGTCGTGCTCTTGGCGTACTGCTCAATCTGCTTGCGGGCTTCGGGGTTCAGAATGGCCAGGCCGGCGTACACGTGCCACTTTTGGCTGTAGATGCGCAGCATAATGTTGATCTTGACATTCTCAATGCCGCCAATGTAGCGGGCCGTCTCCCACGGGTACTCCTTCATGCTGTTCCAGGCCTTGCCCATGGAGAGAAAGGCTGCGTGCGTCACGGCCTGCGTGTCAGCCGTGATATGGTCATGCTCCTGGGCTGTCAGGTAGACATGCCGGCTTTGGAGACATCTCAGGACAGCCTCAACTTTTTTGAACGACTCTTCCGAGGCACGGTGCTTGATCAGAACCTACAAAGACGTGAGTGACATGGTCATCAACATATATTCGACAATGTGACTAGTCTAAATTGCAAAAACGGGTGATGAGGATTGTCAAAAATGTAAGCAAAGGTATGATGAGTAAACAGAGCATACCAAGGGTTGGTCACGAGTGTCAGTCCCGGGGCCATGGAGCGAGTGACAAGAAACAATGTCAACATCCGCCGGAAGATGCTTTTCGAGAGCGTCGATCTCGGGCTTCTTGCACGAAGTCTGCCCTCCAACAATGGCGCCCATCTTGGTGGAAGGGCCGTACACGGACACAATCTTGTCAATATTGGCAGCCTCTACGCTGTACATGATCCAGTCGCTGGATCGAGACACGAAATGGCCATTGCGGAAGATTTCAACATTGCTCTGGACAAATTCTCAGCATTTGCTCCTGAGATTGGATAATGAACTATAAAAATATGTACTCTACTAGCAAACTCCTCCTTTAAGCTCTCGTAGTTTTCCTCCCGGTCGCAGCCGTTGATTCTATATCGCAAGGGTTTTGGGTCAGCCTGTTGGAGGAAACTTGTTAGCTTTATGCCACAGACAACGATCTCCGTATTGAAAAAAGGTGGTTTCCGATATGCGCTTCAGACAAGAAAAAATTAAGGTAGCTGAGAAGTTACATCATGGAAAGCAAGCAGTCAACTGGGAACCAGAATGGCCGATCCAGCCGACCACAGGCAATACTCGAGCCAAATGCACTCAAGTCATCATTGCATCGGTTGTGTGTGGGGGGGTGAGAAGGTGGAGAAAGTGAGATGCTTACCTGTCAAAACTCCTCAGAGGCTCTAGAGCCGCGACGACGACATTGAGGTCGCTGCTCGCAATGGGGTGTGGCTTACTTCCAACCGGCATCGCTGAGCCTCTGAGCGTACATCTTCCCCATGGCTCCCATGCCAATGATACCAATCGCAAAGTTCTCCATGCCTGGAGGCACCTGCAGAGGAATTGTGGCCGCCATTGCTGCTGCTACTGTTGCGGTTTGATTTCAGTTTAGAAGATAGTACCGTTGTTCCTTGAATCAACCAGTTGGCACCATAAACCACCTCATTTCATTTCTCTATGTCTCAAGAGAAAGGCCGAGGCGGGTGTGAGGACACAAACAATCAACGTCCTTGGTTTTGAGGTTGGAAGTTGAGAGAGGGAAAGGAAAACTCTGGCGCCTTTTTAAAGCTTTGAGAATTTTGAGGTGTCAGCATCTGGGTGGGGGACAGACACGAACGGCCGGCGCGATTCCGGCCCGTGCATCTCGAGAGGGACGGGCGGGTCACCTACCTTGGTATCCACTCTAGCTCCAACGTTTGCTAAGGTAAACACTAAGAGGAAGAGCATGATGCTGAATCCTGATCACATTCAATTATTTCATTGTCTTTTTCAAGCATTTCTTAATCTTGTTTTCTCCTCTCTTGATCAACAAGTCTCATTTATAATTTGGCTCCTCAGTCGTTCAAATTTGAAATTTGTTTCTATTGTCTAACCACGTATCTTTGAAAGTAGCTGCTAGTTTATGTTCGGATGCCGCCTTGTGGTCTCAACTAGAATGATACAGCGCCGGAAGCATTAAACATCATCACTGGCATCCAAATACTACTTCAAAAGGACCAAGGATTCAGACAGAAATATGTCCGGACTATTCGCTCTCGGTTCCAACGGATCGGGACAACTTGGCCTTGGCCACAAGGAAGACGTCTCGGTTCCCAAACCCATCATCTTTCATTGCGAACCGCCTTCGGACGCCATTGTCAAGGTCGCGGCCGGCGGCAACCACTCAGTCATCCTCACCGAGTCTGGAAAGGCCTACTGGAGCGGAGATTCCTCCAAAGGGGCGTGCGGCATCACCACCATTGGTACCGCAGACAATGCCCAATTCGAGGAGCTGGTTCTGACTGAAGAAACGGGCACCACCCTTGGCCCCATAGTCGACGTGGCGTGCACCTGGGAGAGTTCTACCTTTATAGTGAGAGATGAGAATGGCAAGGCCACCAAGGTGTACAGTTGCGGCACCGGCGAGCAGGGTCAGCTTGGCTTCGAATCACAGGGCATCATTGAGCCACGACTGGTGCCAAACTTTCCGCCTGAAGGACTCGAGGTCGTTCGCATTGCTGCCGGTCTAGCACACATTGTGGCTGTCTTGAGTAACGGCGATGTATACGGCTGGGGTAATGGGAGGAAGGGACAGTTGGGTCAATTGGTGTCCCTTCCGGATGGTGCACCTCCCCCGCCCGTGATTCACAAGGCACCGTGTAAGATTGGCGGCACTAGTGGGGTGCTCTTCAAGGTTGCCGATGTCGTATGCGGACAACACTCAACTGTGTTGATCAGTGGAAAAGGAGAGGGCAGAATTCTCGTCCTCGGCCCTGACAAATGGGGTCTCAAATCCGATGCGCCTACCAGTGTCCCAAACTGGACTGCAATCAGTGGTAGTTGGGGTGGCGTGTACATTCACAAGGATGATGGTACACTAATTGCATGGGGTCGAGACGATCACGGGCAACTTCCACCGCCCGAAGTTCCAAAACTCACAAGGATAGGAGCGGGTAGTGAACATGTACTAGCAGTCACCGAAGACGGATCAGTACTTGCTTGGGGTTGGGGAGAACACGGCAATTGTGGACCAAAGACAGACGGAAGAGCAGGTGATGTCAAGGGTCGTTGGAATGTCATTGCTGCCTCGAGCAATCTTCCCAATGGCTCTCGAATTGGAGCCATAGGTGCAGGTTGTGCAACTAGCTGGATCTACATTCATGCCGAGGGCCTTCATCTGTGACCATGAAGTCGCCGCCCATGCCACAAACCCTGGTCCTGTTCTGCCATGATGAGCAAGTCGTACCCATTTACATACTGGCTCTCATTCTGCAGATTCGTGGAAACGGGCCGTCTAGCAATATTGTGATTAATCCATCTGCTACTCGCCAAAGAGACCATATTTTCGAACGTCCGACAAACGTTGGGTAGGCTCAAATTCTGATGGATCAGGTGTGCCGCCAGGGTCTCTACCGGCCGCGGTATTGCCACCACTCGTTTCTCGAGCCGTACTGAGTCTCATTCTCGTGGCTGACGGAGTCTGTGTTCTATTAGCATGCTTATCCCGTGTCATTCAAACACCCTGAGACCTACTGGTTGTGCACTGGCATCCCATTCCAATCGAGCACTTTGCTCTTCCTCATCCTCGTCGTTGAGATTTACAGGTTCCCATTGGTTATCGTTGTCCTGGGGTTGGGCAACGAATAGGGAATCATCATCATCGAAAGCTGGCGGAGGGGGGCGTTGGGAAAGCCTTGAGTTTGACGGACGGAGTGGAGGCATCGGTCGATCCCGTCTTACATGCTCTACAGAGGGTTGAGGTGCACTGGGCGCGCGAGAAGATGCGCGGCTGCCAGCGCCAGCTTCAAGTTGTGGAGGTCTTGGTCCCTTGGCGTTGGCCTTCCCCTTTCTTCCTTTCTGGCCAGGGGCGGCTCGGTCACCAACCGTCATGAGCAGAAATTCACACTTGATACCGTCACCTCTGTAGCTCAGCTGCATAGGCCGTGATGGCGAGGAATAACTTGCAGTCATCTCGCTGTTGAGAGGCGATGCATGTTGTGTGATGGCGCGAAAGTCCTTGACGCTAATTACAACGTGGGCGCTGTCTTCCGAGACCTCAAAGTCGTCAAATTCGTCTCGTTCCACGGCTATCGATGTGTGTAAAGGCTTCTTCAACACCTCTGTAGACAAAATCAGTCTATGATGGCCTAATCGTAGAGCACAACAACAACCTACCATCACCATTTGCAATCTTTTCGGTATAGCAGGTAAAGTTGACTGTCTGGTCATCATCCGCATGAATATCAAGATATTCGATCCCAGGACCGAAATGGTCCATTAACTGCCGCAGAGTTCGAGAGCTCATAGACCAATGATTGGTAGCCTCTTCCGAGTTGAATATTGCATGAACGGGAGAGGTGACCTCGAAGGGCAGGCGATATTTGGTGGTCATGCCTAGATTTTCCACAGTGAGGACAACTCGGGAAAATAAAAACAGTCGAATACGTACCATTCCTGCATATAATCTTGACAACGAACCTGCTGGCCTTTTCAGAATCGTCCTCAACAGCTACATCACATCGCTCTATGGTAGTATTCTTGTCATGTTCATGTAAAGGGTCTCCACTGCGAGCTCGAAATATCGACAGGAGTGCCTGAATAACAATGAGCGTCGAGTGCAAAAGTATGTACGGCAATCGTGAGGCATGTTACCCGATTATATAGCTTACAGAAGAACTTGTTCCTGTTTTGGGCCGCCCCTTCAAAGTGATACTTTGAGAAGAAACGATTGGTGGCAAATGAGACCTTGGCATATGCTGACTTGGATGAGTTCATGGCAGTGAGATCAAGCTGGGAATTGAAGGATTAGCTCGAATAGACTAGAACCTTGACAGTTTGATTCCCCTCGTGGCACAAACCTTGTCTTTTGTCGCTTCCAAGGAGACCTCTTCGCTGAACTTATTCAGGCATGCCAATGCATCACGCAGAGCTCCGACGCCATCCTCGCTAAGCGTGAATCTGAGAAGAGGCATCTCTGGTAAAAGATAGCAGCCCAGCTGCTGATATAATCCGAGGTGATGCTTAGCCTTCAATTATTCTCATGGTAGAATACGGCACGAACCCTGTGCTGTGCCGTCTAGGTTGAGGATCGGGTAGAACGAGCATGCAATGAACTCATACAATGACGATGCTTCAATCGCACAAATTTGCGAAAGATTTTCTTGGTTCAACGCTGCCTGGCACTTTTTGGGGGATGGAATTGAAGGAGCTCCAGGCACATAAACTTAATGGACCCGATTCACCTGCATGCACTTCTCTAGGTTAGCTGACAGGCAGCTGGGAAGTCGCGTCCAGCAAGCGCGTCGCGGGGTAGCTGACACAGCATTCCCATCATTATGCACTGTACTTGATACGGATAGTCCCGGCGCCTGGTACAGTGTGTGATCTGCATGCTCACGGCACTTATTCCATGACATCAAGGGACTTGAACCTACTTTGTTACCTATACCTGTACGCGGCCACATCACGTTTCGCAACCATCATTCATTGACAACCATTGAATTTGCGCGTGTCTGGTCACATTCAATCGTCTTGGGCACTACTCCTCTGGCCTCTCCGTTTGGCTGCCCTCGGGCCGCCTGCCAAGATGTCGCGTGAAAGCCTGCCCCAGGACATTATCCTGCTGATATGCCAAGAACTCACCTGGCAGCGCGACTTTGGAACGCTCTTCAACTGTTCCCTAGTTAGTGTAAGAGTGGCCAGTCTTGCATTGGAGCAATTGTACAGGTATGATTATTCGACCGCCAAGCAAACCCCATTTGCCCGTAGAAAAAGGCGAGATGCTAATCATGTATATATGTATCAGCATTCACGAGCTGTCCCCAGCCAATACCGCAGAAACCTTCAATCTTTCGAAAGTGGCAAGATTGTGGAAATCCCTTCTCCTGTCAAGTATCGGGAAGACGGCATATCCATACTGCACGTGGATTCGATCACTCTCTCTTGGCAACTATGGATCGCTGCTTGAAGATATCTGGAACAACAAGGCAGTCGACCTTCTTGAGCCTCTCGAGGATATGAAACAGTTCCTAGTTCTACGAGGAAATCAGACATGGAAAACGAAGATCACCAGAAATCGGGGAATGCCCTTTTTTGACTTTCAGCGCTCTATGACTGAATCCGGGGATTCACTTACTCTTTATATCAAACAGATGGCCGACCTTTCCAAGACCGCCGTATCACTTAATCATCTCGAAGCAAGCTCATTGCCAGCGGATCTCCTCCCGGTGTGGATAGCACGCATCCCCTCACTCCAGTCTCTCCAATTGCAAGAAGCATCGGCGCTGACTCCAGAAGCGGCGAGTGCCATTGCGAGATGGTGTCCCAAGTTCTCCGAGTTTGTTTGTCTGCTATGCTCAGGTGCCAGCGCGGACGAAAATGTCGCCAGTTTTCTCCAGATTCTCCCCCGTGACTCATTACAGTGTTTCGAGATCATAAGTTACAACGACATCGGCCTGCAGACGCTGAGAGCGCTCAATGCACACGCTCGGTCACTAAAGACTCTCACTCTGGGCAGTCTGCCCGGCGACGTGATGAACTCCCTGAATGCCCTGCCCTCGTGCACCGCAATTGAACATCTCTCCCTGGAAAATCAGCGACACAACCCTTGGCACCTTGCAGGGAATGACAATCTGCTAAAGCAAGTGGTAGACTGGATCGGGTCTTGCAAGAACCTCCGGACACTGAAGCTATCCAATATTGGCGACAGCTTACTGATAATCAAGGATGTCTTGGCATCTCCCAATGTACAACTGCTCGCCTTGGATCTGCAAGGATTCTCTTCGCAGGGCGATATACTTGACGCTGCTGCTTGGTCAGCACTGGGGCGTCAGGAGATACTCGAGGACCTCACCATTGGCGGTCTAGACGGAATGCCTGATGCCCTTGTTGTACACGAAACTCCAGTTCTAGCAGATTCAATCTGTCAACTCAGACACCTCAAGAAGCTCGATCTAAAACGGGCATCAATTCGTGCAATCGAGCTTCGTCAGATCGTGACGGCTCTACCTCAATTGACGAACCTGGGTTTTGGTGGAGAATGGATCGACGATCAGATTCTCGAGTCGGTTAGTAACCTTCAAAACCTGAAGAGCCTTTTGGTAAATGCCTTGTCGGTCTTCACATTTGACGGCCTTCGAACATTTGCCACGAAACTCGACCCTGAGCAACACAAGGGCATCGTGGTTGAAATCAACAACCAAATAGGCAAATGGAAATTCGACAGAGATCAAGAAGATTGGCTTATCGAGTACTTCACAACTGAGCTCGAGGGCAGAATTGATATTGGCGTCTTCAAGGACCCCGATGAGGCTCATGAGGACGACTTTACTTCAGCTTCCGATTAGCGCTTTCAGCGATCAAACCTACGATCTTGGGCAATGTCTTTTATGTTTTATAATCTATGGTTTAGGCGTTTGTAGGGTCAATCAGGTGGGCATACGAGCAATATTCGGCCTGAAGAGGTTCAATTCACAATAATGTTGAGCTGCTTTTCAGCGAATCAGTCATGGAACTGTAATCGGTCAATTGTCTACACAAAGTACAAGTGTGCAACATATTTTCTTTTGAAACAAGAAAAATAAAATGTAAAGAACAAATATTTCGACATTGCCCCAATGTAATTTGATTCGAGCCTTGATAATCGAGTGTAAAACACAAGCTGGCTGTACATCAATCTGCAGAACCCCCGAGTTCTAGACTAGACATAACCCACGAAAATCATACCATGCATGCCAAAATGCCATTTAATAAGGTTTAAGTAGAGAGAAAACGCCAATAAAAGGAATATGAACTCGCAGTCTCTTTTGCTCGCATTGAATAAAGGGGAGAGTTCAGGTCACCTGACACACGATGACGTCGTTGCCTAGGTACCTGTCTTAGCGACCTGATTCACTTTGTGGCCACGATTGTCAATTCCGTACTTTAACAATTTTCAGAATCATTGATTTTCCGCGAAAAAACCAGGGGCAACAAAACATTGCAATACAATGCCGCCGATTCCCATTTACGCAAACAGCCCAGTGGCAACCAAGCCATCAGGAGTCACTCCGCAGACAGCTTCAGCAGGAGCATCAGCAGGACAAGAGAAGACAATTCCAGCTTCTATCACGGCCTCACCGACCCAGTCACGGACTTCCTCTTACCCTGAGGCCAAGCCTGGAGCTGTTCCTTCTCTTCCAGCGCCAACGGGCAGCGCTGCAGCTCCATCGCGAGCTGCCTACATCCCACCAACTCCTACGCAGGGCCTTGTCGATAAGAGCGACGCACCCCCACCACCACAACCTGGTGCTCAGCCGACTGCTAGTAGGACGGCTCACCTTCCTCCTCCGCCAAAGGATGGCGAGAAGTATGTATCCCCACAATCTGCACCGGCGCCGTCATATCCCCAGCAGATGTCAATCCCACCTCCCACCATGGCATATCCAGCCCAGCAGTCCGGCACAATGTCGGCAGCTCCTCCGCCGCCGACAATGTACAACAACCAGGTAGGCGCGAGCAGCGGCGCCCAGAGTCTGGAGCACCCGCCAGGCTATCACCAGAATGCAGACGCATCTGAGCTCGACAGATATCAGCAGTCTGCTATACGCCGCAATGAGTCCGGCTACGAGTATGGGTCGGATGACGAGGGCGTCTGGAACTCTGCCAAAAAGTGGGCCCAAGCGACAGGCGAGAAGCTCGTGGCGGCGGAGACAGAAGTGTGGAAGAGGATCAACAAGCAGTAAGCCCTGGTCAAAGGGTTGCCTCTTTTGTGTGGATTCTTTTTTTTCCACAGGCAAGCAGGAGTTGTCGGGGCTGTCTTCTTTTCCCCAATAATCGAGCCGGATATGCTGGAACTGGGTTGTTGCCAGGGGTTTTGGGTCGGCCGCGCTCCAGGGACATCAGAAGTGGGTGGCACCTCCAACTCGGCTGAAAGTTGCTGAAAAGAGATGCGATAGGACGAGCAAACCCCCAAGGAGGAACTACTTCTATTTTCGGCAACCATGAATACCACTACTACTATTACCACTGCTTCCTTTACTATTACTCTCTTGTTGCTGAGCCCTCTCTTCTCCTCTTGTCTCTGTTTAGGAAACATACAGGCCACGCGGCAATACCGCCGGACAGCGTTCAGCCTATTATAATCACTTTGTCTGTAGGCTGTTTGGTAGTAAACATCAAACAAGAGTGATATCATATAACAATAATTCATGATTCCTACGCTGACACATTTTCATCCTCTCGCTCCCATCCAAGAGATCAACCAAGTTGAGGTATGACTGCATTCGGGTTCCTGATTTACACGCCGAGGGGGGATCCATTTTTATTCTTACTGCATACGGCTACAATTGTCTAGATTCTCGACATTGGGTGTGAGCAACCCAGGTAGATCCTATACAGAATTGTACATGGTACACTGTAATACGAAGAGAAGCGCAATTCGGAATCAGCATGGAATACCAGTTGACAGGCTGTTCATCCATACTTTTCTTTTTGCTTCTCTGTTTTCCTTCGGCTGTGCGGCTGGGTCGCGATCCCCAAACGAGGAACATGCCTTGCCTACTGACTGGGATTTATTTGTGGGATAGAGGGAATCTTTGTTACTATCTGGGGAGAACACGGGCCATCGCGTCATTCATTGGTGCCCCCGAGATCTTCATAAGAGCCGGAATAAGCTGCAACGTTGAGACTGCGGGTAAACAGGCGAAGGCATTGAATAATTTCCCAATGGGGCGGACGTTGTTATGCGTTGAAGGCAACTCACACAGAAAGATGGTGGGCTGGTTCGGGCTGGCGGGCTACCAAGCATTCAAGGGCCTATACAGTAACCAGGGGGGACCCCAGGCGGAATCCCTCCTAGAAGCGTGTGAGTGAGTGCGAGAGAGAGGGAAATAGACGGGCTGAACTGCTTTTGGTGCGTTAATGTATGTGGGCTTGGCAGGTTGCGCCGTTGGCGCGCTTTTCCAGTCCCAGGTACCCACAGAACAACTCATCGAAGCTCGCTAGAAGTGCTAGACTACTACAGTAGAAAGTTGGAAGATACAACCTTGGACTTTTTCTCTGGTGTCTTCTTTTTACTTCCTTTGGCAAAAGCTAGCTTAAAATATTCTGCTTTCGTTTCTTCTTCTCCTAAGCGTCATAGCAGATCCCGACTGGTCAGTACTCAAGATGATTTCGTCAGTCAAAGCAGCCTTCGGTATTTGGTAACTTGATATCTACTGTGACAGTTAGCTTGCTTATTAGCGCTGCTGGAATTCATTCAAAATGAGGGACCCCGGCGTGCCCGGGCTTTCACTGTAGTGTACTAAAGTAGGTTAGTATACTACTGTAGGTTACTACGATTATACGAACACACGAACTCCCGAGATCATCTGTGTACGTCCTTTGTTCCATGGTTATCTGGTACTCACTAGATGCACGCACACGAGCGGGAAAAAACGTCAGATTTGTAAGTTTGTCGCAGCTTTCGCAACCCCGCCGCGCGTAATGGCAAAGTCGTCCGTCGGCCGTGGGCTTCGCACTGCTCAAAAAGGAAGCACAAGCGTAAGCTCTACACCTTAATATGGTGGATTATACATACGTACTTGGTTTACCTCCCTTGTATCCTGACCAAACGCTGTGCCCGTTTCTGGATGCACCTGCGACCCGCCGGCTGCTGCAGGTACACGCTACTACCGTACGGTATTCAGTGAGTTCCTTTTTTCTTTTGTTTCCCACTTCCCATAGCCAACCAGAACATTATGCGCTACTTTAGTCTATATGAATCTGAACGGTTTTCCTTGGTCTTGGTTGCAACTTGGCGCGGCCACTACGGATGAACAAACGGTTCCGCAACAGAGGACCCAAAAGGAATCAAAGCAGAACGTTCTGGTGCTTCTCCCGCTTCAGGCTACGGTACTTGACCATATTGATAGCATAATGTCCAGTATATCGTCTGAGCGCCGGTCTTGTCTGCGGAATAAAGACGCCCATCTGTCACCAATATCCGCCGCCATGGTCCCCTCCACCCCATAGCGGACTGGGCGGGAACATAGGTCGGCCATGCGTCAAGTTTCCCATGATTTAATTTCCGGTTGTTTCTTTCTTTGGAGCAGCAAGCGGCGGGCGGGCGCAACGCGTGGGTGGGCGGCCCCCCGATCGTATCATTATATCGATCATCCATCCAGCTAGACGGAACCGAGTTCCTAGCAGCAAGGAAGGGGGCAAAAAAATAAGCGTGTGCATCTACGTAGCGTATAAGTGGCCAGCTGGCCAATTGGCCGTTCGTCCCCCAAGACGGACCAGACCAGACAAGATATTGAACAAGGCCTGTCATGCTATAGCTTACGATTTTCTGACTGGCCCAGCCCGGGTGTTGCAAGCCGGGGGCGTCCCTCCAAGGCAGTGGCAAATCATGAACAGTTGTTCAAGACGCCGTCGTGCCGGGGAACCACTTCCCGTCTGCTTGCTGCATTTTCTAATCGAAATACTACCAAGAAATAACTGGGTATATATTGTCGTGTTGGGAGGGGAAGAAAAAGAAGAGAGAGGGATCCCCCAACCTAGAAGAAGGATCTCCAAAGCAGCGTCGCATCCGCATTGGTTTCTTGCATGGTGAACCCAGATTCCCATAGCCAGTCATAGATGACAAGCACTCTCGAGGTCGGGCCATTTGCGACAGACATGCATACCTAGGTACCTACTGTGAAAACCTCCCCCAAGAGATCCCAGCTGCCATAAGTCCATGGGTTCGGCCCTTTCGATAATGATTGGCGTGGAGTTTGATCAAAGGGGGTGTGAGACTGTCCAAAGATGACTGTGCATTTGCAGAAAGGAAGGAAGAGAAAGGGAAATCAAAAAAAGAAGCTTAAGCAATTGACGTTTCTTTTGCGCCAGATGATGCCCCATTTGACGTTTGATATGATTGCCGGCTGGGACCACACTACTGCACGTTGAAGCAGGCCTCTGACGTGCCATTACACAGATGGGGAAGGTCTAGAATCTTTGAGAACCAGTCGATACATACCTTGAGCAGACTTGGACGAAAGACATGTAGAGAGAATGGGAGCATCGTTTCGTAGTAGTAGTAGCAACAGTAGCAATAGCAGTAGCAGCAGTAATGTGGCTTGCACCTAAACACCAAAAAGAGGGCCAACAGGACAAGCAGCAGAAGTACGCCGAGGCATACCCAATCATTGTCTAGCCTCGACGGCAAAGGATCGTGAGTGTCAGCTTGCTTACCGAGACCAAATTACTTGGTGGCCTTTCCCAAAATTTGTCAAAGGTACAGATGATTGTTCTTTTTTTTTTCTTATCTCCTTTGATTTATTTTACTTTCTGCATCTTTTGTCTTGTCAAAGTGTCGGATCTGCCCGCGCTTACATACGTCAAGTAAACCTTCGTCGAATACAGTGGTATATAGTATATTTGTTAATTCTCATATAGGTTGCACACACATCCATCCGTGTATACTAGGTACCTATCTCCACATCGATGGCACCGAATGGCCGGCCGCGAAAGACGATGATGTCTGTGTCTCTTTCAGAGCCTTTAGGTCATGGTTATATTTAGTAACTTTGGTTCATATATGTAAAGAAAGAAAAAAGGACTCGGCTTTCGACTAGAAAGAAGGAAAAGAATGGAGATGGGAAACCAAACCAAGAGAAAGTTTTCCGTTGTTCAAAAGTTCAAAAAGAAGCAGTAGCAAGCCGTCGGTCATTTCCACGGAATCGACGGGTGTCTGAAAGCTGGACTCGTTGAGGGCCTAGAAGGGCTGAAAAGAGGAGCCATGGAGGGATTATCGCGTTTCAGAAGTCTGATCTGATACGCGGGTCTCCCCCCTGCAGCTGCGCCCTAGACCGCAAAGTAGCCTAGCGCAGCCCAGGCCCTGCATCCACTCTTTCGCCAATCAGTCGCGACCCCACCCACCTCCCAACGCTGACCTCAAACGCGTCCATCCGACAACGTCGAGCAAAGAGAAAGGCGAGAGGCACAGAGAGCAGTACACTGTTCCCGTCGCGCCATTTGACGCCTCTTCTTTGGGGTTCCTTTCACGAAAGCTGCTGCAGGTTTAACTTGGCTACTGCTGCTATCATCATTATTACGGCAGCGCATATACCCTCCATTCCTCCCTCTAGCTCCAACAACCACTACCTACTACTCGGCCCATCTCTGAAGAGTACAGCGAGTCTCGGCCAAGCTACTAACCTACTACTATAGCAGCAGCAGGCTGTAGTAGGTAGATGGTGGATTTTATAACTCACTTTGTTCGAGCAGTGCTATTGCTGCTGCTGCTGCTGCTGCTGCTGCGTTGCGTTGCGTTTTGTGGCGTCTTCTACATACCTACCGTCTGTCTGTACTGTACTAACCGAGGATATTGCTTTCGCTTACTTTGAAACCTCGCTCGCTGCCCATTCTGTCCAATCTGATAGCAAGTCACCCCCGCCGGTGCGGACGGCTATGGCTCTCGCGATCTCTTGAATTGTCTACATGTCTGCCGAGCCCTCTCACTCTATCTCCCTCTCTTTCGCGAGTGTACTGTACTCCGTGCTCGCTTCTGCTGGCCAAAGAGAGAACATCATCCATCCTCAATGATCGCAGGCCCCCTGAGAAAGCCCCCCCAAATGCCCCCGTCCTTGCAGGGCTTGTTCGTCTCCAGTCGGACCACCTGGAACAGCCGCCTGCACACACAGCCTCTTGCCCTCGCGGCCAGTTGCGCGAGTATGATCTCTAACATATTGCTCTCGTCTCTAATTAAGAGCAGGCGCAAGCTTCTTGGTCATCAGATGCGTATCTCCCTTCATTCTCGTCGGCCAAACTCTATTTCCTGGTCACATCCTGGAGTTGATTGACGACGAGTACTTCTACCAAACCATCAAGAGGTTCCTTTGTTCTGTTCAATACTATTCAGGGCACCCAGTGGGGTCGTCATGTTTGAAAACACCTGGGCGTGCTTGCAAGTGAGGCAGGCCGGGTGTGGTACGTACGGTACGGTACGGTACCTTACCTACCTTTGCTGTATATGGATGGACTTGACTGGACTAGAGCCTCCAGATAGGGTTACAGCACGATGTTCGAGACGTTTTTACCAAACGCAGCGATCCTTGATCGTCCTCCGTGGTTCGACAGAGGACCAGCTCTGCCTGTCCATACGGCTCTCGAGGAGACTGAGGAATCCTGGTAACAACTTTTTTTTTCCCTTTCTTCCCTTTCCTCCTGTTCGGAATCCATCATGGTGGAGCAGCAACTCCTGCCTCTTCCAGCTTACCTGATAGGATGTATGTAGGTGCAGGCAGTAGTACCTGCTTTGCTTCACCTTTTTTGGCCTCATTGTTCGTTAGGTCCTGCACCAATTCTTTTTGTCCAAGGCCACTTGGTGAACCTTTCGCCCGCCAGTGTGCGGCGTGGGTTGTCCGTCCTGCCCAACTTTGCGCCGTCGATTCTCTAGATGGCCCGTTTTTGGTTTTGCGAATTAAATCAGCATCCACCGGGCAAGGCGGCACTACTGGAGATCGTGCCCCTCGGTTCGGTAATCCTGATCGCCCGCGGAGACAAGCGCCTGGCGCCAGGATCTTACGCTTCTTGAGATTTGACATTCTCCAGATCGACGTATCCGACCGATGTTGCATCGACATTGTGTCATACGATACTGTAAAAAAAAGACTTACTTTTTTTTCTTCCTGCCCCTCTACTTGTTTGGTCCCGCAGGCTCGCAAGGACTTACGCCCGTCTGTCGAAAGCTGGGTCCTCTCCATCTCAGCTCAAAAGAGAAAACGAAAAAGAAAAGGAATCATCATTCCCATGTGTCATATTTCCATCTGTTCTCGTAGTTGGCTGGCCGACTAGAGCTGGGGCACGGTCAGTCGGCAGGCACAGGCTTTCCCTCCAGTCACATCGGCGATTATCATATTGTTTAGTCCTATTCTCAACTCCGTGCTGCTATTGTGAGACAAGCCACCTCCACAGGCCACATGGGCACAATCCAACTTCTGGTGCTTTTCTCTACTACTTTAGTCAGTCCTCAATACGCTAAACAGCAAACATGACAAGGCAAAGAGAGCGGGAGGAAACCGTCTATTCCCCATCCGAGGTTTGTTCAATTACTCTGTTGCAAGTGCCGTGTACACTGCCACTACGCACGCGCAAGTCAGGTACGCTTCTTACTTGCAGAGCTCTATCCACATGTCAATATCGAATCGGGGCTTCTCTCTGGCCCTCTCCCCGCAAGTGGTCTTCCCAATCAGGCACCGTCCCCTGTCCTGGGCGCTCTAACTGGGGCAGCCCCTGGTAAGTGTATATGATTTCCTTCATGTCAAGGTTACCCCCCCGTCTCCTCCGGGTATCCTGTACTATCCTTAACCACATCATCGCTGAACTGGGCTGGGCTGGGTTGGTTTTGTTGTAACTACACCTCCCCGATGAACCCTGCGCTTTGCAAATCCTTGCGGAACTCCTGGTCCCCGTCATCATCATCGTCCATGTCTGTTTTCAGTAGCATGCCAAGAACACCCTCGCACACCCATTCCCCATCTCTACCTTACCCTCTACCTCACAGACGTGGCCAGGCTTGTGTGTCAGGGAATCCGGCTTAGCTCCCTACCGATGTTCCGGACATCACCCAACCCAACCTGGAGTCCCTGCTGAGTTGTTGAGTATCGATCCATGGATGATGCCAATTCCCACACTGCGTACTTCTTTTATACATACCTCTCAGGGTTCAGCACCGCCCCCCTCTGCTCTGGCCCTTCTGCTCCTCTTCCGCCTCGCCCACCCTCTTTAGCACAGTGCCCGCTATTATTCGATTGATCTACTAGTCGCTCCTTTTTTTCCCTATCTTCCTTGTTTAAGAAGACACCTTATTATTCCCCCTCTGGTCTATAATACTCTGAGCTGGTTCTCTTCCCACCTGGACGTACCTGTCCACAAGTGTTGCCTGCAAGACCTACCGTAAAGAGTTGTTCTCCTCCGGACATCTCTCACCACACTCATTTACCATCTTCTCGCACACGGAAGCACACCAACGATCAGAAGTCTATACCACTTAATCCATCGAACAGAGAAAGAGGAAGAGAGAGAGAAAGAACAAAATCTATACGCTCCTTGTCACCGTCGACCCGAGACGCCCCGCAGTCATTATCGCTATAAGGCTCTAGATCAACGCGTTCCTTTACCCAGTACCACTCCGGCCTACCAGCCATAGCCCATCAACGGCAGATTATCCCGTCGTCTTGTTCACGGTCATATTCCCATGTTGTTTTTATTACTGAGTAAGTCGCGCGTCTCGAAGGGTTGATCCCAGAATTGGCATGGATTCGTGGCCTCGGTGGACCCATGAAAGGCTCTCGCTCGACTAGGCACAATAGAGTCCTTGATTATATCCTACCTAGTCAACTGCTAACCCAGCTCCCTCCCACAGCATAGATTAAACCACGTTCACTCCCTTGTCAATCAACTCCCGAGTCCATTCACTGCCATGGACTCAAAGGAGACACAACTGTATGCTTAACTTATTGATAATATATCACTGCTACCCCTAAAGCTCACCCACTCTACATAGGCAAGCGCAGCATCAGCAGCTCCAAGCACCTGCATTCAACTTCAACTTAAATAATCACTTCATGAGGGACGCACCAACATCAACTCCAGCTCCCCTCATCACAATGAATGGTCATGAGATGCCAGGAAAGTCGGAGGGCATGGTTGGTCCTACAGGCATGTGGACGACGCCAACATCCCAGGGCATGCGACCTCGGCCAGCAACTATTCACGAAGGGTTCTCGTACTGCCTCGGCGAAGACTACAGCACGATCCCCTCGTGGGAGACGAGCAGCATAGCAATGACACCGAGTGATACAATGTCTCGACCTGTCTCGATGCACCAGGACTTGTCACGACCCGTTTCCATGCACCAGGACTTTTATCCCGTCACTACCATGGAAAGCAGTGAGTCAACCTGGCGTGGGCTCACTTCAGGAGGACTGACGCATGGGACAGATCCATGGGGTATGAAGTCGTGCGAGGACAGCATGGAAGCTCATGGCCTGGATACTGATATGAGCATTGGCCAAGCGCTGACAACTGACGATGCTATTCCGATTCTTGATTTGAGATACCAAGGAGGTCCCATGGAGCAAGAAGGAGGACTCAACTTTGAGACTGGATTATCTCATCGCCGCATGTCTGGATCATCATTCACCATGTCAACGTCGGGCAATCTTTCGGACATGCCATCGTACGACGAGTTCTCCTCGGCACTTTCGGAAGCTCCCTCGTTCTCAGATTACCCTCCGACCTCGAACAGGAACTCGATGATGTCGTCCACTCAGCTCTCTCCCGTAGCATCCCCTCGTATGACCCCCCAGAGCCGCTCAGAGCTGGTGCGTACGCAGAGTCGTGGCCGCGGAGCCTCTCCGTCGCCTCGGCCAGGCGGCGTGCGATCTGCACCTTACACGGTTGACAGCAGTGCAAGAAACAAGAGATGGTCTACGGGCAATTACGGCACCACACCTAGCCGCAGGCCATCGCCCTTTGTTTATCACCACACGCACGATCCCTTTGGCGCTCGCATGGCATCAAGGCACTCGTCTCCCACGATTTCTGGAAACCCGCTTCCGCTCAACTTTGGTAATCTCCAGGCTATTCAGCACGTCCAGCAGGTTCAGCAGCAACCTTTTCTGATTTCACATGCCCCTGCCTTCCGCAACAGCATGCTTTTGCCATCACAGCTACCATCGCAAGTGCCATCAAATGGTTTCCATCCTGAACTGCACCATCATTTTGAGACCCCACCGCCATTGATGTCGCACGGACTGTTCAGGATGCTTCAGAGCAACGCAGACCCACACTCGTTACATGGCCATTACACTGATCTGTCTGACCCGCCGGATCTGTTTGCTTCCCTGCACGAGGAACAGATCCCGCCGCCGCCCGAAGATATGAACCCCGAAGACCCGGACATGGTTCCCCACGAGCAAGAACTACGTTTCGAGGGTGATCTCTACACACCTAGATGGGTCCGTGGCCACGGCAACAAGCGCGAGGGCTGGTGCGGTATCTGCAAACCCGGCCGATGGCTGGTGCTCAAGAACTCTGCCTTTTGGTATGACAAGAGTTTCACCCATGGCATTAGTGCTGCCACGGGCAACCCGTTCCAGGAGCCTCAGGAAACTCGGCGCATGGATGGAAATCCAGACGTCTGGGAGGGTCTCTGTGGCAGCTGTAATGACTGGATCGCCTTGGTGAGCAGCAAGAAGAAGGGGACCACTTGGTTCAGACATGCTTACAAGGTAAAATCTGCCGACTTTCGAGTTCATGACTACAAGAAAAGAAATACTAACAGTATACACAGTGCCATACCCATCCCAAGATCAAGGATGCACCCAAGCGACGCCGCGAGAGCAGCCACTCGCGCGCCCTTGCCGCATCGCAAATGGCCAGACCCAAAGTAGAGGTTCAACAACCAGGCACCCCAGAGACACCCCAGGGCACGACTGCCTCGATGGCAGTCACGCCGACTCCCATGCCGGCGCTGCCAGCAACAACTACAACCATGACGACACCGCAACCGATGCAACAGCATCATCATCAACAACAACAACCACAGGTCATTGAGCCGCAGTTCGACAGCCTGAACATGATCTAGAAGATCCATGTGATTCCGCCCTTTTTCACGAAGAAAAAAAAAAGACTTTTGATACGCCGCATATGATGACTCGGTATATGATCCTATAGACTGGAAAGTTGGGTAAGGAGTGGGATTTGCAAACGAAGCGAAAAGACCACACCACCGCCAAAAAACATCACACAACATTGATTTTCCGTTTCCTTTTTTTTTTCTTTTCATTGTCGATATATGGAACATGAAAGATTCCCCGTTCCTAATCGTAGATAGCTAAGTTGACTTACTTGATACCCCTTGGGCTGCGCATGATGTTGGGGGCGGGGGGTTTTCAGGGAATTCATTGACTGGGGAGAAACAAGAGAGGAAGAGGAGGAAATAAAACAGAAAAAAAAACAAAAACCACCACCCATGGACTGGAGCTGGGGATGGGAGGGAAAGAAGAAATCAAACTTGTCGTCACGACATTTTCGATTGATTGATTGGCTTTGGGAAAGAGAAGAAGACTCCAGGCAAAAAGACCCTGTCGAGAAAGATGACTTTTTTGGGACTTTGCGGGAGTTGCGACAGTTTTACATATGATATCCGTACCATAGCTTGGAACTAGGTAGACAAACCATACGAAATGAAATTCTCCTTTTCTTTACAATTTTGAATTTGAATAGACATTAGAGCTCATGATCCCTTGATTTGATAGCCATAATTTGATGTGAGTGTAACAGCATCCTATAATGTGATTTATTACTGCATGACTGATATGAGTGACAACAAGGCAATAGTTGCCTCGATTCTCATCATCTCACAAGATGATTGTTGAATAGAGGCGATTGTTGGTCCATGAAGTTGCCCTCCTTTCAGACGCAAGTGAAGACGAAATCGCCTAATTCGTAGGCCAAGGAAGTCGTTCGTCGCAAGATGAGCTTACATTCAGTATACTGAGTGAGTCCGTGTAGAATAATGGAAGTTGAGGTCGAATGATGACCATCGACAGGTCCTTCTTCCATGATCTATATAAGTCACTCACCTGGAGCTGCCTGGATAGAATGTAGTTGGTTACAAATCAGTAAAGGATTGACAGGAGAATTCTGTCATTGTAATACTAAACCTCTCTCTGGATGCCAAGCATGTCCTACATAATTTTGCCTTGTTCATTGGATAGGTCTCATTTCATGTTACACGATCTTTGACGGTCAATATCTATCAACCTAGTACCAATGTGATCTATTCCATATTTCGTGCCAAGGGCAACACCACATCACTTAATATTGCAATATCTTCATATCAAATGTAGCGCTATTTGAAACGATAATTGAACGTCAATTCGTCAAACGAGCAGTCATGGTCACTGCACCTCGATGGTCATCACGGGTCATGTGTCGGTTTCAACCCTCCAACCCCTTGAACGAACCAAGTCCATCAAATAAACCTGCTTGCATGTCCAGTAAAGAGCGCAGCCACCCCGGGCCGGTACAGCCTCGGCTTCTCCCCGCGATCGACGGCGCAGCGGGAGCTCTCACGGTCGGCCGGCCTCCACATGCCCGAGAGCGTCGTGTACAAATGGGTCCGGTTCGGATCGCCCGCCCGCTTGGCCGTGTTCTCCCGCAGCCGCCGGGCCCGCATCTGCACGTAGTCGACCTTGACGAACCCCTCCGACCGGTAGAGCCCGACGTTATCGTGCTCGCACAAGACGAAGATGGCCGAGTCGACGCCCTTGGCCCGGATGATCTGGCGCAGCAGGGCCGTCTCCAGGCCCCGGGACCCGCGAAACTGGCCCTGGCCAATGTGAATGCCCGTCAAATCTAGGACGTGGGAATGTTATTACTACCTTGACTTTGGGCAACCTTTTTTTTTTCTCTCTCTCAGAGAATTCAGCTATTCAGAAGCAGGGTGCGACTTACACCAAAAAGGCCTATCGTCATTCATAAGGCGCTGCCACTTGAGTACATCGTGCTCGGTACGCACCATGTTGAGGGCCTGGTCGGCGTTCCAAAAGTCCTGCATGTCCTGGACGCCCGACAGCCCGTTGACGGCCGTCTCGCCGTGGGGGAGGTCCGAGTACCGCCACGACAAGGTGCGCCGGCTGATCTCCTCGACCAGGCAGCCGCCGCGGACGCGGCCGTCGACGGCGACCGAGTATATGTGCGCTTCATTCTCGATCCAGTGCTTGATGTGATTCATGTAGTAGCGGAAAAAGACCCCCCTGATGAATTCTTTATAGCTTCGCTTTTCCGAAAGGACCTCGAATGAGGGCGTCGAGAGGCAGCCCAGCGCCATCTCGCGCTGCACCTCGTGGTAGGCATCGACGTCTCTTCCCGAGACGGTCTGGACATGGATGCCTTTGGGGCCCTCGGGCTTTATTGTACAGTTGTGGAGTATCTGGGGCTCGCCGAATCTGTCAAAGATCCTCTTCCATTCATTATTGTGCCTGCGATCCGGTTCCAAAGGGCGTCCTGGAAGTTCCGACAATTTCATGGGACTGAAAGCCTCGTGAAAGTCGTCGAGGAGATACCATGTATCATGGGCATCAAGATGGGACAGGTCCATGGTGAAGGCGTGGTTATCGTATCCGTAGACGAGAAACATTTTGCTGGTTGCTGAGTATGATCTCTTCGTTGCTGCCCGTGGTAAAGATAGGCAACAAACATTTTTACTCGTGCTCTTGTAGAGAGAAGAAAAGTATCTGATCGATTTCTGTGGTCACGTCCACGCTGGCATCAAGTTCCATTGAGAATTTCTCTCTTTACATGGACATGTCTGTTGTTTATCGTAACTGATGATAATCAGAATCAAAAGCTTGGCGGGAGAATAAAAAAATCCAACTCTCAGAAGAGAATTGTAGGTCATCACTGTTTGCCCCGATGAACAGTATCCAGAGGTCAGCCGTATGGTTGCACAGAACGTGACATGCGAGACGGCTTCTTGCAAACAATTTGCATGCATTTCGTGCCGCCCGGAACTAGGTTCCGGGGTTCCATGAGGCGGGCTGAAAAGAAAATATGAGACGGTCTATTTGCCCTAGTTGCATTTTGAGGTTACCAGTCACTCTTTACAGGGGCCTCATGTCCGACCTCTGAAAGCACGTTGCTGACGGCAGCTCACGCCCCTTTGCTGTCTGATGCTTTACGTCTATTTCATACTCACCTCAGCAGTGGAAATTTCTGTTTAATTAGGTCTTGAACTCGAGTTTGTGGAAAGTGAAACCAACAATACGTACAGGTAACAATGGTAAAAAACGAATTTGGGAAAGGGAAATGAGTAAAAAGGTACAGAAAGATGATGAGAAAACAAGTCTTTGGCTCAGTAGTGGTTCAAAGACTAAACAAGACTCCGCTGCCATGGAGATCAAAGTTCTGTTCTTGTTGGTACATTCAAATGAACAAGGTCTTTTTCTGCATCACGCCGAGCCTACAAACAGACCGGCAGGGTACGTAGGTATGTATTACGACGACACATGAAAGCTTTACAGGATCACTTATAACATGACAGGTTGGAATTAGAAAGGGTTATTATTAATCTTGTCTTCTCAATATCTATCCCATCAACCATGATTTTACTCATCCCAGATGCAGTAGAACACGGTGGATCATCCCGAGGATTCGACAGCCAAGATTAATGTGACAGGGTCGACCTTTCACTCTATCTATGGCCTGTTAGGCAGAGGTCTCGGCCCGACAATCTGTCTCCGGCCGGCACCAATACCAGTGCCGACATTGTTCTGGCTATCACCACCCGTGAACCCGCTCCATTGGCTGACATCCCATCTCCCACCGATACCGCCTCCGATTCCGTCCACGCCTTCGCGGGACCGAGGAGTGTTGGCAGTCTCCTCCTGAGCGGCCTCCCACTCCTTTTGACGTTGCCGTTCCATCTCCATCTCGCGTTCTAACAACGACTTTCCAGCCCAACCACCGGCCTTTGTCTTGGATTGAGACTGCATACGTCGTCGGTCCTCGGCATCCTGTTCGGCGCCAGATCCAAGCTCGCGAGAGTAAGTTTGTTGCACAGGTGGGCTCTTGGGGGCTGGGTTAGAGGCAAGAAATCTATCCGTCCGGTTGTTCCGGTTGGCCCAGTTGGGACTTGCAGGTGTTGGCAGTGGTCGTCCGCTAGATGGGGGCGACTTGATCGCGCTGTTAGGTTTTGGTTTCTCCGGGGTTCCTGGGAGGGGTCTAGCCTCACCGGTACGCTGGGTCCTCAAGGGGAGAGTAGGTGGCGGCGCCTCGCCGGTACGCTGTGGCTTTAGCGGAGAACTAACCTTGGGGTCCGGCAGCGGACGGCTCG
Source organism: Pestalotiopsis fici W106-1 (assembly GCF_000516985.1). Taxonomy (NCBI): domain Eukaryota; kingdom Fungi; phylum Ascomycota; class Sordariomycetes; order Amphisphaeriales; family Sporocadaceae; genus Pestalotiopsis; species Pestalotiopsis fici. The sequence goes on along the minus strand of NW_006917092.1, from coordinate 1,883,049 downwards.
GCAGCGCGGGAGCTTTGACGCCGGCCGCTTGCTCTTCTTGGTGGCGATCCCATTGGGTCTTGAGCACCTCACGCTCGTCACGCGACCACGAGTCCTGTCTGCTTGGCGTCCTATCCTGAAGTCTGGGCCGGCTGCGTGATCGGTTTCGGTTCTTGGTTCCCTGCTGGCGCTGTCGTTCTTCCTCGTATTCTTGCTCTCGTTGTCGAGCAAGCTCCAACTCTCGCTCCAGTGCCTTGATGCGCTCGGCGTATCCGCCGGCTCCTTGAGGCTTGATACCCTGTTCTGCTTGGTACTGGCTCAAGAACTGTCCCTGTAGCTGCGAATTGCTTCTGCTGTGCGACGACTGAGACTTTCTACGTTCTTCAACTATTCTCGCTTCAGCCTCTTCCTCTTCTTGACGGCGCTTCTCATTGGTGAGTCTCCACTGGCGCTCTTCTTCTTCCCACCTACGTTTCTCATCGTCGGCTTTGCGCTTCTCCTCGTCACGCTGCTTCCGAGTCTCTTCTTCCCAGCGCTTCTCCTCTGCCAAGCGGTTCCGCTCTTCTTCGGCTTCCAGCTCGGCTTTGCGCCTCTGCTCTTCCTCTTGCATCTGCTGACGCTGTCGCTCGGCCTCAGCCTCCTGCTGTTTCCGGCGCCGCTCCTTTTCGGCGGCATTCGGTACGAGCGGAGCAGCACTAGTGATCTGGCGACGTCCGCCGAAAGCGATGCCGAGGTTGCCCTGCGACGCGCCGCCCATGTAACCGTACTGAGCGATATTCCACGCGGGGCTAGTAACTCCCTCGTCAAACTTCTTGCTCCAGCTGCTCACACCGGGTGACCCGACGCGATCGATCGTGGGACTCTTGTTGTTGGAGCCCCACCGTCCAGAGCCCGTCGAGGAGCCCGTCTTGTGAGGCACGAGCGCCGCCGGTCGAACGCTCAGTGAAGACGAACTCTGAGAGACGTTGGACAGCGCCCGGCTCCTACCGGGAGTGCCCGTGCTTTCCGGCGATATGACACCCTCGCGCGGTTTGTTGCCGCCAATACCTCCGATCGAGGTGGGAAACGCAGAAGGGTTGGCTTTTTGCGCAGCGCGAGAAAATGCGCCAAGGCACTGGAGAACTTGCGCCGGGTCCTTTCTCTCAAAGAGGTCGACCGTCAGGAACATGTCGTGGTCGGGAAGGCTCAATGGTGGTGATTTGCAGGCCCGGAGATAATGCGATATATTTTCCATTTGCACAAAGGGCATGGCGGACTTCTTGAACTTGACGCCCGGCGCGCCAATCGCGAGGTTGACCAATCTGAAAGGACCACAGTTAGTATACACTCAGACATGATTATCTTTTGGAAAAGGAGACTGCGATAGTCGCTGTCGAGGGAAAGGAGGTTGGGAGGAGTCATACTTGCACAGCGCCACGCCATCCTTGAGTCCTTCTAACAAGTCCTTGCCGGCGAGTTTCTCGCCCAACACGCCCTCGATCCAAGATTGGGCTTCATTGGCAGCGGCAGGCGTGTACCTGGCTGAGCGCGACATGCGCAAGTCTTTGTCCAAGGAGGAAACAGACGCCATATTGTTGCGCTGCTGCTGCTGCTGCTGATGTAGTACTCGAAACTAGGAATTCTGGTATCGTATATTCGCGCCCAACATTTACTCGTCTCGGACGGTCATCGGATTAGGATTAGTTGATTGCAGTTCAGGAGGGGGAGCGCAAACGTATTTGCTTAATGTAGTCGTTGGTTGGTTTGGCGTCGCAATATGAATGTAGGTAATAAGTTGAGTTTGTTGCTCCGGCGCAAGCGGGAAGAGAAAGGACAATCAATAGAAGGAGTGATTGATTGATTGAATATGACGGACCGGGAGTGAGGTCACTGGTGGGGGCGCGCGCAGAAAAGGGTGCTAATTTGGGATGCGGAGTGCCAGTAAAAATAACAATAGTGTCCTCGCCTCGTTTTCCCTCATTTACCGATTCAGGGGATGTATTTTCTCGAAGATGATCGAACTTGTTTATTGTAATGAGGCAACAGTAATCATTGATGAAATATCCACTCTCTGGGAAGTTGCTTCGACGTCGGGCGCATAGAAAAAACGGAGTCCGGGAGATTTAAACATGATAAATATTTGGCGACAATAGGGTACCCAGTAATAGGCGCCGAGGGGAGCCGATAGCTGAGGGGAGGGGAGGGGGGAACCACTGTGACATTCCAGGCAAGCCAGGTCCAGCTACCTGCTGGAGAAATTGAATGAACAGGCACTTTTCTTGGTTCACTGGCCTGCCGAAACGGCTTAGGGGAAGGGCCCGTCGGGGCCGTCCCACCCCACTATAATCAACTTGTCAGCGTCTCGTTTTGTGCCTAACGTCGCTGCATCTCGCATCTGACAGCGTACAGCTTATTAAGAACAGTCCTCTCCTTAATTGAAAAAGAAGAAAGCACAAGCCTCCTCTAATTGAACCCTTGTGGCTGGGACTATTAGGGAGGCTAAACCCACTATAGGGACTAGTGGCCGAGCCGTGACCCCCTGGCTGTTAAATCGTGGCGCCGACTACGAATCAGAAATGACGGAATTACGGCCTATCGATTACCTACAGCTTTCGCGCTGTGGCGGTGCCCAAAATAATTGATTGCCATCATCATAGAGGTAAAGACGGCGACGGATTCCGCGAATGGAGCCAATTTTTTCAATTACCTGCGTGTACATGACCATGTAGTAGGAACGGCACTTTTGTAAAACCTCCGATATCCGCTCTAACCCCCCTACCAGCAAACATGTCGCCAATACCAGAGTTGAGTCCCATCTTGCGGGCATGGTATCGCTGGAAGATGCTGCGGCTGCCGTGGCGGAAGCGCTTCCTGGTTGGTACGTTGCGACTTTTGCCTCGAGCCTCTTTATATTCACAGACTTGAGCACTACTAACTGTCTGGTTCTTTCTCCCTTCACTGCAGGCCTCGATCTCCGCGGTAACACATACTGGACGTTTCGGGACAAGCGGGTAGACAAGAACGTCGACCCGCGAACACTGCGCTGGCGGCGCATCGTACAATACCCGCGGTCGACGCATCTCTCGGACGTGACGGTGCCGCCGCAATGGCATCAGTGGCTGCGGCATCAGCGCGAAGACCCCCCCTCGCTGACGGAGCAGGCCGCCGATGTTGCCCGCCAGGATCGCATGAAGACACTCGCCGCCGAGGCCGACGCCCGATGGGCAGCCAAGCCAAGCCTGACCGATATGCCTCCCGGTGCCGGCCCCAAGAGCCAGCCCGTACCCGCGCTCGATACTGGCAAGACGCAGCCGCAGGAGCAGGCTGCTGAGCAGAATTTGCAAGAGAAGGGCCTGCGGGATGCACCCGCTCAAGACAAGGCGGAAGTCAAGGACGATCCCTGGAAGAAGGCGGCAAGCGGGCCAGGTGAAAATTGGCAGCCAACAGCCTGGACACCAACGAGTTCGCGAAGAAGGTGATAATCGAATTACGACACAGAGACCATTATCTTTTATGTACCAATACTTGTAGCATACATCTATCCTTCAGTACGGGAGGGAGAAGCATATTCCCTCGACGGCATAGTCTAGTCCCCGTAACAAATCCCACGACTCTCATGACGCCAGTAAACAAGACAATAACTTTCAAAAACGCCGTCCTTGCATAACAGTAGGGGTATCATCCACGAGTCTATTGTGTTGGGCATTGCTCACTGATACCTCGTGACTTGGGCCGCTTTCTAGGCCGATGAGTTGCTTGCCCTTGTTGTTCTTTTTCTGGCTCGTGACTGACATTGTCAAACTGCCTCTTCTTTGGCGCCAAGTTTTCCTTACTTTCCTCGTTTTCCTTTGGCAATGAGTTTCTCTCTGGCGGCAAAGCTTCCTTTTCATCGGTCTCCGGTGATTTTTGACGGGTATCATTTGGAGCAATAACGGAATCTTCCTAAGAACTCCGGGCCGTCATGTACGATACCTCCGCCATGTCTATCGTAGGTTAGCACCAAATAAACAAGTCCTTTGGGTCGCGCCTGTTCGCGACTTACCATGGTCCATTTCGTCAGCCTCGTCGGTCTGCCCTTCGTCGGCTTCGTCCATGATCAATTCCGCCAGTTGCAAAAGTCTCTTGGAGCTCTCTTGCAGCAGCGTCTTGGCCTCTAGTAGATCTGGATCCTCCCGCGTTGGTTCGCTGCGCCGTGCTCTCGTACCACCAACTTTCTTCTTGACCTGGGCCTCACGAGCCTTGATTCCCTTGTTAACCTGATCCAGTAGCTTGTCGCTGAATGGTTCAGTCCCTACTGTCCAAACGAGCTTGACAATTTCTTCAAGCAAAACGCTGACTTTGGCGTTTTCTTCAGCAGCTAGCGCGTAGGCTGCATACGGCAGAAAACAGCGCTCAAGGATCGCCGGACTGGTGCCGTTAACATCATACCGTTCCGGATCTACCTTGGAAGGTTTCACAGATGTGTTTGGCATGTACAACGAAAGTATGTTCTGGAGGATGGAAATCTGGCTATCCGTCCGAAGCGACGACGTGGTGGAATCGACAAAGGCTGTGAAGATGGATAGAGGGAGATGTCGAATCTCCCTCTCGTAAAACTCGTAGAGGTCCGGAAGTGAGATCGGTGGCTTGGGTAGGAAGTTGCACAGATAGGATAGCAAGTAAAACAACCGCTGCCGTAGCGCAATCGACTCCACGTAGGAAGTTTGTAGAGCAGGAGATTCCGAACCGCTCCTCCGCTTTTGAGGCGTAGGTGGTGGCTCTGAGTTCTGGGACGAGTATACTGAGTCGTCGTCAAGCAGCCCACCAAAATCACCCTTTTCAATATTGACCTTTCTTTTACGTTTTCTCACGATCCTGTCTCGTGATATTCCCTTGTGCTCCTTGTCCCAAATTTCCTGGAACTGCCTGGCCGACGAGGTCTGACCGTCGGCGAAGATGACAGCCATGAGCGACTTGGCGCCATTGGTACGTTTCCTCTCGCACTGATTGAGGTAACCTGCCAATATGGAATTAGAGAGCATTGCATACGAGCACTCGCCTTCCTCGCCACCAGCACGGTCATGCTCTTCCTCGTCAATCCGTGCCCGTTCTAGTATATCCGCCTCGAGGACGTCACACATAAACTCGAGCCACTGGCGCCAGTACTCCCATCGGTTGGGGTATAGGACGCTGCAGTTGAACGCCCAGCCGACGACATTGAAGAAGTCTTGTCCCCGTCGCCAGACGCTGTTCTTGCCGTACCTGCCATGGAGCTGTGGTGCGCCGCCGGCATCGTACATGGCATCCGAGCTGTCTCCGTTGGGAGACCGCCGCGTGCTCTGCCCGAATTGGAACGCTTCCTGAAACCGGGCATTGATGGGGCCGACTGTCTGCAAGACACTGCGCAGGTAGACCATCGCGGCAGATGACACGTCGGTCCAATTTTCCTCTCGCGGCCGCGTAGTCAGGTCCGGATGTATCGTCAGGGTGCCCAGAAAGGCCAGCTGATTTGGAGGTGGGCAATAGACGCTGCCGCTGCCATTGCTGTTATCGCCATTCTGTCCGTAAGTGTTCCATTTCTCTGAACCGCTGCAAGATTGCAATCTTTCCAGCATTTTCATCCCAAGGACGTGCAGATTTTCCTCCAGATAGATTTGACAGTGCTGCTTAATTACTGGCGGCAGCTGCTTTGCCTTGCGATAGTTCACCTGGGTGCCATCATCCTCGGGCGTGCTGATGTCGGTGACGGTGACATCATGTAGGTTGGGAGGTGTCGCGTTCGCCGTAGCGAAGGAGTCTGGCGACGACAGAGGCGACGATGTCGCCACATCAGGCAGTGGCGATGGCATGTTCGCACATCTCTCAACTCTCGACCGTCTTTTTTCTTTGGTGTCGCTGAAACGCGTCTTTTGGCGTTTGGGGAAATTGTAGGACGCGCGCCGAAAGTACATCCATTAAAAGCTCTGGGAGCCGCCTAACTCGGGGGAAAACATTGCGGGGGCGCTTACCTGAACCTGGACTACAAACACCTAGGGGCTAGCGCACTTGTTGTCCGGGGGCTGGAACTTCCCGTATACTAATTGGACGGTACGAGGGGGGAAAGAAGAAGAAACGAGGGCATAATGAAATTTGGCATGCAGAAAATCCCTTGTTTCTTTGGGGCAGAGATTATTTTACTGAATTAATTTATACCATTATTTATAATATGTATTTGAAAAGGGGTTGTCTTATTTTAGGCAAGTATATTGTTGATGTTCTCGGTACCGTGCACTTGATTAGCTGGAAAGTTTGGAGTGATCATAATGCTGAGCATACACCAGCCTCGAGCGAGGATGCCAGATCTGAATAGCATCACATGCTAATTCTTACAATTTGGATTCAAAGTTTCCACCGGAGAGTGCCAATAGGTGGTGACTCTGACACGAAGTGGTCATCGCTGCATAGGTACGAACATTCAGTCGAGGGCCGGCCTGCTTGATGTAATGATACAGAGTTGTTGTCTTGGCAGCCAATTGATGTCATGACATTGCGCTCACGAAACATACTTCTTCACTGCTTGAGCAAATTGCCTCGACCTGCCAAGGAACCTGCCCGAGCTGCCTAGCAACCTGCCTAGCATGTCTAGATTAGGGCATGTTAAGCTTTACGCACAACTAGATCAGTCAGGCCGCGACGGGAAGCGGTGCCATAAACTCTAACTTTATTAATACGCCGGACCCACAAACCACACAGACTTGCGATGATCTAGTCAACCAGATTCCCGGGTCGGATGTTGTATTAGTCAAATAGATTTTCTTTTCAGCTTGGGAGAATGGAAGGACGGAGCTAATTTAGTATATTTCGAGCCCATGTCGTCTAATCACACCTCTCTAGGTATTGCTCCAGCACGAATATAGGTAGGAGAGAGATTGCATATTCATGCCTATCATTACAACATAGCCGCATAACTGGGGGAACTTTTCTCACAGCTTCTTCCCAAGATATTACTTTGCCGTTTGGCTGCGGCATGTGAGGAGGGAAACAGCTCTCACTGATCCAATATTTGTGCCGACAAGACAACGAGCAGGTGGAATGTCTCACTGAATCTAGCAATCTTGAAATATTTGAGAGTCTCTAGAGAAAATATTACAAGTAGTACAGATAGATGACAACGCCGTTCGCCTAGTCCTTCATTCATTGCTGCGTTATAGCCCAGCTCTGATTCGTATTTGCTGTCCATGCGATGCTCCCAGGATTCCGTTACGCTCGTGTCTGACGAAGCCAGAAAAAAGCAAACTCAATGCTTGCCCAGCCATGAATGGACGTATCTTACCCCCCGCTGTATGCTTCAGTTGTGCAAAAATAAACCATTAAATCCCCGTCTAAAGAAAACTCCTACCCTATGCAGCTTCGTATCTATATGGTGGAAGAACGCTCAAAATTGTGGGTATCTGGTGGTTTTAATGGAGGGAACTCGTAGCACTCTTTCCCTCCTGGGAGCTGGTCGAGTTGTCTAGCGCTTGGGTATCCTCCATGGCACTTCTCCTAGCAAAGTCATCTAAAAGGGCTTGCACTGCCTCGATGGGCAGCGTGGGGACCAAGTGTTGGTGTTTCTGCATTCAGTGTCAGTAAAATGATTCAAGACGGATGACATCAGAGAGGCAGCGCATCTCGGGATGCTCCACGTTCTTACCTTCGGGAAGTTCTCTGAATCAGCATACTTGACTTCCTCCAGCATTCGGTGTAGCCGGAGGATGGTTCTCCAGGACAGGATAGTATCGCCAACCAGGAAAGCCGGGTACCGCGCTCGAGCAATCTCCTCGAGGATCCATCGTCGTGCGAAATAAGGACGATTCATGAGATCGTTGGAGCCTTGCCAGCAAGACGGTAGTTGCGATTCCGTGTTGGCTTCCACATCCTTCCAAATGTAATCGACTTTCTGGAACCAAGCATGCTTTGGGGAGTAGTTCTCTGGATGCTCCTCGCGGTCTCCGGGGTCGCCCCATCGCGGAGGCATACACCTGTCGATATCGATGAGGATCTCCAATCCGGCCTCCGTGTGCTCCGTTTTCATGCCCAGCCAGCCGACGGTCATCTGTGCTGCGGTATATATCTGGCGCATATCCTGGACCTGTCGTGACCTCTCAACCTCATCGTACTGGTTGACGCAAATCACGTCCAACCATACGCGTAGCGGGACATCTTTCTCGGCCTCGGGATTAGGCAGGATCGAGCTGACACCCTTCATCAACTGCCGCAACCAAAACGGCGGTCTTCGCTGCTGCCGCTTGGGGGGGAGCCGTTCGTCCCCGTTGCGGGCGGAGCCGGGGAACAAGACGGTGCGGATATGCCGCAGCGCCTGAGCCAAATGGAGCGTGATGGTGATTGGGCGGCCGTTGACAATGACATTTTCCGACTCGGAGGGCGAGCCATACAGCGAGGACAGCGCGATGAACTCGGGTTCGTCTTTCAGGCGTACAGTCACCAGCCGCGCCTCGATGCGGTCCTCGACGGAGGCGGCAGGCCGAATCTCCAATAGTCGGAACTCTTGCTTTGAGGTATCAAGCTTTTTGTAGGAAATGCTCCCTCTGTGCACCCCGTACGTTGCCATTCTCGAGACTGTCTGTATCTAACTCCCACTACGGTGGGGAAGATGATTGCTTTTTCTCGCGACCTGTTCCGTTCCTGTACCGGGCTCCTTCTCGAACGATGGCAAGCAAAGGAATATCGTAAGTTTGACAAACCTTTGAGATCATGTGCCCAGTTACCTACCTGATGGGCCCCGGGTCTATTTTACCCTACATTGCCCTCCTAGATATGAGCGGTCGGCCCTAGCATTTTCTTTCTTTTTTTTTTTTTTTTTTTCGAACTTTCCTCCACTGATTGCGTGGGATCAGGTATTTGCGTCTGCACTCATATCCCGGCAGCAAACCCCCCTACTAGTGCGTCGATCATCGCCAAAACAGCCCAATCTCTTGCAAACTTTACATGGTCGCCGTAACCATGCGTGCCACCTGTGCCTCAAAAAAAAAAAAAAGATCGCTGTCGAAATTATTCACGGAGGGTAAGCACACTTTTGAGACCAGGGGACAGGCAAGGGAACGGTTTCGTTTCTGTCATATCACCGTCGATATTATTACTGCCTTTGGACGACTGGGCAGGAGGCTGTAGGCTGTAGGCTGTAGGCGGTATCAGGCTACCCTTTACAGTACATACCTACCTACCTACCTCTCCCACCTTATCGTCTCGTCAGGGAAGGGGACCAACTGACTCTTGCCAAGCTTGCCCGCCGGCAACGTCAGGACTGATGACTTATTACTGCCTTGGCGCCGTTGTGTAAGTAGTGTACACCAGAAAGCAAGGGGTCGAGAAACGTTGGCTGGGGTTCAACGGGGAGGGGGGCAAGAATCGTTCGTCATGTGGATAGTCGCCAGATTGCGCGAGCTGAAGCTGTCATGGTAGACACCACCACAGGCTACAGCAGTCGTGTGTACACACACAGCAAAACAGTCCTTGACCTCTCTCTACCGTGTAGGGACAAGGCCGTCAAATGTGGGCTCCGTAAAATCTGTCAAGGGCAATTGTCAAATCTCTGACGAGCGTGACATGATGACGCTTTGACGGAGAAAGATTCCCAGCAGTGACCAGATGCTCGCTGATAGGTTAGACCATGTCCCGGGGACTCGAAAGCGTGATCCCAAGCAAGTTTACAGATTCCAGTTTTCCGGGTCTGCGTCGTGCAAGTGTTTTTCTTGTTATCCACCTCGTGAACCACATGACAACCGCCGCGGCGGCGACCAGCGACGATCTCGCAAACTTCTCGCTTTCGGGAATCGGTTATCGCAAAGATGCCGCACCCAAGAGGATCCCCAAGGCCCATTGAAGAGGAGGAATAATCATAAAAGGCGTTTCTCCCCCTCTTCCAGGTTCTTTCCCCTCTCGTACTAAACCCTGACATGTCGCCGATATGCGATGTGGACAGCAGCTGCCAGCAATCATAGAGACCCAGGATTCCCTGGCGAGGAATTGAGGACCCCCAAATTTTAAGTCCCGCATTAGCGGCGCTCCTACCCGGGGTCCACTGAAACGAAAAAGAGAGAGGGAATGAAAGAGAGGAAAAAAAAAAGACGTTGGAAGTTTTCTTGGTTACGACGTTTGGCTGGCTGCTGGGTTGGTGATTACCATGCAGCCAACAGCCATGTAATAAAAAAACGAAATCTCCCTAATTCATGCACGATGCTGTATGTCCCCCTCACCCCTTCCAACGGCATTTACATCCCACGTGGTTCTTCTGCAACCTTGCCAAGTGCTTCAGTGTTTCTTCGCTTGCCAGGACCCCAGCCCTTGCCTTGTAAAAAAGATACATCCTGGTGTTGTACATGTCTTCTTCTTCTTCTTCTTCATTATTACAGCTGCCGCCAGCCCATGGGGAAATATTTTGACGGTGTAGTATATATGAATCTCCTCAACAAGTCATTCGAAGGATTCCCCGGGTCCGAACCATTAGACCAACAGACAGCCCTGTGGCCTGGGTCAAAGATATACTACGGAATAATGCCAAATGAATTCCCCCAGGACCCCTGCCACTCTTTGGGCACATTTCCTCAATGCTATTTGGCTATCTGCAAAGGACTGAGTCGGACCATGTCGGCTTACATCACACATCACATCGTTGCCCCTTTATGGATCTAGCACGGAATATCTACGGCTAGCTATCTGCAGCTGCTATACGACGGCGCGGCCGCAATCCAGCCTACGCGTCACCATCACTGCAACGTCGACGGCTATAAGCGAGGAACCTACATACACTACTACCGCCCTCGGTTATGTAAGCATGGACTTATACCAATTTCAGATACGCGAGCATCAGTGTCTATGTACTACAGACTTGCCTTGTGACTGTCTATCACTCCATCATACATGGGCACTAGCAAGTGCGCTACATGGGTTGAATAGATCGAACTTCATCGCTAGCTGCCGAATGGCAATTCCCTAAGCTGCCCAGGGCTCCATCCTACCTCTACTTTTACAGTCCAAAAGGGCAAGCTGCTCGCCTCTACACAGTAGTGTAATTCAATTACTGACTCAGTATTTTTATATTGATTGGCTCGCTTCTAAAACACAGGGTCTCTCGGATGCTCTGAGCAACCCATGCCAGCAAGAGAAAAAATTAAAGTCGCGTAAAGGAAACCCCCAGATCTACATGGCCTCATCAAGCCAAGCAAACATCGGCGGGTAGGCCCTTTTCTCGGACGTCACCCAGAAAAGAGAACTCCCCCGCAAAACTTGACTGCAGAAGGGCAAAGCTTACCTCTGCATACATTACTCACCATGCCCGTTTCATTTCGAGACATTGAAATGCGATTCCGGCAATTGCCAACCTGGGAAATCACTAGAGGCATAGAGTGCCGCAACCCCTTGTAGGAAAAGCTGACGAATTGCTGAAGAATTGTAGGTAATCGATCTAGACCCATAGTGGGTACATATAAGAATAGACCTGGCTCATACGTCTCGATGTCGGTTCCCGAGAGAGGAAAAGCGATTTCGAAATGAATAAAATAAATCATCATATTCAACTCGAGATATTCACAGCTCCAGCAACCCGAGCTACTGAATGATCCCCAACTATATCACGACTTTACTCGAAGTAGAACGTCGAATCCCAGCCGACATCCAATGTCAGGCCATCCAAGCTCACTAAATCTGCAAATTTGCGACAGCACAGGTGTGATGATTGCAGACTTGGTCATTGACAGAAGTTATACCGAAAAAATGCCCGATACAGAAATGTAACCTCGTCTCAAGCAGGAAACGAGTCAGTCCTCCCCGTCCCTGACGATCCCCCCGTCAAACTACGAAAGGAAAAAAAAATTTGAATGGCAAAAATAATCCCAGCACTGAAGCAAGAACTAATCATACGTTCACACAAGTGACAAAAGACAACACGATCAAAGCAAAAAAATCTCGTCACGTATCAACGTCAGCCATCACACCCAGGCCCGCGGGTATGGAAGTATAACCTGGTAAAATGCCTGCATGAAACGCCACCATGTGAAATTGGTATCTCAACGCTCTGGAAAAGAGTTTTGTCGGATTGCCAACAATGTTGTGCTTTCGATGATTTCCCCCCTTTGCTTGGAAGAACCTTGCACCATATCTGTTATTCCCCCATCAATTGGGCTCGCACCACAGTAAGTTTATGTCAAACGGCCAAAGAAAAGCGAAGCCAGTCTCTCCTCTCACCGCCCATGTACTGTACTACTTTTCGACTTTCCGGATGGTTTTAGCTTTTGGGCATCATCAAGCGATGGCCGCCTCGGTCGCCGAGGGGAACTCCTCGCGGTGTGCTCGTATACCGTATTGTGAAAGCTGGTCGGTGACAGGATAAAATGGGCCCCCAAACCACCCCATTATAAACGGCCTCGCCGATAACGATGGGGCGGCCCTGCGTCACAAACACACACGTTTCCTGGCGCACGCATTGAACGACAACACCGTCCAGCGGGCCAGGGCAAAGAAGCGCTTTGGAGAGGGCCGATTCTCAGCCCTCAAGATGCCCAAGGTATAGAAGCGGCCTCTTTCAAAAGTCGGCCAAGATGGGGTCGAGATTCCACGTCTGCGTTGGCGCTCAGTAGCTTTGGCCATCGCCAGCACTGCCTCGTTGTAAGATGGGAGGTGGCTGCTGTCTTTGCGGCATGACGTACGAGGAGCCTCCCCCCCTTCGGATGATTGTGGCATTGCGAGACGCTCGTGCATTTGGACAACGCCATTTTCGGGGCAGAAAGGCTGGCTTGTCTGGCCACGCATAATTGGATCAAAATCCCGAGGCAGTCTACAGATGACCTCCTGAGCCGAATTGTATAAATCGTTTTGTGTCGACATAGCCAATACTTGGGGAAAGGTGAATGTCTCTTCTTTTTGGAATTATCTAGTTTTCTGTTGTATTCTCGATGGTAAGACTTGAATATCTATATACTAGTAGCCAAAGCTTGGTTCAACTATATTCGTCCCAGCATGACCATGTGCGATGCCGAAATGATGAGCTATTCCTCAGCAATAAGGACTTCGCAGACTTTAAATTGTGGCGTGTGTATTTCAACCCTCATAACGTCGCCTCCATACTCAAGATACTTGTGTGCCCAGTGACATCAAACCTAGTAAACGCACTGCCTAGATAGCAATCTTTATTTCTAGCATTGACTTTTGAGATCCCGACTATCCAATATCAAAGTGACTTCATGACCAAAACCAGGCCAACCCAGTAATGTCCAGTGAGCGTCGATTGGGCACCTTGGCCATTGAATTTTTACCCACTGAAAGCTCGGAACCATAGCAGCATGACCAGCTGCTGATAATGAGTGTTCTACTCTTTTGAGTAAAAAGGACCAGAAACTTTTGAGGCCATTTGGCTACATAAAGGACCACGAACAGACTGTACATACAATCTTCCAGCTTGCTGAGCTTCCGCAAAGTTGATTGCCAATGGTGCGGCTTCAATGCCTTACAATATCTTGGCGCCACGTGTTTTTGGTAGCCTTTATGCAGTCTGGCTTGGCACCACGTCGTATTCAACATCTGTTCTGATGATATACTTTGCGCCCTTGATGACTCCCGTCCCTTCGTGAAGGAGAGCGCCTTTGCTTTCTCCGTGCGGGAATAGCGCAATGGATCCCATCATGGGGCGGACGGGATGAGCATTCATGACGCCTTCCACGAGACTCGGAGTGAAGAAGGTGGTCTCACCGCCCTCAAAGTCGTCGTTAAGATACACCAAGAACGTGAAAAAGCTCGATTGCTTGGCGTCAGCCGGGGAAGCGTCCCATTGGTATTTTCCCGTCGTCGGGTGAATGCCAGAGGGTGGCCACGCGCCGTCAAAGTGAACGCGATACTCTGCTCCCGGGACGTAGCGATATACTCTGAAGCGGCGGTTGATTCCACGAGCCTTTCTGCCTCCAATATCGGCAGGAATGAAAGGGAGGACTCTCTGCCACAGCAGGTCGTGGAAAGCCTGATCCACGATCCAGTAGACGTTGTGCGCAAGAATGCTTGCCTCGGAGCCATCGTCTCTGACGGGCGCATCGGGCAGGAAGCCAACAGCCTCCATTGAGGCAACAATCGTCTTGCATTCCTCATGGGACAGGACATCCTTCATGAGCGACAAATTCGGGACGGCCGGATGCTTGTGGTGGGTTGTGTTTGGCGGGGTTGGAGAAAGCGGGACAGCGTTGTCGTCGCTAAGATATAGGACCGCATCGTGAAGATTAGGCGGTTTCCGATCTGGCCCACGCGTGGTCTCCAAAATTTTGAACTTGTTCTTGATGCCGGGTGGGCAGAATTTGGCGAGCTCCGCGCTTGAAGAACCCGAGTCCGATGTAGCGGCCTGGTCAAGGAGATTCCATTGCTTGTGTAATATGAATGGATCCGACGAGGAAAGGAGCGAAATCGATGGATTCAGATCGTTTGTTCCGGTCACCCTAGAGATGGCATCTAATAACCGCAAACGTTCCAACTGACTCTGTGACCGTTGCTGGCGCTCGACGTTGCGCTGTGAGAATCCACTCGTGACATCCAGGTCCCGCACCCAGCGACACAATGCTCCCAGCTTAGGCGACTCGCCGCGCAGACGCATTTCGGCGAGCAGTACGAGGGCGTCCGTGTACTTGCCATCGACGAGGGCGGCAGAGATTCGGGATGTGAGGTTCGTTTCGGCTGCGAAAGCCAGCTTCTCAGCATTTCGCCCATAGCAGAGCAGGTTTGGCGCAGGACTCACCAATGGTATTGATGCCCGTGGTGCATGCTTGTCGGAAGTCATAGACTGCTGTCCGGAGATCTTTACAGGCCTTGGATTTGATGACTGCCGGGTGAGCAGCCAGCGTACGCAGAGTATCGACGGTGATGTCGACCTCATCCTCGGACACCACAGTGTGCAGGCTCAAGGCCGTCGTCGGCTCGACTCGTTGCTCGGCTCCATCGGAGGACTCTGGGGTGGGAGGCGCACTGAGTCGCTTCTTATTGCTCAAATCGGCCTGAGCATCATTTTGTCGCTTTCGCTTGGCTGCCTTTTTGGTTTTCGACATGGTGGCAGTCGAGTCACGAATTTATGATCGAATGATGTTGCGGACTATGTTTGTCAAAATGGTGCGAGCAGCTGGAATTGAATTTGATGTTCTGGGCCGATTGTATGGGACTTCGGTGGTGGCGGCGGCAAACCCCACTAAAACTAAAAATCCCCCCAGATCTGCGGAACCCCACGCCGCCACCCTAGTAGCTAACAATGCACAAATCGACTATCTACAAGTTCACGATAAGATCTTTTAGTATAGTGTCGATGATTATGGAACAACAATCAAAGATCAAGCTGATAGTATCATCTCATGAATCTTGCACTCTGAGGAGTCTGCACCAGTCAGAGAACCGAGACCAGTATAACGCTGAATGGCTATTTTTGGGGTTGAGAATACAATGTACCTCTTGTGACTTGGGCTGAGCAACCCTTTCCTTGTTTGCGAGTTGCTGTATCCGGAAAAATAGGCGCCTGTTTGTTTCTCTTCTTCAGACAAAGAATTCACTTTAAGCTTCAAATAGGCAGAGTCATGGAAATAGATTCTTGTATCAAAATGTGAGAGTTTTCATAATAGGCTGGGGGCAAGAAGATTGATCCACATTGATTCACCATGTCCTTTCCTGGTGATGCATCGAGCCAAGTATCAGAAGAAGATCGAAAAGCCCGAGATGGCGATACTATCGTCAGAGAAGCATTCGAGCGACATGGCAACTACAAATACGTTAGGAATATTGGTGAAGGGGCCGAGGGTGCCGCCTATCTGATTCAGCGCAAAAGTCCAAGCGAGACGGAACCGAGGCGCGTCGTTCTCAAGGTTTCTGGGGGTCTTGAGGATCTCGCGTACGAGGAATGGAGAAAGACAAACGCGCCGTGGATCCGACGACCAGACTATGTGGTAGAAGTTCCCGTGGACACCAGAGAGTGGCTTCAGGTATGAGAGCGTTCATGATTATGGTTTTGCATTGTTTTCGTCAGTACTCATATCCGTCTAGGCTCTCGCAAACTCGACGCATACCGCCAAATGGGTTCACATTGATCCCGAACCAACCAAATTCGATCCCGACTTGACTGCAAAGAACGTGACGGTTGCGTATAGTTAGCATCCCATGTTATTCATTACCTACACTTGATTGTTTCACATGCCAATATTTTTCGATATGGTGCCGCTGGGCAGCATACTCTGACAAAATACTCGAACAAGCTACTTATAGTTTATCTATCCATCTTGAAGATAATTGCTAACACATATTGTCATAGTGAATTGGCTTCCCAACGGCGAACTGACAGAATTCGAAGAGGGTGTCCGCGTCGACAGCTCCGGCAATCCAATCCCCAACCGTCTCCTTTGGAGAATCCTCTTATGCTGTAAGCACATGGGCGTATTCCACCAAGAGCGATGGGACAAGGCCCTCTCCCTTCCAACAAGAAAGAGAAACCAAATTGTGTTTGTAGTGGCTGACCAAGAGCTTAGATCTTCGCGCTATTTGTGCCATCATGTGGCCAGAAAGTCTTGTAGCTGGTCAGTTAGAGGAACCCCAAGACGAATACGGAGAATTGTCCTTACAACACCTGGACTTTCACTTCGGAAACTGTAAGCAATCTTTTCACCATGATCTGGCGAGAATTTTGTGTTGACTTTCCATAACTGTAGGGGTGTTTGATGCTTTCACTGCCGATGAGACGGGCACCAAGGAACATGATCTCATGCCGCCCCTGGTAATGATTGACTTTGATTATGTTAAGGCTGCAACGAAGGAAGCTACCGAGTATGTCATTTCCACTTGATTGTGAACATTTACAAGAAGTGATATTCTGACTCATGGTGTTTATCAGTCAGGCCCGCGATCAAAGTCTGACAAGCATGCTTAGGCTGACAAGAGAGGTAAGAACTTCTCAGCCATCCGCAAATAGTCCATGAAAACAAGTCTAACCACACAGCAGAATCTGAGAGATCTCGCAATGATTAACAGAAAGAACTCAGAGGGGCTACCCGAAGAAGACCCAGAGAAGAATCCAAAGATCGACGTGGACCTGAGAACCATCTTAACGATAACTTATCATGTACCCAACCCGATATTGAGACTGAGGCGCTGGATGGGCATGGCTTTGAACGCCATCAGAGACCGAGATGGGGAATATTACGCTACCAAGCTGGAAATTACAGATGGCACCGAGGGAGACGACGCGATAAGACAACTGGTACGGCGACTTATATTAGAGCCAAATGAAGAGAAACAGATGACATAGGCAGTGAACTCTTTCATTCACAGAAGGCGGAGCACAGAGTAGGCCATTTAGTATTCTCGAATGAAGTTGTTTCAGGGATTCGTAAATTGTCAGCACGATAGCAATAGTGTCATCGCTTGAGATCCACCACAAAATCCTCGGAAATATGTTGGAAATTCAAGATCCATATGTGTATGACACAAGCAAACAGCATGCCCTGTGCCGACACAAGGTCAAATCGCCGGATGATGCGAGCAAGGGGCGGCCGCGCCAAGGGTGGATTTCCAACAATCACTCCGACCTCTCCGCGTGAAATGAGTGGGCCTAATGCGTTATGTCGTATTGATGGGACGCGAAGCGAGTCCGAATGGAGAACAAGACCAAGGATCATATCTTCCCTTGCGTGTTACAGCGTGTATGTACCCATCTACCTAGTGACATAAGAAGTTCCCTGCATCGTTCCCTACATACTATGTATGTCTGTGCTACGGCGCAGCAACCCGCTAATAGATCCCACGGCCCGAGAGATCCAGAACATCGGTCTAATGGATTTCCCCAGCATTTAATCATGCCTGTTTCGTCTTTTCGGTATTTGGCCCAGGGGCTCATCTTCTCGTTCAATGTTACCCCAATATTGCACAGTTGTAGCATGAGAGATGGAGTCCTACATAGAAAAAGCACGTCGCTATGCTCAACCTCCGCCTCCGGGTGCGCCTCAAGGCGTCGCCGTCCCAAACTCAAAGCTTCCCGGTAGATCCGCAGTATACCGACATTGGCGGCGGGGAGATGAGCTGCCAGACTACTTTGACCCCGATTTGTCTTCCGGATATGACATGTTTGAGCAGACTGCCAAACGCCAACCCGACGCACGATGCCTAGGCTACCGCCCATACAATGGCTCAACCAAATCTTTTGGTCCATATATTTGGTACTCCTACGACAATGTCTTGAAGAGGAGCACGGATTTTGGCAAGGGCCTTGCGGAATTATTGGAAGCTAACGGAGTTGGAGGCCGCCAAAGGCCGGTTGGTCTGTGGTGTGCAAACCGGCCCGAGTGGCAGTTTGTCGATCTCGGCGCGATGTCACAATCTCTGTACAGCATCTCGCTATACGAAACATTGGGACCAGCTGCCACAGAGTTTCTGATCAATCATGCCGAAATCCCCGTCGTTTGTGCCTCGCTCGAGCATATTCCCGCGTTGATATTGGCGGCTCCTCGATGTCCATCACTCAAGCTCATCATTTCGCTTGACCCATTGACAGAAGAGATAGACGCACCTGGGACTTCGAGAAAAGAACTTCTCAGTAGCCTAGCTGCAGAAAAGGGGCTGCAGGTACACGACTTTCGAGATGTGGAAAAGGCCGGCCAAGCATCTTCACGATCCCTCAACCGACCGAGGCCCGACGATATTTTTACCATCAACTACACGTCCGGGACCACGGGCAACCCCAAGGGCGTAGTACTCCGCCACTCCAATGCCGTTGCTGCAACCGTAACGTGTCTCACGGTATACCCCATGAGATCGAGCGATGTCCTATGTTCATATCTGCCGCTGGCGCACATCTACGAGCGCTTTGTCGAAATTTCCGCCATGTACGGCGGCGGCTCGATTGGTTACTTTCACGGCAATCCCCTAGAGTTGATAGACGACCTGAAGCTCCTGAGACCGACGATATTTACGAGCGTGCCTCGCCTCCTCAACCGAATGGGCAGCTCCATCAAAGCGGCCACGATAGAGCAGCAGGGGGTCAAGGGCGCGCTGTCTCGCTACATCATGGAGACAAAGATGGCAAATATAGAAAATGATGATCCGGCAAAAGCAACCAACAAACACATGGTTTATGACAGGATATGGGGCCGAAAGATCACCGCAGCACTCGGACTGGATCGTACAGTTCACATGATGTCCGGGTCTGCGCCTTTGGATGGGGGGTTGCAGCAGTTCTTGCGCATCGTCTTTGCCACTGAGATCGTCCAGGGGTACGGATCAACCGAAATGTTTGCCATCTGCCTCGCCCAATCTGCCGGCGATATGAGCGTCAGAAATTGCGGCGGACCTGCTGCTTGTGTTGAGGTGTGTTTGTTGGATCTGCCCGATATGGGGTACTTCTCCAGCGACCAGCCTTGCCCGCGTGGGGAGCTGCTCATGAGGGGGCCGAACGTCTTTTCCGAGTACTACAAGGACGACGAAGAGACGAGCAAGGCTTTTACGGAAGATGGGTGGTTCAAGACTGGCGATATCTGCGCTGTTGATGAGCTGGGCCGCTTCAGCATTATCGACCGCAGAAAGAATCTCCTTAAACTGGCGCAAGGCGAGTACATTTCGCCCGAGCACATTGAAAATGTGCTCCTTGCCCAACGTCCTTGGCTTGCTCAGGGCTACGTGCATGGCGACTCGGCAGAAGCTCATTTGGTTGGCATCTTTGGTGTGCAACCTGACATATTC
Organism: Pestalotiopsis fici W106-1; assembly: GCF_000516985.1. NCBI lineage: Eukaryota > Fungi > Ascomycota > Sordariomycetes > Amphisphaeriales > Sporocadaceae > Pestalotiopsis > Pestalotiopsis fici. Next base: position 1,863,396 of record NW_006917092.1, on the reverse strand, counting down.
TGCAATTTCCTCAACAGGACTCTTGGGAAAGAGTGTAAGCCAGAAGACACTGATCAGCTCGAGGCTGTGCTGCAAGAGCCAGAGGTGAGATCCGCTGTGGTGAAGGAGCTGGCCATGGTCGGAAAGAGTGCCAAGCTCAACAGCTATGAGATCCCCCGAGCAGTCCGGTTAATGATAGAACCTTTCACGGTCGAAAATGGATTGCTCACACCAACGTAAGTGGTTCTTCTTCTCTCTGGAAAAATGTAATGAGGAGGATGCTAACAAATTATGGAAAAAAGGTTGAAACTGAAGCGCCCACAGACGGCAAAGAAATTTGATCACCTGATCAAGGAAATGTACGCCGAGACACGAAAGACGAGCACACTCATGGCAAAGCTTTAAGAGAGGCGGAACAAGATATGATATGCCCAGGGGATGTTATTGTCACATATCAATTGTATCAATACTTTAAGCAGCCAGTATTCCTCGGGTCAATAGAGAAATATCAAAGCACTTCAATGTTGTGAGCGTTCAATCGAGTTCAATGTTACCAGCTTCAGGGCCCCACTGCGTGTTTCCGGGAGTTACAACATGGATAGGTAGATAGTACACTGGGAATGCTCCGGGCGGGGAGAATACAGGGGATACTGCCACTATCAAGGTACGCTAACGTCGCGCGTCGCGGTCCCTTAAATGGTTGAAACCCCACAACCCGGCAAATTGACACAACCCCCAAGCGCGTATCCCTGGAAGCTGGTCAATTCGTGAGACCACATTGTGCAAAGTTCCAACATAGGAGATTCTGAGGGACACGGCGGCACAGGATGGGATTTTTGGACAATGTCAGACCCATCAAATAACCATGGTAAGACATGAGATCTCGATCCAAAGTCAATATGTGAAAGAGAAGAGGCTGAGATGTACCTAAAGCAGCGGATCCAAGCGGGCAATATCCCAATGTGCAGTGGTCTGGATATCCCCAGAATCCGCAACAGGCACAGCAACATCCGCACTCAAGCCCAGTAGTGGCAACGAGTCACGCTCAGTATTTTGGATCCAGCCAATTACCGGCATCTCAAACTCACCACTCCTTTGAATCGGGGCAATGGGAAACACCATATCAATACCAGCAACCCGGCAACACCACCTCTGCCCCACTGATAGGCTACTATCACCAATACGGTAGCAATTCTGCTCCTTTCAACGGGTATCATTACTATGATCAGACTGTGGCATATCCTCCACTGCCACAGCAACCATGGCCAAGTGCGGACCAATTTCCAGCACCACAAGTCGCTGGATACCCAGCAGCCTCCCAGCACTTGGATCAAGGCGCTAAACGGAAGCGGACTCCAGATGGTCACTTTGCACCAGACCCAGCCGTCAGTTCTCTGCCTCTACATGACCAGGAATACCTAGCCATGGACGCCAATATGAAGAGAAGCAAGATAAAGCATGAATATAACGACGCCCCAGCCATGCCGGTTCCTGCTGGCATGGCAGCCGCGAGATCTTTGGCGACCTCAGCTATTAAGCAGGAGCCAAACGACGCTGAACCACGTCCACCATTGATGGAGAGACCTCTGTCCATTCCTGGTGCCTACCCAGAGTCGTCAGGCGAATCGGAATATGGGTTCTCGGGCCGGCCGTTGATCAAGTCTGAGCAGCCTTATCCAGCCGAAGCATACCAACAGGCAAACACCACGACCTCGGCGGCACCGCAAACTGTGTCAGAAGATCCGCCATTATGTCCAGAACAGGCTGAGCTTGTAGATTTGATCTGCAGTGGCCGTAATGTGTTCTACACAGGTTCAGCTGGATGCGGTAAGAGCACAGTGCTGAAAGCCTTTACCAAAAAGCTCCGCGCAATGGGCAAAAAGGTGCGCATCCTTGCTCCGACTGGACGAGCGGCCTTGCAAGTCAATGGCCAGACTTTTTGGACATTTGCCGGCTGGACGCCGGGCCATATGAAGAAACCACTGGATGATCTGAAAGCAGCGGTGCACGGAAAGTATATCTATGAACGAATCAAGAAGAATACGGACGTCATCGTGTTTGACGAGATCAGTATGGTTGAGAACCATATTCTCGAGCGGCTCAACGAGTTGATGAAACAGGCCTGGTTCAACCCACACCGTGAACGACAACCTGCTTTTGGCGGCGTGCAAGTCATTGTCACTGGTGACTTTTGCCAGCTCCCGCCTGTCAAACCATTTCAGTATTGTATGCATTGCGGCAAGGAAATGCTCCAGAAAGAGGTGTATGGCCGAAAGACGTATACCTGCCCCCAGCATCGCGAGGAGTTTCTCGACGAGCATAAGTGGGCATTCTCGAGCAAGGCCTGGCAGGAATGCAATTTTGTACATGTAAATCTCAAGCAGATTCACCGTCAAAATGACCAAGAATTTATACGGATGCTGCAGAAATGTCGCATAGGAGATCCGCTGTCGTCAGTTGAGCTAAATAGGCTGATGGACCATCCTTGCCAGGTACATCATGCCACGAGTCTGTTTGCGACGAGGGAGCAAGCAAGGGAGCTCAATGAAGCCAAGTTCAAGAAACTCACTGGAGTCAACTATTCATATTGGGCATACGACACCTTTAACTGGAACCCGAAGCACCTTCATCTAAGATCAAAGGGAGCTCTTAATATGAACCGAGGACCTCCCACAACAGATGAATGCAAGCCAATCAAGGCCCTCGATGATCATCGATTCTCGGATATTGTTGAGCTGAAAAGAGGAATGCTGGTCGTGCTACTCACCAATCTTGATCTCGGCGCTGGCCTGTGCAATGGCAGCCAAGGCATTGTCTCCGGCTTCGAGGCCTATCACCCAAACAAGATGCCCAAGGCGATGATTGGAAAAAAGGACGACCCCAGCATGAAAATCATGGGTGACCATGCCTCATTGAAAGAGCAGGCGATGAAAGCTTTCATCGAGAGCAAGGGAGCAAAATTCAAACAGTGGCCTATTGTTAGGTTTCATAATGGAGAAAAACGAATGATATATGCCGAGTGCTCCATTAGCGAACTTGGCGACGAACAGCCGTATAGTCTGCTGGCTCGCACGCAGATACCATTGGCACCTGCCTGGGCCATGACCATTCACAAGAGTCAGAGTTTGACCATGGATCGAGTCATTGTGGACCTCTCTAGAACATTCGAAGAAGGGCAGATTTATGTTGCGCTCTCTAGAGCTACCGGGCTGAGTGGGCTCAAGATTAATGGCGACGCGACTGCGCTCACTGAAGGTCTTGGGGGAAACCGTGAGGTTCAGAGGTTTCTCAGGGAAAAGTTTGGAGCGTTGAATGCATTGTGTAGTTGAGATAGTGTCTGATGATACCCCATGGTTGGAATAGATAAAATATTGGATCGCATCTCGTTGTTTTCGTAAGGAGCCAGTCAGCCATTGGTAATTGTTCTGGAATCAAGTCCGACTTGTGACCCACCTCCAAATGCATGGGATCTTGGAACCATCAAAGAAGCGGTATAATTTAAGCTTGCACATGGAGATTGCATACAGATAGACGAGAATACCCATGGGCCTCAGGCTGGGATGCGATCACAAAAGGACCAAAAAAGCTTGGCATAGGTCACCCGGAACTCCGTTGTATCATGTATGTCATCCTTAGCAAAGCATTTGGAGTCACTTTGAAAGCAGCCACTGCAGCATGTCAAAGCATGTGTTCAAGCCCATGCCCATTATCTAGCGCCAAGCCTCCAACTCCGACAAAAGGTATAACGGAGACATCCGGATTTATACATCGCTTACTACTCCTACAGCAACTACAAGGGTGGGTTCTTAGCTAAGCGTCCACGTCTTGGCGGCTCACTTGCACTGCATCGTGACGCTGACGGAAGTACGGCGACCAATGATATCAACGCCGGCCCTCGCTCACTCCCCTATTTGTATACAACAGCTGTGCCGCAGGCGGGCAGATCTCATATGGAACAATCTCGCATACGGGCAGCTATACTGTACAAGCATCGTGAATAATGCTGACATGAAAATTTGAATACCATCACAAACCCTGGCCCTTTGCTGTAGGAGGCGGAGGTTCGGCCGTATCCCAAGCATGTAGTATTCGAAAAGCCGCCATCTTGTGTGAATAGGTATATCGCTAGTCAAAGAATCATATTGGTCATAGATCCAAAGCCTCTATGCACGTTGGAAAATCTTGTAAAGCTTTTGGAAAGTATAAATATCAGGTCGAATTTCAGTTCTCAATTGATTAGATTTTTTTCCCCCCAGCATAACTCAGACACGATCCAAAGAGACTCGACTCGACTCAACGACTCCAAAGACAACCTTTTCAAGCATTTGACCAAGATGAAGTTCCCCATTCCCCAAATCCTGCTGGCCACGAGCGTCGCTGGTGCCTTTACTTATGAGAGACTCGACAAGAACGACACGGTAAGTGATGGGACCAGTATCACAATGCCAAGGCTTTTATTGTGAGAGTATGCTGACACGCTTTTTTTTCATTCAGCTTCTCCTCATTCTGGATCTTCAGGAGGGTCTTTATCAGCTTGCCCGCGATTTCGACCACACCCTGTACAAGAACAATGTGAGTAATTTCAACATGCAGGTTTCTTATCTACACAGTCCTCTTTTACAAGGTCATCATGCCTTGTGAATTTATTTCCCGATCCAATATCTTTGTCCCGAGAAATGTAATATCCGTCAACCTGGTAGCTCAATCATGGGCGGCAAACTTTCCCTCTGTCCAGCAGCAAGAAAAAAACGAGAAGCTAACATGTGTCTGAACCTTTCAAGATGTACGCTCATGCCGAGCTCGGCCGCGTCTTTGACCTGCCAGTCGTCATGACCACCTCGGCCGAGACGGGGCCCAACGGTCCCCTGCCTGGCGAGTTTCTTGAATGGTACCCCGACGCGCCACTCATCAAGCGCCAAGGTGAGGTTAATGCCTGGGATAACGCCGACTTTCGGGATGCTGTGGTCGCGGCCAACAAGTCCCAGATCATTGTCGCCGGGATCACGACTGATGTCTGTAAGTACTCAAATTTACCTTGCGAGTTCCTTTCCTTTTTCCGGTTTTTCTTCTTCTTTATTCTTTTCTTGGAAATCAAACGCAAAACTCAACTTGACTAACCTCGACCATAAAAAAAGGTGTCGCTTTTTTGGCCCTCTCCCTCAAAGAAGCAGGCTATAGCGTCTGGGCCAACGTCGAGGCGTCGGGCACCACCACGGAGCTGATTCGCGACACCTCCAACGACCGCATGCGCGACGCCGGCGTCAATGTCGTCTCCTACTTTGACATCATCTGCGAGCTCATGCGCGACTGGCGCAACGTCCCCGGCGCCGTCGAGATTTATCCCCTCCTGGACAAGTACTACCCCGTCTACGGCGTGCTGGCTCGGGCCCACCGTTTCGCCGTGCAGAATGGCAGCGTCTCCGAGGCCGAGGCTGCGTTGCCTTGAAGCTCGGAACGTGGGTGGAATGTGATATTGAAGAAAAAAGGGCCGTCGTGATGGGTCCTGCGGTCTTCTCGGATCGTGATAGGTCATGGGTGGATTTGATTCTCGCGCAATCTCAGTCCATATCTGGACTCGACAGAACAGCGGGCGTTGTTTTTGTGGTGTCGCTCTTTTGATTGAAAACAAAGTGCTTTGGGCTCATACAGATAGCTTTTCGATTCTTTGCAGGCTCCAACTTGTCCAGAATCAAGTCCGGATTCAGTTGAGTAGCACATATTTAGTAGGTAGATATATACATATTTTATTTTCTCCGTAGGTCAGACTAGAAAGCTAGGTATCTTGATGGTGCAAATCTTTTCACCACAAACTTATGCCATTGATCTGCTTGTAGTGCTTTTACCACGAGAACGTCTCCCACTTCCAACGTTTGTCGACTGGCTTGTCCGCCACCTTGTACCCTCTGAACGGTTCGTCGCCAACACAAGGAAGCGTGGCCGACCCCTTGAACCAGGTGAACTTGTCGTCGCCAAAAATGATTGTGCCCTTACAAGGATCCGGGAAAATGTCGCCCTCTCCAGTCTCGCGAGCTCTCAATCTTAGCTCATACTTGAATGGGGAAGGCTCTGCATCGTCGACCTTGGCTTCCTTTCGCGGGCCTGTAACGGGTGGGGCCTTTCTTTTGGAGCCTGTAGGGGCGTTGTTCGTTTCCTCGTTCTCCTCGTCGTCCTCCGATTCGTCTTCATCGTCTGAGATTCTGCGGTACTTCTTGATGTCCTCTACATTTCGGCTGATGATCATGACTCCGACCAGAATACCGAAATCAAATTGAGCTTTGTAGAGACCTTGCACGTTGGTAGGGTGAATGTTCATGGTCATCTTCTTGGAATCTTCTGGCCATTGGTCCGTAATCTCCTCGCACTCAATTTCATACTTGCCGACGGGCGAAAAGCCTTGGGCAACCCGCTCTGGTTCGTCAAGTGTGCAGAGATATTTTCCTTGCGACTTAATGCGCTGTTGGTGTTTCTGTTCATCCGCAGCCTTTGCTGCCGCATCGGCCTCGACTACAAAGTCCTCTGCTGCCTTTTTCACAGCAGCTTCGTCCCAGCCCAAGAAGACGTGCTTGTTCTTGTCCAAACTGCCTTTCGCAAAGTGGAGGCCTTCGACCTTTGCAGCAGCCTCACAAACCCTCTTCATTTGAAAGTCTGATCTATCGCAGGGTATGTCGACGACTGTAGTCGTCTTGCTACGATCTGGCTGCCCCGATGTCAGAAAGTATCTCGGCGCGATCCACTCGGGGTGATAGCCCAACTCCCTGGTCGATGGCTTCACGATAAATTCCTGGTACATTTGTTCGCGCAGATCAGAAATGTGCTGAGGAACGCTGTCACATTTACCAGCTGCCACAGCCTTTGTTAATAGATCGGCTCCGTCTCCAGAAATCTCGCTCTCGTCGTACTGCACGCCATAGTGTTTGAGTTGGGCGCGAACAAAGGCGTCTGGGATGTCTGTGTTGCGAGCCCAGTTTGCAATCCGTCGTTGTCCTTCGGGAGTCACCTTTGGTAGAAATTGCTGGCGAAGAACGTCGGCTTCACATCGTGGAATGGCAAAGCGCCTGGAAGCTCTAGTCAACAAGACAGAGAAATCTTCACCGATACAGCTGAAGCCGTCTCGGACGACCTCGTGGTTCTGAGCAGGCATGCTGACTTTGTTCGATTTACGTTGTGAGCTTGCACTTTGCGTATGCGAGGAGTGTGAGGAATTCCCAGGGATGATGGGTAGGCGGCCCTTCCTTATCTATTGTACATAGTAGAAAGGCAGCGAAACTATGGCGTGGTCCCTGCTTGGCTGATGGACGCGTCGACTTTATCGCGTGTTGAGGACGACTAATAAGCCGCCTGAATTAGGTAAAGCAGCTTCGGGTGTGCACAGGTGGGTACTTACGTCACACTTGCTACCTACGTACCTATGTATGTTTGTTCAAACCGATTCCTATAACGTGTATAACACACTGATATGATGCCATCTTCATTTATTTTACCCGCAGCTGAAGTGAGCGATACGTCTGTAATATGAACCGGTCGATTGACGTATAATTGTGACTCTTTAGTGAGACCTCCTTCTGATGAATACTGGCGGCTTCCCTTCCTGCACCGTTACCAGCCCGCAGCGCCGCGTGGAAGCGACAGCGCCAAGCCTGTGGATAGGACCCTGCGTTAGTGCTGCTCCGCTAGAACACGGGGCGTTTAGACCCTGGAATACGTACCATGGGCAGCTGCTACCACTACCTTCTAGACTATTCGAATTTCCATCTTTTACCCACCAGGTTTGGTAACTCGGTATCGACACCAAGGATCGTTTGTGTGCTTGAATGTTGAGGCAATCAGTACCTTCAACGACTCACAATACTCAGCGGTCTATCCAGAAGTTCGCTGACATGGTTCTCAAACTATGCAGATTTCTGCTTGCTCAAGACTGCCATTTCGAGCTCCTTCTAGAGCTTCGCCGTTCATGAAGCCGTACAACAATGCTGGGCCGACAAGTCGATGTTGATCCCCCCATTTGCGCAGGATCAACGGGTAAACCGAGCCCGGAACTATAGCACACAGATCGCCCGTCTTCATGATCCGTGGTCCAATGCCGAAAGATCCTTTTGAAGTCCGAAAAACATTCCGGCACATGGAATTCCAGGTCGCTTCTTGGATGAATATCGCTGCTGAACCTGATGAGGCGGATGCTTGAAACGCTTCTCGATCCTCGGGTGACAGGCTCTGAAGGAAGCCGCCCTTGTTGCGCCTTGTCTTGATCTCCTCAAACTTGAGCAGATAGGCAGCGCAATCTGCCCGCTGTTGCCACATTGGCTCTCCTGTAGCCGCACCCTTATCGAGCCGCATTGCGCCAGTTAATACGCAACTTAGGGAAAATACAAAGTCTTGCCATGTGGGTAATGTTACACCTGTTTTGGCCACGAGTTCGTCATAGAGGTGGTCAAATAGGAAAGAAACGCTCTTCTCGACTTCGGTATCATAAGTCGTGACGGGAAGTTCCTTGGGGGTGATCATGTCGGAAATGGCAATGATCTCGCCAACTATAACACCCATGCACCGGATGCTGTTTGCTTCAGCGTCAAGGACGATGGAATCAGCCGTCTTTGGCGCCGCTTGCGTGGGATATCTCAGTGGCGCCACTAGATTTGGGGCATGCCAATCCGGTACCCACGTTGGAAGTGTTCCCGTCTCGGTCTCGAATTCTTCTCCGTGGTCAACAAATGCCAGAATGTGTAGATTGTCGGTGCGTGTGATTGTGTTGATCGCAAGAGTTGTGTAGACTTCTTTCGTCGATACTGTGTAGCGAGGCTCAATGATCAGGTCCCCGCCGACAATGGCACTGGGATGTCCGAGCAGCGCATAGACATAGTCTCGTGGATCGGTGGAGATATGAATGCGAGCCCAATGTAGTACTTCGGAGAAGTCGTACAGAGGCTGTCCGTCGGGTTTCATGGTCCAAACCATGCAAATATGGTTACATACCCAGGACTTGAGATCAAAGTGGGTTACTATCGACGCTCCATTATCGTCTAGGAATTTCACAAACGTCGCAATCTCTTCCCAATCGACCCAAATGTCATTCTTGCCCCAAGACAGTCTTGCTCGGCTCGCCAGGCCGACCTCTTGGATAATCCAAGCCCGATGAAAGTACTCGATATCAAAGAGCTTCTTGATAGCAAGCCACGACATGTGGATTACCTCGTCTTCGCGCGTCTTGACATCGTGGTGTAGGTAGTTCTGCACCTTGCGCAGCTCGCCTTCTTGGTCGCGATTGAACTGCCGTAGAAAGTTGATGGCAATCAACGAGACGGGCTCGTCGAGATGGAGGTTCTCAAATCCGCCGAGCCAACACAGCACCTGTCGAGCGGCGCGAAAGATGTCGCCCATCATGCGCACCTGAGCGCGGCGCTCCGACAAGTCTTCTTGATTAATGCATATCGCGTCGACCCAAACGCGGCGCGGTCTATCGGAAAGACGGAATGCGACCAATGCTTTTGTCAGGTTGGCCCCAATTCGAAGTGTTCCCTGATCAGTTTCATCGTTGCCATCAATACAAAAGATGCTCGAGTGATAAACTGTCGGCTTTCCCCAAACATAGGAAAGAGCCTCGTAGGGATCGTCTGGAATTCTCTGGGCGATGAGTCGGCATCGCAACGCTGTCGATCCATGCTCGCTGGGTTGCAACTCTAGTGTACGAATATATCCCGGCGGCAAAGTGGCGTACTTGAATTGCTTGGCTTTGTCAACCGCCGCCATTGCGAGACAGAGAATAGAGTATCGTATAGGCTAATAGCACGTGGATATAGTGCTCTTGGCGATTCATGATGAGAGAAAAATGGAGAATCTCCCCGCCAGGTCGCGAGTCTATCGTGCAATCTCGAGCGAGGGTCGCTTGGATTGCTGCGGAAAGCGTTCCGGCTGTCATTCCCAATTTGGTGCCCTCGAAGGCCATTCTAGGCGCGGTAGATAAGAGACAGGGGGCAGTTCAGCTGAACGATACAGCTGAAATGTCACTTGATGGGTGGCCCCATGTCACACACCCGCCCGGAAGAGAGTGTGACGAAAGAACATACATGAAAGCAATCCTTACAGACCATGGTGTTGATTCCTTCACGGATCTTGCCAGGGATTGCTGTCGCCGCCAATACGTCTTTTTAGGAAACGTTGGCGCAGATTTTGAATGCGGTTTGACTTATTATTAAGTATTACTGACGGAACTTTAGTCTTTTTACTGCACTTCCGCCGATACATGAAGATATCTTTAGCTCTGGGAATGTGACGGAGAGTTTGCGCCGGGCGTAAGCCACCCGTGTCCCCTGACCATGCAGCTTTCAATAGTACTAACCTAGGTTAGGCAGCTTATGACCTAGTGCGCTACAATGTTCAAATTGATCTTATGTTTTGAAGAAATATTTGGGATTGGAAGAAAAGCTGAGAATAATTTGATTGATGCTTGTATTGGTACCGGTGGTGAAGAGCAGTAATAAGAGAAAGAAAGAAGAGATCTCAACGCGGAACCTGTAACTGTCGCCAATCATTGACATCATTTGAAAGTGACCACAGACACTGCTGTTGCCCCAACAGAAGAAGCTGAGATACACCTCGAGGTGAAGCTCGGCTCGCATAATCAATTATTTGTCGACTTATTATGCACCTGGATGCTGGGATGTTGCTCCTATCGTCCGTGGCCACCGCGGCTGCCATGATTGCCACCATGAAGCAGTGCGGGATCATTGACCGATTGGTTTCAGTCCGATGCATCAGCGGTTGAGGGGGGAAAAAAAGGGAAAAAAGGGAAAAAAGGAAAAAAAGGAAAAAAAGGAAAAAAGGAAAAAAAAAAGTATGACTACGGGAGCTATCAAGCGTGTTAGATTGTGTAGAACTGGGCACTCTTATTTGGAGTCTGAATAGCCGAGTTGTCGTTGCACCAATGTCTTCGATATCGAATGCAGCAAATACAATATTAAAGCTGGCACATTTTCACTCAGTGAACAAAAAAAACATGTTGACCTCGTTCCAGATAATCCAAATCCATAGACCATTACCCCCCCCCCCCCCCCCCCTCCCAAAAAAAAAGAGCCTGTGGTCTGATGCGCCAGGTAAGGCGCGATTAGACAAAATTGACATTGACAAATATACATCATATATCCCCATCAGGGAAATCAATAATTGAGATCGTATGATTTTCCCTTGGTTCCGAAATTTCCTGATAAACTTACCTCATTCTCACAGTAATGGTTAATAGCAGATAACCTTGAGAAATGCTTCATTTGAAACACACATGCTGGTCCGTACCTCTACCAAAGTATTCCTAGCGACAATACCTGTTTCATTATATGTACGCCGTACCTTTGCGCAACGCTCGTGTCTAGCGTATCATAACAGAATACGCAACAGACTGGACCTCCTTTCCCCAAGATAGGTCGTGCAAGTCGGTGAGTTATGTCTTCAATATGGAGACAACAAACATGGACGTGTGCGAATCCACACAACCAGGGGAGGGGGGACAGATACAGAATCACTCAACTCTGATAGGGTCTCGGCACAATCTAGGCAATCGATGACCGACTTGAGGTAGAGTATCTTCCCCATGAATGGTCTCCAGGCAAGACTAAACTGAACCATGAGTGGCAAGATTCCTTGACAACAAACCGGAAGTTACCGCAAAGATGGAGAATCTATTCATTCGTTCGCCCAATAGAGAATGGACATATCGTTTTCAAGATCGGAACAGGATGAGATTAGGTAGAGCAGGGGACAAAGAGTGACCTTCGTGAATCTCTAGTCTGAGCTGCGGCTATGCTCGGGGGTTTTGGGTACCCGCACTATCAGTGCATAATATGTACTCAAGAGACTGGCGCGGACCGCGCGATGAGACATATTTCTTATGAAATTTAAGTGATTTGTATTACTTGCGAATCACAGGTATCTAGAATTAGATTGACCTCAAAGTTGGTCAACTCTGCTGGTGATGTTGAGAATCATTGAATAATGTGTTGACTGCATTTGTATATTGAAGCAAATGGTTCGCATATGGCACCGACTGGCTTGCACCACAAAGAACCATGGTCCGACCAATAGACGATAACCATAGATGCATAATTCCCGACCTATTTTAATGTATTTTGCTCGACATCCGCCATTCTGATATAATGAGCACGAATGGATTGCCTGAGCGTTCAATGTCTCCTAGCTCATCTTGGTTCGCCGCCACCCTCAGATGGAGATCAAGCATATGCCAATGGGCTACTGTAAATCTATCAAAAACAGACCATTTCTCTCGGCATGTGAATTGCTGTTTAGCTTGTCTTGAAGTATGGAGTCGAGGCGTCTGGTCTTCACCACGTCGCGCAAGTATGGCGCTGCGTATCGCAGAATTCCACATCTGGCCTTGACCTGCCACTACTACACTGAACAGGAGCGGGATGATGAGTAGACTTCAATAAAGTGATGAGACATCTTGTAGAGGTAAATCTTGGGGTAAATCGTAGTCTAGTTGCTTGCAAAGTCTCGATCAGCGCAACTGGCCGCGTGCCGGGGAAAGTCTGGCTTTTGCTCCCTGCAAACCTCCGCGTATTGACATCATAAGCCCCAAGATCAGGAGATCTCATTACGGAATAACAATCCAAAATAGACAAAGCACAATTCCATCTTGAGGCACGCCAGGCACGGACGGTCTGGGGTTTTGGCGCTTATTCATGGAGTCGTTGCGGCGATACCATAAGACCCCTTTAGGGGATAAGCAAAAGTCAATGTGTCGGGATGTACCTACTGCATATGGCTCTTTGTCGGGACCTTGACCAGGCCAATTTACCGGAGCGAGAAAAGATCACGCAATGGTGCTTGTACTGCATCTTTTCTTGTCTGAATAATCAACACGAATCAGGCGACTTCTCTTGTTGCTTGCTGGATGATTCGATTTCGGTGATGAGAAAACCCTCGGTGATAACAGTCAGCCAGTATTGTTAATCAGATGAAGCACAGGGGCACAAGCATTTCATGTGACTTGCAGCGATCTCGCAGATCAGAGGTCCGAAAATGCCGCCAGCAGTAGGAACAAGTTATGTAAGCCAAGGAATGAAGAGTTTTCCTCCATCTCCTACTTCGCATAGCCTCCTACCATCTGCCTGCCCATCAGATTTTTATGAGGCGGACACACACGGTTTTTTACTGCCAGGACCGTATTATACCATTGATAAACCTGCCCAAAAGAGCCTATGCAAGACCATAGCGGGTAGGGCTAGCCAATTAGTCCAGGTCCAAGATCCGGATAGCGCCGGCTTAAGGTGTTTAATGTTTGAAAGTATCCACAAGACGATCATGAAACGATTGCACAGAATCATCTTTGCGAGCCTCTATAACGATGGTGAAGTGTTTCCTCCAGACTTGAAATATACCAAGCAATTAGAAACCTAGAATTAAAAGACATTAAAAACGTCGATTCTTCAGATATCGAGCTTGTGATCATGAGACCCCCATTTTCAACTCCTTTCTGAGTTTTTATTTCAAACTGGTAGCAAAAACTACAGAGTAGTGCCGGAGGCATTAGAAAAAAGTGACGTGATGGTTTCCACTATATCCGGCGTCGAACCCACCAACAGTCCCGAGTCAGTCGGCGCAAGAGCCCACTCGCGCCCCTTTGGATCCGCCCACTGGCTCCGAAATTTTCATGAGACTGCTTCCTAGCAAGAACCTGGCTCGCCTGGACTCTTGTCCAAAGGTCTGACTCGATTATTATCAATTGTCAACTGGTCACGGATTGACGGGATGCCACGCCCGGATTCGACAAGAGCAGTTCTAGAGATTTTGCTTATCGTTGACCCGTGGGGAAGTTGTGTCTTGACCCGCAGAAAAGTGCCTGTATCCAACGGGGTCTTCGGGGGTCTTTATTAAAAGCGGTTACCACCATGCTATAGTTCCCTGGGGTCGGTCGCCCCGGTCTCGTTGGCCTCTTTGCTGATACATCAAAATCAGTCTCTCGTCCAGTTTGGCGATTTCTTACCAAGAACTTTCCTCCTCCTTCTCTTCTTTCCTCAGAGGTGGATCGTGATATACCGGACTGTCCGAGTTTCTTTTGGTATATCTCCTCCCCATCATGGCCGCCACCTCAAACCACCTGGATAGCTCCAACCGCGAACTCGACATGACGGACTCGATTTCCACTGCGGCACCAAACACGGACACATCCAGCAACAAGAAGAGGCATCAAGAAGCAATGCCGGGCGACGATTTTGAGACGGCCTCGAAGCGGGTCGAGGAGCCATTGGATGCCTTTGGCGATGAAACCAATGCCGAGATCCAGTATAAGACAATGAGCTGGTGGCAGGCGTCAATGGGTGAGTCTTGCCAGTATCTTTTAAACAAATACTCGGAAGAAATATTGCTGTACTTGTGCTGACCATATACTCCATTCGAATAGTCATGGTTGCAGAGAACATCTCGTTGGGCGTTTTATCCTTGCCCGCCGTGATCGCAACCGTCGGACTTGTTGCCGGCCTAATTTCCATCATCGCTCTGGGCATCTTTGCCAGTTATTCTGGCTACGTTCTGTGGCAGTTCCGCATGAGATACCCTCAGGTCGCCAGTTATACCGATGTTGGCAGAGTCCTGGCTGGGCGTCTTGGCTACGAAATCTTCAGTGCAGCATATGTCATCTACTGTCTGTTCTTCATGGCCAGTCACCTTTTGACCTTTACCATTGCGCTCAACGTCTTGTCGAACCACGGGACGTGCACCATTGTCTTTGGCATCGTGGGCCTCATTGTCTTTGCCCTGCTCACCATTCCCCGAACGCTCAAGAACGTTTCATTCCTGAGCATTGTCAGCTTCATCAGCATCATGTCGGCCGTGCTCATCACCATCATTGCCCTGGCCGTATCGCCCAAGGCGGCATACGAGGATATGCAGGCCGTCTATCACCCAAACTTCCCGACGGCCTTCAACGCCATTTGCAATGCCGTCTTTGCCTACGCCGGCCACGTCGCCTGGGTGAGCTTCATCTCCGAGCTGCGCGACCCCAAGGACTTTCCCGTCGCCCTCGGCTCCCAGCAGCTGGTGCAGATCATTGTCTACACCATTGTCTCCCTCGTCATCTACCGCTACGCCGGTGTCGACGTGTCCAGCCCGGCCCTCAGCAGCACGGGCGAGGTTGTCAAGAAGGTCGCCTGGGGTATCGCGCTGCCCACCATCATCATTGCCGGCGTCATCTTTGCCCACGTCAACGCCAAGTACATTTACCTGCGCATGTTTGCCGGCACAAAGTATCTGCACAGCCGTGGTGTCGTCGCTACGGGGTCTTGGATCGCACTCGGTTTTGGCACCTGGACCATTGCCTGGATTATTGCCGAGTCCATTCCCAACTTTAGCGACCTGCTTGGCTTTGTTAGTGCTCTGTTTGGCGCCTGGTTCTCCTTTGGCGTACCTGGCTTCCTGTGGTTGTACATGAACCAGGGACTCTGGTTCCAAAATTGGCGCAAGATAGGCTTGTTCTTTATGAATGTCACGCTCATCATTCTCGGCTTCATCATTTGTGGTGTAGGCCTATACTCGTCCGGATGGTCCATGGCACAGGACAGCTCTGGCCTGGTCTGGTCTTGCGCTGACAACAGCTCATAAGGGAATGGGGACGGAGTCGCAATATTGACGTATTCATGAAAATAATGGCTTGGTAGAAATTTTATGTATCAATTTTCCACATCTATTTTGCAGCCCGAGTTCTCTCGTGATGTTTGCCTGAAAGTCTGCACGGTGCCACAATCACACTTTCTAAATTCGAGACACGAGATAGCGGCACCATCGCATATTGTTAACTTGAGACTCAATGGAACT
This sequence comes from Pestalotiopsis fici W106-1, assembly GCF_000516985.1. Taxonomy (NCBI): domain Eukaryota; kingdom Fungi; phylum Ascomycota; class Sordariomycetes; order Amphisphaeriales; family Sporocadaceae; genus Pestalotiopsis; species Pestalotiopsis fici. Next base: position 1,847,601 of record NW_006917092.1, on the reverse strand, counting down.
ATTTCTCGTCACATAAACCCCCTGATTTACGCAGACAAATATTGCCCAATCCGTGCGGCTTCGATCCTAACACACAAGGCCATTGTCTTCAAATATCTCAGATACGCCTCATTACCCAGCACAAACGGGTTCTTCGGGGTATTGCCACCATCCGAGACATTATAAAATGCCGCCCGATGGCGCAAGATATCAAAGTTGTACAGGGCATTATCTTGAGTCTGATGCGGCGCGAGCAGCGTGTCGGCACCGCGCGCGGCGGCCCGCTCGCCAAACTTGGCAAACGAGGCAATCTGCTGGTCCTTGGCCGTGGCATTGCTGGGGATGCCGCCGCCGCCATAGATGGCGGCCACGTGCGGCGCACCGCCGTCGTACACGTCAAAGAAGAAGCTCAGGGTCCCCGGGGTGTGGCCCGGCGTCAGGACAAAGCTAAAAGTCGTGTTGCCAAAGGTGAGGTCCTGGCCGTCGTCAATGGTCAGGTTGCGCACCGGGGGCACGAGGCCTGCGGGTGCTATGGGGTCCGCGGCCATGCCGTCCCAAGCCACGGCGGACGCGTAAACGGGCACGTCAAAGGTTTCCTGCAGGTAGCGGGCGCCGCCGTAGTGGTCGGCGTGCTCGTGCGTGATGATCACGGCCACAATGTCGGAGCCGCTGTAGCCAAGGTATTCCAGTCCGGGCACAATGACTCCTGCCGCTTCTTCTGGGTTGTCCTGCGTGTCAATGAGCACCAAGCCGTCGCCGGTGTCGATGATCCAGGAGGACACATAGGACGATCCGATAAAGAAGACCGAGTCAAAGGCTCGAGTGGGCTGGACGAAGCCATCCACTTGCTGTAGATCGGAGAGTTCCGGATAGGCCTGACCCAGAATGCAACGGTGAGCAGCAAAGGTGTACAGGTCATCACCAGCTGTGCTGAGCGCTTCGTACAAATATGTTGATACGTTTGCAGCCTGCTCCTCTGGATATGATGTGATGTTGAACCATGTTGTAAAATTTGTCGTGGCTCCGTATCCTGCCAGGCAAGGAGTGATGCTTGAAAGAAATGCGGCCAAAGCCAGTGACCTGGAGCAGAGGGACTTTGTCGGACGCATCTTCTGTATGTCGATATATACTCGAAGAAAGCAATGCTCGAGAGATGAGTAGGTGAATACCTTCAAATCGGCTACAAGTTCATGCTGTTCATATTTATATGATCCCCGCAATGGCGAGAAATCGCATCGAAATGAGCAAGACCAGATCCCATGAGAACCATTTGTCTTTCTACGTCCCCATTTTCTCCACAGTTTACCCGGTTGAAGGAAATCGTCAAGCGCGTCAAGGCCATTGGTGCACAATCTCACGATCTTCAGTTTCTATTCCCTACTCCTCTATAAATGCGGGGTTTTAGTTGCTTTGAACCTTGCCATGAACCCCCGGATTCCTGCGGCTCGACTCAGTTGTATGCAGTCTTGTCTCCACGCAGACAGTCCATATTAAATGTGTATACTACTCCGCCGCTAGGCCCGGTACTTGCTTGGATCATTGCCCATGCTACGTATTGCACATGCCCTGGAGAAATACACAGAAACCATCGTAAGTGGGGTATATAATAACGCCCGCGGTTATTGGACCAGCAACTCTCGGCAGGCCGAGTCGGCAAGCAACGACTCTTTTTGCTCCAAGATGAATACTCTTCATTATAAATCTGCTTCACACATCCTTCCAATAAAGTCTGTATGATGATGATGCACTACTTATACCGTCAATGTTCTCCTCGAGCACTTGGTTCTCGAGCAAGTGGGGCTCTCTAGTAGGGCAGCTTATTCGCGCTAGATTAATTGCCTTTCGCTTTGCCGATTTGGCTTATTTTGTGATGTGAAAGGATCTTACCAGATTTATGGTATTGCTTGCGAAGCAAGAGTGTCCCCAACACCTTGACATTATATAGCTCTTGAGAGTCTGTTTATGCTATTGTTTTTGCTGATTAAGCACTGCGACAAAGGCCACTTAGCCGACGTGGAGATAGTGCAATCCAACCCTGAAAGGAGATGATCGTTATCTTTCCGCGGCCACTTTGCCGCGGCCAAACGCCAAGATACATAGTAGTATCTCGTATGCTAGTCGCTTTTATACTAGCATCACCTCTTTTCACCCCACACCTACGGACGGGGATGGGTAGGGGGAGGGCGCAATGCCGACGATGCAATAACCCTCCGCGTGCCCGATACCCGATGCCTGATAATCGGATCAAGACGACCGCGTTCTAGGTATCTAAATTTCACTATCGTGTCGTCCCGACGGCACGGATGGGGAGGGTTGTAAATACTTGGTCCTGGCCCCCATTGTCATTGAACTCAATGCGATGAACTTTGCTTCAAGGTCTCTAACAAGTCAACACAATGGCTAAAATGGTGCATCCTTGGGTGAATCGTGTTTCCATCCTAGGCCTTTTCCTCTCCCTGGGGAATGCGTCTGCAGTCTACGCGCCCAGTGCATCGACCAAGAATGGCACGTACCTAGGAAAGACCAACGTCCACTACAATCAAGATGAGTTCCTGGGCATTCCGTACGCCCAACCGCCCGTGGGAGATTTGAGATTTCGAGCACCTGCCAGCCTCAATGAGTCCTGGAGTGATGAACGCAATGCGACAGAGTACTCTCCGATTGTAAGTCGTATTGAAGTTGAACCTAGTCTTGAAATATAGTCGCTAATGTTTTATAGTGTGTTGGTTATGGTGTAAGTCGTGCTATCTACTTGTACTCTGACCAGTTACTCAAACGTTGTTTATAGTCTGATTCCAATTTCTACGAGTCCTCGGAAGACTGCCTGACGATCAACATTGTTCGTCCTGCTGGCGTTCCTTCTGAACCACTTCCAGTATTGGTTTGGCTTTATGGGTGAGCTTGCTGATTTTTCAAGTCTCCATCGCAGTCGGGACTAACAATACGGAAAATTATAGTGGAGGATTCTACGAAGGCGGGACCGTCGATCCAAGATACAACCTCTCCCGTCTGGTCCAGAAATCCGTCGAGGCAAACAAGCCCATCATCGGCGTCTCCCTAAACTACCGCCTCTCGGCCTTTGGCTTCCTCTGGAGCGAGGAAGTCAAGGCCAACGGCTCCGCCAACAATGGTCTGCGCGACCAGCGTCTCGCCCTTCACTGGCTCCAGGACAACGTTGCCGCGTTTGGCGGCGACCCGGACAAGGTGACCCTGTTTGGCGAGAGCGCCGGCGCCATTGCCATTGGCCGCCACCTGACGGCCTACGGCGGCCGCGACGATGGCCTGTTCCGCGCCGTCATCATGGAGTCGGGCGGCCCGCTGGAGCGCTGGCCGTATGCCACGCCCGATCCCGACGCCTACTCCGAGGAGCTCTACACCAACTTGACCACCAGCACCGGGTGCGCCGCCAATGCCACTGCCACTGCCAGCCCGTTGGAGTGCCTGCGAAGCCTGCCCTTTGAGAAACTGAACGCGGCGCTCAACATTACCGACACCTGGATCTCGGGTACCGGTCTCGGGCCCTGGGTTGCCGTCATGGACGGTGACTTTCTCCAAGACTACCAAAGCACGCAGATTGCCGAGGGCCGATTCGTCCAGGTCCCTGTTCTGTACGGCACCAACACGGACGAGGGCACCGCCATTGGGCCCGCGGGGATCAACACGGACGCCGAGTTCCGCGCCGCCATTGCCGAGGGCGGGCCGGACAATGACACCATTGCCATGGTTGAAGTCCTCTACCCCAACGTACCGGGCATCGGCATTCCCGCGGCGCACGCGCTCACGGCCGAAGAGGAGGCCACGTACGGATCGCAGTGGAAGCGCGTGGCGGCCTTTTTCGGCGACATGGTCGAGCACATGCCGCGCCGGACCCTGGTATCGGCGTGCGCGCGCGCCAACGTGACGGCGTACAGCTACCGCTTCAACATTGTGCCGGCGGGTGTCTCTGCCGTCATTGGCGCCACGCACTACCAAGAGGTTGCGTGGGTATTCAACAATATCGATGGCGCGGGCTACACTACCAACCCGTTCAACGCGAGTCTGGTCGATCGCGATGCCTATGTCGGCGTCTCAACTCTCATGAGCCGCATGTGGGCTTCCTTTGCGACTGATCTTGACCCAAACCACCACGGCCTCACCGGTTATCCCGTATGGCCCACGTATACTCTGGAGGATGAGGGGATCGGTGCAAACTTTGTGTTTGATGCCAATGTTACCTCATTTGTTGAAAAGGATGATTATAGAGTCCCCGGCATGGCTTACATTGCAAGCAAGGCCAGGGAACAGTGGAAATTCTGATCGAAAACTGAGCCGCTGTATATCTAGACTATCAAGCTTGTATACTGATACATATCTACGTTGAGAACAGATGTTGATAATGGCGTGTTTCTGTATTGTTACCAAATTGCCTAGACACTAATATGATAATAAGCAAGAACTTGCTAGATAATATCACCTAGTTCCCAGAGAATCAATTATTCAAACGAGAAATCGGGGGCATTATCCATTAAAAAAGCAAAAAGCAAAACTGTCTTAATATTACAAAACTTCACCGTATGATGGAGAAGCTTGTTGTCACGCAGTAATTCTATCGAGATTGTCTCTCGGACTTCAAGGTCCATTCAAGGGTCGCTACGTGACTCATGACCAAACCTGTACCAATACTCCCATAACGCCTCATGACCTTATCTTGCATAGATTTGAGAAATAAAGCGATGAGCTATCACCACTATGCAGAGGAAACAATGCCCCACAAAGGGGAAAATAAAACAAGCTGGCGGCTTACATGACCAAACAATCCTTGTCCCTTCCTACAGATGCACTTTGCTGATGGGCTGCCATGGGACGGCCTCTACCCATTCCGCCTGGATTACTCGGTCCTGCTTGCGGTGGCGAAGGCTGCGGTGGCCCATTACCCGACAGTGTTGTTCTCCGGCGTGCGGTAGTAGCGCTGCTGGGAGTGCTGCTGGGATGATTGGGGTGGCCCGTTGGAGGCACGTATGGCTCAGCTCTACTAGCCTGTTCGTATGATGGGGGTGCATCCTCGTCCTCGGGATTCGTAGGTCGGTGGGTAGTATTGACTGGTGGAACCAGTGGGCGAACTTGTTGCACTGGGCGACCACCACGGGCAGTGTTACTGCCGCCACGCACTGGGACATTGATGGAAGCTGAGCTCGTCCGTGCTGGTGCTAAGCCCCCTCTCACACTACCTCCTCTCGCATTACCTCCACGCCCAAGCGGACCAGTCCGCGCTGTTCCGCCTCGCCCTTGCTGTTCTATGAACTGCTCCGACAATTGGCTTTCGCGGCGGCGGGCGGCTTGCTCATTGCGATGGCGCTCATCCTCCTCTTCCTGAAGTTGCAGGGCAAGCGCAAGATCACGATCCTCTTGTTCGTGATCACCCGACATTGGTGAGCCAGGCGGATCTGACCGCCCTTGAGCGTTACGACCATTCCTGTTCCGTACAGTTTGCCATTCACCTCCCTGAGCACCAGAATCATCGGCATCATACCAATGCTCCTGTACATTCTGCGAAAGTCCTTGTTCTGGACCACCGACCAGTCGAAAGTCGCCCGAGAAAAACTCTGTCCGCTCGCCATTGACGTCAACTAATGATTCCCATACAATTTCATCGTGAGTGTAGAAACCAGCGTCCGTAACGAGACTGAATAGCTGATGGGTTTGCGGATGTCTGTACAGAGCGGAGAAGTGATCATTCCGGAACAGGATGGCAAAGGTCCCTGGCTGGATGGATTTGGTGATTACCGTCAGGCCCCATCTTGTGAGTTGTGTGGCAGACGAGCTGAGCCATGATCGTATGGTGATTATATCTTGATATATTTGCTGCTCCTGCTCTGTGAGGCCAGCGGAGGAATTGCTTAGTTTGTCTTCAAGTTCCTCTTCTCTGAACATCAAATTTTGTGCCTCATCATATGATGTTGCCTGCCTAGAGAATGCCGCATAGGCAGGGTCGTCATTGCGCGGTAGCCACCCATGGATCAAAGGTATCGAGAAGGTAGAATAGAGTTTCATGTCGCGCGTGTCTTCGAAAGTCCCAGGAACGGTGTCGTCACGTTCTGAAGGGTGTACATGAGTTGAATTTCTCTTGTGAAGATTGACGAGCTCGGGAGTTGGGACATATCGCGGGTTGACATTCATCCCTGTATGCAGGCCCTTCAAAAAAGCGTATAGCTCACTGACATCAGGCAATGCCGCATCTGACTTTGTTCTTCTTGGGGACATCAGCTCATCAAACACAGCCTCAAGAAGAAGATTCAAGCTAATTTGCTCTCTGGTGCGTAGAGTCTCAACGAGAACCGTGTTGGGCAGGTCAGCGGGCGTCGTTAGTGTCAAGGCATTGACGAGAGCGACCAATGGACAGGGACCGTTAACATTTTGTATGAGGATAGGTGATCTTCGCGGGTTTTGGGACGCGTTTGCGTCGAACCAGTTTATATTTTTGATTTGGTATGTCTCCGTCCTGTCGGTGGCGTTGGATGTAGTTGTCGTTGCTGGTTGGGTAGGCGACTCTGCTCGTCTTGGGGGTAAAGGCGGCGGCGCCGGCTCCGAGGGCCCAGTCACCACCGCCGGTTCAGTTTCTGTCACTGGTTGGGCTTCTGCAACCGGCTCATCCGCTGCTACAATAGGAGGAGGCGATATCGGTGTTGATTCCTTCTGCTCTTCCTCGCCATCCACGAAATTCTCCCATGTACTTTGTCTCGAGAGGCTGGGCTTGACCGAGGCGTTGGGGCCAATAAGATCACCAAGGTCATCCCAAGCATGTGCGTCTTGCGATATCTCCTGCTCTTCTGTAGATCTCGTCGGTACCGAACCAAGAGAAGGCTTTGCACGATTGACCTCATCCCAAGCTGGCGATTCCCTACCGGACGGCAGAGACATTGGCGTAGGCGAGTTCTCTCTCAGATCCTCAGAAACCTGCCCGATTGGAGGTGCGCCCCAAATGTTCTTTTCAGAGTCTTGTCGGCTTATCGAAGGAATTGGAGGTTTCGAGGTGGATTGGGGCTCATCAGCGGAGGGTTTCCAAGGGTTGATGTTCGAGTCGGAGTCAGTGACTTGAAGTTTGGAGAAAGTCTCGGTTGGAACCACAGGATCTGCGTTCGGCCGTGCTGGTGTGACATTGGCATTGCTGCTAGACACAGCAGTGCTAACCGGCTTGCGCTTGAAAGGGTTCGTTTCTAGCTTGCCGCCCGGCCGCAGGACTGTGGGTGTGTGTTCAAGCGTTATCTTTGGCTTCGAGGTGTCTTTACGCGGCTCCTCCCAGGGATTCTCCTCTGTTGTATCGAACGAACTCTTTGGTATTACGCCCGGTCGCAGCGCCTCTGGCACATCTTGTGTTGCCGGATTGCTTCCATTACCCTGGTGGGGATGTCCCGCGCCCAAATCCTCCCAGACGTTTCCTCCATCCATCTCAGGGTCTGAAGGTGACCAGACATCTTGGTTAGGGCCATGGATTCTGATTGACGGAGGTACATCGTTGTTTGCGTCGCTGGAACTCGGCTTTGGTGATACCATGGTGGGGCCTTCTGTCGACCGTGGAATGCGATCGACTAGCAGACCAGAACCGGGCGCAAACTTCCAGTGGTGGGCAACAGCCAAACAGGCACTTGTCTTTTGCAGGTCGACAGTCGTGGGGTGTATAAGAAATCGGCAGTACTGAAGAATGTCGTGATACTCTCTGGTGTTGAAGGAGCCACGAACGAGCGGAATTGGCAGTGTGTGGAGAAGGGCCCAGATAGTGCTTCAAGCTACCTACGTCATTAGCTGTTGCGGTCCCGAGCGTTTGCTTTGCTGGAAAGAGAGCGGACGACTACTTTGAACGTACGTAGTAGTCTGAGTATTGAGTAAGTAAAAATTAAAGTCCCCGATATAGTTTCGTAGTTGATAATGAATAAATTGGGTGATGGAAAGAGGAAATGAAAGTGGCTGTTAAATCATCAGCAGCCAACGGACTGCCTACCTAAAGTTTGGTGGGAGGCTTGGGAGGCCCTTCAGTGTAGTGGAGTGCGTTACCGGAAACCGCCAGGAACGCGACTGGCCGAAATGTGGCGGTGCAGCTTTCAACGGTCAGGCAGCAGAATAACGCAGCAAAGGACCCTGAGCGCCACCTTGAGGTCTCGACTTCTGTTGTTCTGGTAAAAGTGTTTGGGAATTTCAATTCATTGAAGTGAATAGTCTCTGTTATGTTGAGTTCCCAGCAACTGATAGCTGTATCGCACAGTACATGAGTTCTGATGCAACCAGGTAATTTCTACTATCCCTCGCCATTATTCAAGTGATGCACAATTGCAGGTGATGCCTGGATGCCTCCCTGCACGAGCCACATACGCACACTCATCATGGCGAAGCTAGAGTGGCGGTGCATCTTGGCCCAGAGAGGCGAACATTATCGCTTACTATGGTCTTGTGGTACCACTATCTTTGTCTCTTTGTCTAACGCCGAGGACGCCACGATTGAACCCCGCGATAGTTTTATATCTGTACTCTTCAGTATTTGGTAGAGTCAGTGGAGTATAGTTTGGATGCAAATGTGTGTATGCTCCATACCTATCGGTAGGTAATCGAAGTACCTAAGGTATTCCTAGCGCTTGCTACAGAAGCTTTCCCCAGACTCTCGCAGCTCGGACCTAAAGAAAAGCGGGTCTTTCTTGCTGCCCCTCACGTCGGGTCCCAGTGCTTGAGTGCTTCTTTCTGCTGGTGCTAAATGGGTGGGGCGGCTGTCCCCGTCCCGTTGTGACCGTGCAATTAATAATTTTGCCTAAACAATCCCTTGGGTCAATGATTGCATTGACTTTACCAAGTCGTCGCGACGTCATTGCTTCCAAGTGACCTTTCTTTCACACGATCCTCACTTCAACATCATAGAGCAGGGCGCAATTTTTGCTACAACGCCGAGACTATTGCTTTGGGGATTGGATAGGGGCGAATTGTCGTTCAATTGTGTTTTTGTCAAATCCCTCTCTTTCACCCAGCACAAATCTACAGGACATCAGCTCCAGACTCTTGATCAAATCATCAGCTATAATCATGGCACTAGTCAACGGATGGCTTCCACCTACTCGCAACAACTTTGAGTTCATCATGTTGTGCTGGAATTTTTATCCGCTGGTATGACACGTCATCTCGATTGGTCCTTTAAAGTGCCAGATGCGTCAGCTGACTTCCTTGTACCAGATGGGCTCTTTGCAATGGCTTACCTCATGGTATAGCATGGGCAAGACTTCTACAAAGTCAGTGTTCAATATACCCGGACGTGTAGCCTGGTTCACCATGGAAATTCCATCGATTTTGACCATTGTGTATACCATGAATCAACTTGCGGGCAAAGATGGCATTGCCAACCTACCATGGCAGAACAAGATCCTCGCTAGCATGTATATCCTTCACTATGTGTATCGAGCCGTCTTGTTCCCATTTATTCAGCCGTCCATGTCGCCAATTCATGTTGTGGTATGGGCATCCGCCATCACTTTTCAGATCACAAACGCAACCTGTATTGGTTCGTGGCTCGCTGCATACGGTCCCACGACACAAGCAGAATGGCATGCGCAGGGCTTCTCCATGTTGCGATTCGGCATTGGCTTGGTTACTTTTGGTATTGGCCTGTCGAGTAACTACCTTTGCGACGAGGAACTCCGCGAAATTCGACGCAAAGAGCAAAGACGTCAGGCCAAGCTAGCGGACCAGGGAAAGAAGGGCGTCGAGAAGCATTACTCTGTCCCGAACAATGGGCTGTTCAAGTATATGCTCTATCCACACTACTTTATGGAATGGATCGAGTGGCTAGGTTTCTGGATTGCGGGAGGCTGGTCTTGTGCTCCGGCACGGGCATTCTTGCTGGCCGAGTTCTTTGCCATGCTCCCTCGCGCGGTGTCTGGGAAGAAGTGGTATCAAGAAAAGTTTGGGGAGGAAAAGATCAAGGGGAAATATGCCGTCATTCCAGGTATCTGGTAGCAGCACTTGGACAAGAACAAGCGACTTGATACGAGTTGATAGTCAGAGTCGAGGAAATTGATTATACGTACTCATTCATATGTAAGCAGAGGGGTTGATTGTGAGCTGTAACGTTGTCCTGAACCAACGATTGGCTGCTGATAGGGCGAACACGAGAGCAATCATTGGACTCAAGCACTCATGTTCCTTGCTCTCTCGCCAAGCGGGAAGAAGAGAAAACTCTTTTCCATGATACTTTGGTTCCAGACTATTGAGTGTGGTCCCACATAGGCACACAAAGGCACACATGGCACGTCTCAACTGTGCTCAGAATTTCGTACCCGCGTGCCGCGATTAACAGCATGCAGAATTCCCGCATCCTGGCCATGATCACCTACTACTAGTCGTACACGTACTAGTATACGTACTGTGAGTCCTTTCGGTTACTCTTCCGAGCCCCAAGCAGCAAAGGATGCAGGGGCGGACTGCTTTTCGTCGCCCTGGCCCTTGTTTAGTCACCTGCATATCTACGACTAGCGCAAGTTCACGATGTTCAGTAAGCACAAAATCGCAAAACTTCATTCGCAGAAAGTCCGGGTGGCAGGCTGACATGACAAACTCTTGTCCTCCCATCGACCTACCGTGTCAGCTCAGCGCTGTGGGATTTCTATTGCACCGTCCTTCCCGAATCTTAACTGTGCCTCTATCTCACAGAAGGATTTTAGCAAATAAAATAGTCTCGATACCCAATTTGGCGGGAGATCCCTTACCGAGGTCCGCCTGCAAAAAAAGACTGCGCCAGAGCCTCGAAAACAGTAGGACCATCGGGACGCCAAGCCCAAGCTGTAGTTTTTGTCTCATCATCGACTGGAACATCTAATCTTTGTAGGGCAGGCAGGTTCCTGGGTGTGTTGATGAAATTTTGCCAGTCAGGCCATGATCTGCCTTGATGAACCGATCTGGGCGTATACGCCGATGCCGACAAGGCCAAACAAGGCGTATCCCGCAGAGGGGCTGATCTTGGCGAACAAACAAAATGCAGGAAAGCTGCGGCGGGCTGTCAGTGTCAAGACAAAAGAAAGAGGTCAATCAACCAAGAACAAACGAAACGGGGCCAGCTTCCGCGAATGTTCTCGAGAGCTTCCATGCAGGGCGGCGGCAAAAGGCACACACACACATGTCACCATGTCACACATATACAGTAGACCATAACACACATGACACCTCCATCTCGCGACGCTCCAGGTCCATTTCGGACGAGACAAGCGCATTAGCTACGATCCCGTTCCTTGGCACTGGGAATACTTGGGGCGAAAGGCAACTGGACTTGCAGCCCGGGGGGTAGCACGCAATATGGGGTGGGCACGGAAATACATGGCACGATATTGGTGCGATGGAGAGTTATGGAGTCTGACTAGGGTGAAACTGGAAAACCATTGGGCATTGGGGGAAAAGAGTATGCTTGTATGGAAGTAGGCAGTGGCGTTGTATTTGGCAGGATAGAGCCCGTATGGACCTTTTGAACCATACGACCCCGGTCGATTATTACTTCTTGTGCTACGACATGAGAATGGGATGGTATAGGACGGGGGGAGGGGCAACATTGATCGATCGGGTGAGGCGAAGAGAGGCGAACTTTGACCTTGAGCAATAGTGTGTGTGTAGGCTGCTGTACTGGCTGTAGAATAATACAGCCGAAAGTGTTCGAAACCGAGGTGTGTCTCAAACGAGCCAATTAGCATTGATTATTGAGCAATTGAATGATAAGTCGTCAGCTCGTCGTCAGATTGGTGCGGACAGGGGTTTGACAAGAAGACCCTGAGAACTGGTGGTTGGTTCGTTGCCGCCAGGTAAAAAGGATGATGAGAGAAATTCTTTTTCGGTTTACAGTGCTTATTACCTTATGATCCCGCGAACGGTTCTTATCTGCGGGGCCTAGGGGCACCGAAACGAACGACCGTTGGGTTTTTTTAGCATCTGCCGCTACCAGCGACCACCGACTCCAGTTCGGAGACCTCCAGTCGTGCACGGCTAATTAAATGAGATCCAATCTCGAGTTCCCCCCCAGCTGAAAACAAAAAGGCTCAAGGCAACGGAGCGGGTTCCCAGCTTTTTTGTTTTGGTACGTAGTAAGCTACAAATTTCGTCTACAAATGCAAGGTGGATGTTGGATGATAGTGTATGTCTTTTTGAGCAGTCAGTCGGTCGGTCGTCCTTGTTTGCTCCTTCACCTACCAGTCTGCCTACCTGATACCTACCTACCTACCCTACCTAGCTGCCAATGACCGGAGGAATTGAATCCTTGTATTTTGCATGGACGGAGTATAGAATGGCTTGGCAGGCTTACGCTAAGGTAGGTAGTAAGGCTAAAGGAAAGTTCCCAAGATGCTTCTCCCGCTCACTCGCTCACTTGGCGAAGCTTGAATCCGCCCAGCTGCCTGCTTGTGTGCAGTCTTGTGATGCTTGTTCCAACCGCTATATCACGACATTTGGGCAAAGACAAGAAGGCGACCCTGCGCAGTCCAAGACCTTTTTGCCTTTGTCACTGCGTCCGCCGAGGACTTGGCACCAGTGGGACGATAAATGAGACCCACAGGATACCGTGCCAGACTTCCTGATTCTGCCTAGATTGTGCCGTGGAAATATCTGGCCCCCCGGATGTTGATCAGTCTGCCCTTGCCTAGCTGCGTCCTGGGAGCCATCCCAAGCATGGGGAGCTTGCTTAGCTTTGCTGTCCGGATGCGTGTTTGTGTGGTTGCCGACTTGGTTGCTAGGAATAGCTGGGCCACCCCTAGACCTCCCCGAGCTCCCCACGGGCTTCCTATCAACTGCAACGAGGAGACACCTTCCTATTTGGGCCTTGAAGCCGTCAACCGAGACCTCTTGAACGGTGGAGTCCGACGAGGTCTTTTTTAGTCTCTTTTTTCTCCCTCTCTCTTTCTAATCAATATCAAATCCTACCGACCAACTGGCTGCGTATTGGGAAGAGGTAGTACCTCGTTGCAGCCATCTCGACCGGTCTTGGCTGGTGGCTACAATCGGGCAAATGCGGTGCCTTGTGCGGTGCCCGTATCTACTTCGGGCAGTAACTAGACCCTCCCCCTTCAGATCCCCCAATACAGTTTGTACCTACCGTACTGCATCTTCCGTGTGTGTGAGGTATTGTAGGTATGTACTATGTAGTGGTAGCAGCAAGTAGTAGGTAGGTAGCCCGTATGTCTGGATGGACCCAAAAGGTCGCTGCATCGAATTAACCCGGCACCCTGCGAGCAAGCCGCGACACCCCTCGAGCTCCAGACCCTATTCGATCGACACTTTTCGCGCCTCGCCCGCATCCTACTGTATCTTGCGCCGTTACTGGCATTCTTTCTTTTTTTTCTTATTAGAAGCATGAAGAGCCCCTCGCCCGTCTGCCCTCGCTCCTAGTCTTCTCTTCCCTTTCTTCCCTACAGTCCTTCTCCCGTCTGTCTCTGTGCCGACGAGGATCTTTTGCGTCGCTCGCTACCTAGATACACGACGACTACCCGAGACGAGTAGCCAAGTGATAGGTTCTACACGATGAGTATGTCCTCCTGGCTTGCGTTCCACTGCCCAATACAATTTCAGCAAATACATGCCCCTCATAATAGCCAAACATGCAATTCACTACTATATACACCATGGCGCCGCAATTGCTAACATGATATTGTCCTAAAGCGTCCACCGACGTCGTTGAACGGCCGACCACGGCCACCGGGTCTTCTAATGAAAAGGGCGGCAGACTGACTCCAGAGGGCGACAAGCATGCTGCACTCCAGGATACCAATGTCCTGCACACGGACTACCCGGGCAAGCCCACCGACGAGGAGCTGGCCACTTTGCGCCGTGTCCCCGGAAACGTTCCTTGGCTCGCCTACTGTCTTTGCGCCGTTGAATTCTGCGAGCGTGCTTCGTACTATGGTGAGTATTTATCCGGAAACCCACTATGGCACGACCGGAACAGTATAAATGCTGACCTCGAACTCTATAGGTTGTGTCATCATCTGGACCAACTACATCAACCGTGCTCTGCCCGAGGGTGGAAACGGTCTTGGTTCCCCGCCGGCCGGAAGTCAGGCCACTCAGGGTGGTCTCGGTCTCGGCGAGAAGGTCGCCAACGCTACGTCTCAGTCTTTCAACATGATCGCCTATGTCTTGCCTCTGTATATCGGATATCTTGCCGACACCCGTTTTGGTCGCTACAACATGATCTTCTGGGGTATCTTGCTTTGCGGTATTGGTCACGTTCTCATCGTTGTTGGTGGCGCCAGAGATCTTCTGGCCAACGGCAATGCCAAGATCCCCTTCTTCATTGGTGTATACATTTTGGCCATTGGAGCTGCCATGTTCAAGCCAAATGTGACACCGCTACTACTCGATCAGATGTCTTCGCACGTCCCGATTGTCAAGACACTGCCCAGCGGTGAGCGTGTCATTGAGGATCCCGAGCACTCGACTGAAAGAGTCATGCTGTGGTTCTACCTCTTGATCAACATTGGTGCCTTTATGTCGACAGCCACATCTTACTGCGCACGTCTCGTTGGTTGGTGGCTAGCTTTCTTGCTTCCACTTATCCTGTACCTGCCTCTTCCCTTCCTGCTGATCTGGCTCAAGCCCAAGCTGGTCATGCACCCGCCTGGAGGCTCTGATCTCCCCAATGTCTTCCGTGTTGTCAAGACCTGCATGAAGAACGGTGGCATCTGGCGCATCGGCAAGCCAGGCTGGTATGACCGTGCCAAGCCCACCTACCAACTCGAGCACGGCTTCGAAGTTGAGACTCGCTGGAACGACCAATTTGTCGAGGATGTCAAGCGCACTCTCCAGGCCACGGGAATGTTCATGTTCTTCCCTGTTCAATTCTGGAACGACAATGGTATCGGTAACGCGGCCAACTACCAAGGCACCATGCTGACTGGTAACGGTGTGCCCAACGACGTCATTAGCAACTTCAACTCTTTGAGTATCATTCTGCTCAACCCGATCCTCAACTTTGGACTGTACCCGGCTCTGCGCAAAGCTAATATTCACTACGGCCCGGTCGCTCGTATTACCACTGGTTTCGCCATTTCCACATTGGGTGGTCTCGGATACACCCTCATTCAGTGGAAAGCGTACCAGACCAGCCCTTGCGGTTACTACGGTTCTTCGGACCCAGCCTGCGTTGACGAAGGTCTCGTCTCCCCCATCTCCCTCTGGTGGCAGGCCATACCGTTTTCTCTGGGTGGTTTCTCGGAATTGTTCATCAACGTTCCTGCTTACGGTATCGCCTATTCTCGTGCCCCAGTCAACATGAGAGGTTTGGTTTCCGCCATCAACCTCTTCAACACTGGTATCGCGTACATTGTCAACCTGGCCGCCTCAAACGCCATTACCGATCCTCACCTGATCTGGGATTTCGCTGCTCCCACCGTTCTCGGTGCATTTGTCACCGTGTTCTTCGTAAGTCTATTTTCCTTTCACAATTGGCAGCATATCTCTAACAAAGCCAACAATAGTACTTCTACTTCCGTCACATTGACAAGGAGGAGTATGTCCTGTCCACCAACGTCGTCAACGACAGCACAGGAGCTCGCCCCCACTTTGTGGAGAACGACCTTAACGAGTCGACCCTCCGCCCTGCTCCCATTGCCGACAACGAAGCAGGCATCATCTCGCAGAAGCAGTAGACGGCGTATAATGTTTCCTTGGTGCAATTTGTACCCCCCTCAATGATACCCGAAGTACCACTTCCCTGTATTTCTACGTGGTATGATCACAAGCATTATCTCTAGAGATGTATGATTCAAAAATAGGATAACCCACTTGGCTATATAATTCAGTGCTAGACTGGTAAATCTAAACAAATCCACAAGTGCATTCATATTTATTTCACGTGATCAGATGACTTTTTTGAGTGTTGCAAGTATAAACGCGACTAGCCATCAAGGCAACATACACGGTAGTTGGCGCTTGTTATCGTCATACATGTAGTTATACATCCCTAGCCTGCCAATTCTTCACTCTTAGTGCCACCCCTGTTCAACTCACATATTTGATATCTTCAGAGTCTTCTTGCATTATGACAAACAGCAAACCAGCTGCACCCATCACTGGCAGGGTCCACCACCCATACTCCATGACCAAGCTCCAAAAATCCACATTCGTGGTGCCAGTAGAATACAACATGGCCAAAATCACCGTGCCAAAGCCTGCGGTCATGAGACCCACTTCGCGAGCAGCAGCGGCCAGCGAGTCGGTCAATGCAGTCTCGTTTACAGCATCGTCGGGTAGAGCTAGGGGAATCTCTACAATCATGGGGCCGGCGCCGCCAGCAGCTTCTTGTGGGTTGGGGGGTTGTTCTTGTTGGAAGAGCGTAAAGCCAAATAACCACAGCGCGGCCACGGCGCCATAGACGAGGACGGCGAGAAAGAGGGTCGACTTTACTTTCTGTGCCAAGGGCGCTTTTTCTAGCGTGGGGAAAAAGTCGGGGTCCGTGATGGCTTCGACGGCCGACGTGGGCTTGGTGCCGGATTTGGTCGTGTGGTTGGTGTTGGCCGACGAGGCGTGGGCCGGGTCGGTGGGTTTGGGGGCCTCGTGGTAGAGGTTCTTGTTTTCGTCTACTGGCATTGCTTTTTTTTTTGTATAGACTGGAAGCGGTTTAGGAACTTTGTAAGCTGGTTGGTGTTGGTTGCATATAGTCGCAGAGCAACGTCGTGGTGGTGTGAAAGTCAAGTCGTAGTGGGTTGATTGTCGAGGAGCAACAATGTTGTGGTTTGTTTTTGTTTCGCGCTCGAAATGCAACCATGAAGATTAAGTTACCGCAAATGACGTATTCCAAGCCATAAAAGGGGAAGATTCACTCAGCTCAGGCGCGATCTTTTGCGCAAGCCACAAAACCTAATGTAGTGTCTCACTAACACTAATGAGATAAGGCCAGGAACGCTCGTAGTGACGAAAACAGGTATCTATCTTATACTAAATGGTCAATGCTTATCTAAGATCTCCAATCCATATTCAATCCTAATTGATCTTGCATGCGTGCCATGCTGATATTTCCGCCAGCCATGGGCCAGCTTCTCGTGTCTAGGAGAGGTCCAAATTCGGAATCAAAGGCCCTTCGAACTTCCGAAGTCGGCTGCGGACTGGTGAGGAGCAGCTTGAAAGTAGGCATAAGCCTTTGAGATGATTGATCCACCATATTGACCAGGTTCATTATAGCAATACTCATCTCCTCAAGATATCTTTCCTTCTCGTAGAGGTTGATGCCATCAATCAGACAGAAGATGCGCCGATTCGGTGGAAGCTGCTGCACCAGTATGGTGAATAAGTCGCATAATACGTGAATGTCATCTCCATCAAGGTCTTGGAGGGAAAACTGTTGGGTTGGCGGCATGGGGTCAAAACTGAATTGTGTCATGAGCTGGGCAATGAGGGAGCGCATCATGGCCGATGCTCCTTGAAATTCGTCCCATGCCTGATGTTGCCCACAGAAGAATACCAATCCTATCATGTTACTGCCGGCATTCCTAAATGCATAAGACAATATCGTGCAGATCACCGACAAAGGTGAGATATCTTGTGGTGTGCGAAAGTCGCCGTGCACAAGCAGTCTTGTAGAGTTGCTGCGTGCCATCCACTCACGAAATATCTGGTTCTCGAGAAGTTGCTGTATCCTGCCCCGGTCTTCGTGTATTATGAGCTCGGTCTGGGTCAGAACATGTCTCAAGTCATCGTCATCTATGGATGGCATATGAAGGCGATACCAGATATCCTGTGGAAGCCACTGGGGTTGAAACTCGATGGACTGTGGCATAGGAGACGGGCTTCTGGTGATGGGGCTAGGGGCGCGTCGAGCAGCTTTAGATTAGTCAGTTCACAGTGTATCCAAGGTTGACATCGTACATATGAGGTCTTACTCTGGCAATCCTGTAGTATTGGCAGCACCTGATTCAAAACGTATGCGCAAAATTGTACTCCAAAGTTGTTGATTTGTCCTTGTTGTTGGTAAATGTGACCGAGAACGTTTTGCACGACTTCATTACCATGGATGATGGCATCGTTCTGACGCATCATCTGCTGATTATCTAACGAGAGCGTGAGCAGATGCAAAATAACTAAAAATAAAAAAAGAAGAAAAAATGAAAAGAAATAAGAAAGAAACAAAAAAGAAACAGTAAAAGAAATATGAGAGAAGAAATATGAGAGAAGAAATATGAGAGAAGAATTTGAAAAATGTATATAAAAGATTATGGGAGAAGAAACAAAGAAATGCAGGAATGCAGAGGATGTGGTACAAATTTGAACTTACCACTGGTGACTCGATGAGCCAGTGACATTCCAGCTTGGTTTTGTAGTGAGTTACAGTGGGCTGTGATTTCATTCAAGCAATCACGCAGGTTTCTCTGATAATCTGATCCAGACAAGATCGCGCCACCAGCTCTTTTTGCTATTACGAATCGCGATCTAGGTCAGCTGCGATGTTCATATAAGGAAGCTGCTTGAATACGACCACGATTCCTATCATAACATTGGGATGGACAACACAAAAATTCATCACCCACCTTGATGACTGGTAAAGAATGCGATAGCATACTCGATGGACCTGAAAATGGAGCGCAAGAGATGGCATGATGCTCTTTTTATGCTCTCGTCGTTCTGATATGTGCGAAGGTAAAACTCTATATTCTCAAAGACTTGCGGTAGGTCATCGAAGCTTTTTGTTACTTCTTTCTTGACTTCTGATGCTTGTCGGTAGGCCTTGGTTATTCATTAGACTTGATGATCACTCGGTCTGTCTTTACCGATGGGTTTCCCTGGCGACTCGTACTCACATCAATAACCACATGTATAGCGCCGACAATTGGCTTGGCCAAATCGACATCAGGCACGAATCTGGCTGCCTGCTTAACCGCGACTGCATGTTTGTCCAGCCCATTTCGCACCGCCCTTCGAAAACTCCCAGCAGATTGGGATCCATGCTGGAAATTGTACTCCCGTCGAGCCATATCCAGCCTGGCTTGAACATCGGCCCACGTTGATAGACCACGGATCCCCCATTTTGAGTCGTCCAAATTGCTGGGAATAGGGTCTTCCTGAAGCATCTGCACTACCTTTGGAAATAACTCGACCCAGAAGCCCATTTCATTGATTTGGCCCGGTGCAGGTCGAGTCAATTGTTGGGATGGCGGAGGCATGCTTGGGACTGAAAGCATGGATGACGGAATACTTTCACGGACCAGTGTACCATTAAGATATGGTGTACGAGGCACAAATTGATCTCGCGACAGATCGAAGCGAACATGGCGAGCATCAAAAGCCGGATGGTAGTCTGGCAGTTCGTTCTCAATGAAGTCTATAGCAGGTGAGTGCAGCGTGATGGAAGGTCCAGGGGGTGGCGAAGCCTCCTCATCGACTCTGTCGCTCATCGTTAAGCCAATTATTACTTGGGTACCGCTGCGTATGATGCTTTCCAATGGCATTGGATTGATGTCAAGATGGGTCTCTCATCCACGACAAGAAATTGAACTCCTTCTGCTTCTCCTGTTACTTTACTCACTTTTCCGAATCAAATTTCTTTTTGTGAAGGTTGCACCAGGCTCATCAGGCTGCGGCGGGGTCAGCGCTTACATACATATGCAGAGCGACCTGGCGAGGTCAGGATGAAATGCTTGCAAGCTGAACCTGCCTTGTCATTTGATTGCAACCCAAGGATGACAGTTGCATAAGCGCCAATCACTATCAGTGTATCATAGGACAATCACCCGTGCCGTCATGAAATGTAACCTGCCTGTGCGGAGTAGCCCTAGATGGACTTCAAATAGGTGAAAAATCACAAATGTAGTCAGCACCTTCTCCCCTCGTAGCAGCAACAGACTTCCAAGTTCTTGCATAGTTTTGGTCTTTGGACAAACTATTCCGATTCTCCCCTTCAGTGAGTTGATGAACTGCTCGAGCCACCACGTCACTTCTCGTGACAGTCTCTTATTCTCTTCAATTCTTTTAGCAACCAAGACAACCGCCAGAATCACAGCATAGGCAGTCTTGATATCTAGGCAATTCATGGTTTCCCAAGCAAATCAAGACACCAAAGCGATCATCGATTATTTATCCCTGTCTTATGCCCGTTGAAACGAGCACAGCCATGCCCAGCGATCCGTTGGCATCAGACGGTGATCATGGCGGAGGATCTGATACTCAGACGACGCAGGAAGCGCCTCTGACAGCGCCAGATGAAGGGGAAAACGATTCAACCACTGCAGGCACGCAAATACACGAGCTTCATAAAAGGCTCCGCGAAATGGAATCGAAGATGGGATCTGTGGATAAATTATACAACCTTCATAAATCGACGGCCGAGGCTATGGAGTTCAGTACTGAAGATCCTACAATTTCGGCATGGAGCAATCCTGCTTTTGATCCTATTGTTCGTCGCCGTGAAGAACTAGAGTTCTATACGGACGTGCTGTTTTTCATGCGGAAACTTCGTCATACACACAAGGCGATAGTTGAGAGGGAAAGAATTAACAAAGAACGAATGGAAGCCCTCCAAAAGCCCGACGACACGACGGTGGATGACCGCATAGAGAAGATCTGCCTCGATGCATTCAAAGAGGGCAAGCGTCTCAAGCTGATACAAATGGAATGGGATGATTATCTCCTCCGAGGCGCATACGACTCACCAATTCCCATCGAGGAAAACTGCTTAACTCCAGTTCATGTGATCTCTGGAGAACCAGACTCTAGATTGATTCTACAGTTTCCAACCGCCATGAGAAGCATTGAGAGTGCCATAAAAGATCGGGCTCAAGTCGAAAGGATCTCACCAACCTTTGAAAGTGGCAACTTATTCGAGCAGGAACCACTACCCGAAAGAATCCGGATACACTCCAGGTCACTGGTTGCCATCTTCCACGAGATTGCTCACATGAAGGGACCTCCAAGGGTACCCATGGTGAACATCCCCCAGATACCCACTGTATACTTGCGCCCGTTTCAGGATATTCTTTACATCCAGCAGGATTTGAGGGACTGGCTCGCAATGCTTGAAAAGCACTTCGAAAAATGCGACGAAACGAGGCACTTCGCGAGCGCATCAAACTCATCTAGTCCCGCCAAACCGCATGATGATCCCGTTTCCAGCGACAAGGATGAGACAAAAGAAAGCCTAACTTATAGGCTCTCTCATTCCGTTTCGGCATTACTTCACCTGCGTTGTCTCATGGAGTTTATCGACAAAGAAATCAAGCCAAAGCAAGAGTATATCAACAGCCCTGAGTGCACTCGCATTCACTTTCACGATTTGTGGCATCTTTTCAAGCCCGGCGATGAGGTCATCCAACAAGATGGAAAGCAGGCTTTTGTTGTACTGCGAGTTCAAGTCCCAAAGCACAGAGTAGAAGAACCGTGGAATCGTTGGAACAAAGCCGATGACTCAAGTGATAGCAGCTCCAGCTCCAGCGATAGTGACGACGACGATGACGGCGATGACGGCGATGACGGCACTGATGGTCCTTTCAGGGTTCATTGCGCATACATAGACTTCGATGGCAAATATTTCGGCCCTGTCTCGAAAAGGTTCAAGATCCCGCCTTTTGGTGAAACCAAATCAATACGATCTTTGCCTTTATATCCTTTACGACATACGAAAGATGCACAAGCAAGACAAGCACTTATAAAGAGAGGCCAGATGCTGCTTGAAGTCTCCAAATTCAAAGCTATGTACTACATGGGCGTCACAATTGACAAGAGAGACGAGATTGATAGCCAAGTCGTCATAGATTTCAATGAAGCCCTGGCCGACGAAGAAAGGCGCAAGGCTTGGGAACCCAGGATGGGGAACCTCAGGACTGCTGCTGATCATCTGGGAAGACAATGCACGGCACATTGTTGCTTCCCGCGAGATGTACGTGGCGGAAGCCAGGCCGAATCAAGTCGGACTGAGGATCATATCAAGAGCTTGCTCCCGCACACACTAATGGGTGTGACATCTCTCATTCTTCAGTCGAGATCTCTACAAGAGGTTTTAAGCTCCCTGGACAAGCTGACTGAGACAGAATATACGATCATGACTTATCGTGTATTCGGGTTCATTCTACGCAGTCGAAAGTGGGGTAGGTAAAGCAAGGACAAAATTCTAGCTGTTCTAACACGTGGAGGAAATTGGTCCAAGTTGAAGATTGCAATTATGCTGACCCAAGAACTCACAGCTCAACTTGACCTCAACCTCCTGCGGTATGAGAATGCAAACGCCAGAAACCTCACTGTCGACGCTTTCGAAGGTCTGGAACTCCCAGACAATCACAGAGAGGTGTTGAAATCCCTGGTTGTCCAACACTTTCGCTCGAAGCAGTCTACGTTCATGAAAAATGAACAGACGGACTTGATTCAAGGAAAAGGTACGCAGAGATATGAAGCTTGGGGAATGTTTTCAGTCATGCCATCACGTGTCATCATCTAACAAGCTTTTCAGGCAAGGGTCTCATTCTATTACTTCATGGAGCACCAGGGGTAGGAAAAACCACAACCGCAGGTGAGTAGACTTTTTGATTAGTCGAGCACAATTGAATGCTAACTCTTGGACCGCAGAGGGAATTGCTGAGCTTTTCAAGAAACCCTTGTTTCAGATCACCTGTGGTAAGGCTACAAATATGCACAACCATGAAGTGCTTTGCGTCAAGAATGCTAACATCAAATCAGGTGACCTGGGGACAACTGCCAGGGAGGTTGAAACAGAATTGGAGAAGAACTTTTCTCTGGCAAGCAGATGGGGCTGCATTTTACTTCTTGATGAAGCAGATGTCTTCTTGTCAGCACGAGAAAAGATGGATTTCAAGCGCAACGGTCTGGTGGCTGGTAAGTCTGATAGTCGATGCTTAGACGTGTCTCTTCTTACTTCACGGCTGACGACTTGTATCTGCAGTGTTCCTCAGAGTTTTGGAATATTATTCGGGGATCTTGTTTCTCACGACAAACAGGATTGGTGACTTTGATGAAGCTTTTTCATCTCGAATCCACATGAGCTTGTATTATCCACCACTTGATGAGGACAAGACCTTGAAGGTCTTTCAACTCAATCTTGATCTCATCAAGAAGCGGTTCGTCAGACAAGGCCGAAGTATCACATTTGATGCATCTGCGGTTGAGAAATTCGCAAGGGACCACTTTAAGGCCTATAAGTACAACCGATGGAACGGCCGCCAGATTCGTAATGCATGTCAGACAGCACTGGCACTGGCGGAGTTTGATTCTCAGGGTGGCACGATGAACATTGAAAGTGAAATGGACAAGAGTGTAGTTGTCGAACTGCAGCAAAAATACTTTGAGACGGTACAGAAAGCATATCTTGCTTTCGACGAATACCTAGGAGACATCCAGGGTACGCAAGGTGATAGCAGAGCGATAGATTACAAGCTACGCGCGAGGACCGACACCCCCTATCAGGCCAAGCGAAACGCCTTCCCGCAACATGAGAGCTACAGAGTACCCAGGAGCCAACACATCTTGCATCCGGAGTACCCCCATACACAAAGAGGTTCAGCCAACGTGTCACAATCCAACTTCGGACCACAGGGGGATCCGTTTGATCAAAACTATACCCCAACAACCCCAAATGCAAACATGCAGAGTTCGCGAGGCTATGAACACTATTCGCCTCACCGGGTTCCGATGCAGTCCTATCAAGGCCAAGCCCGTGGTGGATCGATGACCAGTCGGGAGGCCTATGAAAGATCTCCAGAAGCAAGTCAGCAGTACCAAACGGATCATCAATACGCCCAGGGAGGGCCGCGGGGTCAGCAGTTCGACTCGCCCCGAGGGAGCAATCGCATCATCCGCAGCGTGGAGGACGAACGGTATTCTAGTCCTGGCTATGACGATTCACCTCTCCCCAACCGCCCTGCTCAGCGCCCATCGCAAGCATATAGCTACGAAAACCCCAACGATGGGGGAAGTGGGCAGAACCTGAACCCTTCCATGCAAGGTCCTTCATCATATAATCCAAACACAATCTTCCGATCCAGACGAGATGACGGAGGAAGCTGAAGGAGTCTTTCGGCACCCGCTACTTGGCCATCGCAAGCCGCGACTGGGCATATTCGATTTGGCGGCAACAACGCCTTGAGACTTTTCCTTCTTTGTTTTCATATTGTGGCTTGTCTATCGATCCATCTCAAATTTCTAATAAACCATTATTGCTCCTCTACATAAGGCGATTTCGATGCTTTCCTCGTGGAGTCTAGCGGAATCTATCTTGATTCATACTGATACAACATTGCACGTAGCGCCTCCAATCGCCGGTAAGTTTTACACCATGCCATAATATATGACCAAAATGGATCATCAGTGGCGGAAGCGCAGAGGAGTGCAGGTTTACAATATTGCGTGCTTCTAGTATAATCTGCGTCATACTCAGTGGCGAGAGACTTGATACGACCAATGTTAAAACAAAGGTTAAAAATTCAAGATGGTGTAAATCTACGAAATCGATGCGTTAACATACAGACATATCTCGCCCGAAAGGTGCCATACTACTTATCGACACTGGCGCATTAAGATCGCACCCTGTCAAAAGGTATGTTCGATATTCCTTAGATTAACCAGCAATACTATCCTAGAAGGACGGGGGAAGGCTCCCACTATATACAGTGTGGGTTGCACCCGCCCACCTTATTTCAACACACCCCATGGCCAGCTTTCATTTTCTCCACCCATTAATCCAGGTAAGTCATGGGTGTCGACGGAAACAGTGATGTTGTGATTAAGTTGTCCATAGTTTTGATGCTGACTTCGCCAGATGTTGCAACTGCCCTTCAGTGCGTTGATTCAACAAATGTTCACTTTCGAATCGAAGTTTTGGTCGATGAAGCGAAGAGCGATCTGCATAGCGGCTCGGTGCGGATTTGCCAGCGGCTCAGTTTGATTTGATCGACTGGATCTCGAATCGAAGTTTTGGTCGATGAAGCGAAGAGCGATCTGCATAGCGGCTCAGTGCGGATTTGCCAGCGGCTCAGATCGATTTGATCGTCTGGATCTATTGGTCCCTGAACGACTGGAGGCATTGGTCGCTGGCCGCTACGCAGCTTCATGGCAGATAGAATTTCAACGGAACTGTTGCAAAAGTCCTCCACGCTCACTTGGAGCTCTCGTACAGATCTGCTATCACATAAGCTCTGGATTTAAGGGGTTCGAACGGGTAAACATACCGCCCGAATTCTGACGCCGGGTTCTCTTGTTGACAGCTCCTCGCTGGGTTATTTGCATAGTCCATGAAATCTGCCAATGCCGTGCTAACACGAAGGAGATGAGCCTGAATCATGGACATTGACGAGGCCTGTTTAACAGCGAACCACTCAAGAGTGCCAGTCTCTATCTCGATCAGGACACCCCACACAAGCAATTCAGTCACCAAGTTCTTAATCCTCCTGTTCTGATCTCCTGACCACTTGAACTTGATATGGAGCAGTTGTTTCATATCTTGG
This sequence comes from Pestalotiopsis fici W106-1, assembly GCF_000516985.1. Classification (NCBI taxonomy): domain Eukaryota; kingdom Fungi; phylum Ascomycota; class Sordariomycetes; order Amphisphaeriales; family Sporocadaceae; genus Pestalotiopsis; species Pestalotiopsis fici. The sequence goes on along the minus strand of NW_006917092.1, from coordinate 1,822,201 downwards.
ATGATAGAGTTGTACTGGGCTGTCGCAGCAGCGGCTGCACCTCCAATTTGGGACACCTCTTGACCTCCACCGTGTTGAGCTGACATGATGAGGATGAAATTGAGAACAATGTGGAGTTTTGGATGCAATGGACTCGTGAATGATTGGCCGCGAGAAGAAAATTTGTCCCATGTAAAGGCTAAGAGAGCAGTAGGTGAGCAACAAGTGCAGAAGAAGGAAGATACCACAAAATGCTGCCACAATGGCTCACTAAATACTGTCTTCTAGGTTCTATCCAGGTTCTCTAGATTCCATCCAGGTCCCCCCCAGGCAACGCGCCTCAAAGCATTGATTCACGCCCGTTTGAACTTTATTTGGGTAAATTTTCCATCATTGTTCAGACCGTATTGCCACCATCGAACCACTGTGCTGCCTGGATGCGATGTAAAGGGGAGGATTAAGCTAGCAGACCTTCTCCGGTGAGCTGTCGTCCTCGGCGTCATCTCCTGGCGCAGCAACCGTGCGCGCGCGGGTGGTTTTTTCTTCTTTTCTTTTTTCCTTTTTATTTTTGACAAACCATCCAATTCCGTCCCTTATACAGGACTAGATGAAAGACACCAAGTCCTCAAATGCAAAATCCTCCAAATTCCCATGAGTCGGACATATACGCAGTCACGCAGCATACAAGTCGTGGCCGGCCCATGCGGTCTAGGTTATAATCTCCGTCCCTGATGTTCATTCGTTCGTTGTGAGGTAGCTGTCTCAGGGGTAGGATTGACCTGGAAGCATAACGCATAGAGGCTGAGTCAGCCACAGAGGCAGTCGACTATAAATGTCGTACAAAGCCCCATTGTCAAGTCCTAGAGGCTGTCCACTATAGGTACTCAATTTTCGAGCCTTTTTTCTTCTTCTTCTTCTCTTCTTTCCTTCTCCAAGGCCGTCATTGGATGACAATACGTTCGACTTGTCCTCTTTATTTTTTCTTCCATAATCACCGACGGTGACACACTCAGGTCTTGTCTTCTCCATTCGAGCTGTTGACTTCGCGTTGTGTGTAGGAAACTTGGTATTGTAGAACTTTTCGAATCCCACTGGCGTCGCTGGGCGTCCGCACCTTGTGGCTGCGGTTGTTAGTCGCGGGTAAGATTTGACCGGTGCTGTCTTCGGAAAGACGTTTCTGGATCGCGCTTATCTCGTTGAGGTTGATGCCCGCGCGATTGTCGGGATACCCGTGAAGCTGAGTCCATTGATTGCGCGGGGATCTCAATCCCCCGGAGCCCGTTGTGCTGTCCCCGTTGGAGACCCCTCCGCTCTCGTAGGTATCCTTGGCCGATCGTGGCGTGAAGACTGCTGGGAAGCAAATGGATAGAGGTCCGCGCATCATCGGAAGACATGAGCATATTATGGCAATGTTCTCTTCAATCATTGTCCAGATGGAAGAGTCGAGGTCGTCTGTCAGTGGCCAAAACCATCAGTCCTTTTCGGTATCCCAATATGATGGGAACAAACAATGCTATGTCCAAGAGGTAAAAAAAATATACGGAATGACTCACAAGTTGTATCCAGGCTGCTTGAAGAAAAGTCGAGAGTCTGCATACGAAGAATACTTGTGACCGCCACACTGTTTAGGTGGTCAACAACTCATTAGCTCAAATCCAGTGTGTTGGGCAGTTGGGCTGCTGTATAGGTAAACTCGAACATACAATGCACCAAGGGCAAATAAAACCATGACGGCCACCTTCTGCCTCATCCTAAGGTTCGAAGTGTATATCGGCTGCATCGGAAGCGCCAAGATTGTGAGATCGGTGGCAATGGAAAAGCCCGCATTGGCATACCAGTTGGTCGTGATGTTGATGCATGTCCCGGCGATTGTCTTGTTCCATGCCCGAGGCACCGGCGTGCACTGAAAAACCGAGGCGAAGAAGGCGGCGATCATGTATGAGGCGACAACGGCGAGTAGTATGTAACAGGCTATCCGGAACCAGCGCTGCAAAAAGATACGTAGGTAAAGGAACAGAATTGACATTTTTGTCGTGTTTATGGTCAACTTGTAAAAGACCTGACTCACAAAGAACATCTAATTATCGGGTTTTCGTATCAGCATAAACTTTGACGACAAACAAGTACTGCGAGGCTATTTACCTTGAGGGTCATGATCTTATTCTGTGGAGTCAAGTTGCGAATGTGTTGTCCAAAGCCATAACTACATGATGCCAGCATAAATGCCATGACAATCATTGCAAAGGTCTGTTGGTACGTTCAGTCAATAGTGATGCTTCATACTTGTCACAAGAGCATGTCTCTTTGCTGTCCAATTCGCTTTGATCTCAATGGCATCACCTCGATACTTTGCAGGATAACCCCCCTTATTTTGAGTTGGTATGCAAGACCGCTTGGATACACTTACAGCAGATGCCAAACTAGTCCAATCATCCCATCCAAAGCCTGCTTTCGACCTGATTCGTGCCCATAATCGCATACCCACGAAGAGCGGCGTAGTAATCATGAAAACAATACATGGTATTTGAATCTCCAAGGCTCGACTGGGACCGGGTATATTATTTTCAGACATTGTGGGCGCTCGCTTGGCGCCTGCGCAGGCGCAGGATTCTGCAGCTGAAGAGAAGGATTGAGTTAATAAAAAGCCAGAGACATTTTTTCAACTTCATCAACTCTAGATGGGCGATCCACAGTGGTGGTCGAGGAGATATATTGAAACTCAAACTTTGCTTCTCCCTTTGTTCGTCGGCTAGCCCGGTACCGTCCTCTCTTAATCCGCGATCTGCTGCTACCCTGAAAGCTCAGCATCTGCAGGTGTGATACACGGCCAAGAAGAGACCGCTAGGGTTCGAACCGACCCGAGATGGATAATTTGGAGTACTACTACTAACTGGGTCTGTCGAGACGTAACCAAGGCCATGGAAATGCCATGCGATACAACACGGTGGTTATTACATCTACGCGAGCTCCGAGTATTCCGTGTTTGCTTCAGACCTTGTGAGAAGTGCAAGATACGAATACACTAGACTGAAACTATAGATTCATGGGACGATAACAGCAGAATCGAAGGCTTGAAGGGTATGCTCTCAATCTCCCCACCCCCCTCCATAGCGCCATTCCCGTCAACAAGGGTAATGAGCCAGATCATCCGGTTGGTGGGAACTAGGTCCGACCCCTGTACATTCGCGGGCACCCATATTTCGCCTATGCACCCTGGTGGTCGATTAAAGCATTCGAGCGGCACGACAGAATAAGAGGGGGCGACACCCAACGACATGGTTGCGAAGGGTAGTACGTATCGTGTTGCGCAGCTGGCAGCTGGGCCGTCTTTACCCAGCTCAACCAGGTTTGCGAGGTTTTCTCCTTGCCGGCCCGATCTAGCCTCTCTTCCCGGGCGCGAAATATGTAGGGTCACATACTGCATCTGGGTTGACCGAGGCTCGTCATGGCTGCGAGATTACCAATAGCAACAACATGCCCACCGGGCATGGGCAGGAAATCCATGACATCCAAGCTACGCAAATTTTTCTTTTTAGAGCTTGTCCAGGTAGAATCAACAAAGGTTCTACAGTCTGTCGTAGAACAATGGTTCAACCTCGAGGCGGAAGATGAAGCGCATGTTGCATCGCATGCATATAGATGGCCGCCGGAAGTGGTCTTGTATAAATGGACTTGACTTGGCTCGCCCCAAATGCCCTTGATAGAGAAGGTGTTACCATTTCTCCAAAGTCAATGCTAGAACCAAGTTGACAGGGGATTAAAAAAAAAAGGTATTTGGACCAAAATGTCCAAGACAGGATCCAGTTACTGCGAGTCGCGACCAGCCGAGTCTCCGGGACTACATACTGGAACCCTACTATGTAAAGTGGACTGCATAGTCTCGATGGAAATAACAACAATAATACGGAGTCGTGGGTAGACCATCATAACGACCGTTGCAATGTGGAGTGGCCCCAAATCGAGAAGTCAAGGCCGCCCAATACCCCTGCCCGCGCGATTTGCTTTTACATACAAGAACATCACGATTGCCACGAGGCCAGTCACATCCTGCTGAAACTTTCCAGGCTTTAGACACGGGACGCTACAGAGCAGATGCAACCAAGGTGATGCTGAGTAGCCAATAAGAAAAGACGCCAGCACAGACTTCACCTTATTTCCCGTGCGGAAGCCGTCGGAGCACTATACTTGCTGCATCACCCAAGATGAAGACGACTTTCTCAGTCGCCGGCGCGGCTTGCGCGCTATTCGGCGGCCTGTTTGTTGGCGTGGCTCAGGCTCAGTCGAACCCGGACCCGATCGGCACAATCTATGATGGCCCCGTGCCGGACGATCTGTACGGGTCCAACTATACGTACCCGTGGCCCGTGAAGCAGTTCAACTTTTATAATCAGCACCAGAACCTGACCATGGCCTTTATGGACGTTGCTCCGACCAACTCCTGCGTAACGGACAATAAGACGGCTGTGCTGCTCCATGGCGGAAACTTTTGCAGCGTCACCTGGTCGGACACGGCGCGCAACCTGTCGGCGGCGGGCTACCGCGTCATTCTTCCCGACGACATTGGTTTCTGCAAGTCGAGCAAGCCCCTGGGCTACTCGTACAGCGTCGACCAGCAGGCCATGAACATCAAGAGCCTGCTCACGGCGCTCAACATTACAGAACCCGTCACCGTCATGGGCCACTCCATGGGCGGAATGATTTCAGCTCGCTTCGGCCTCATGTACCCGGACTCGGTGCACCAGCTCGTGCTCGTCGACCCGCTCGGACTCGAGGACTGGGTGGCCAAGGGCGTCGCCTTTGTGCCCGTCGACCAGACGTACGAGGGCCAAATCACCCAGACCTTTGACACGCTCAAGGCGTACGAGGCGGCCAACTACTTTGCCAATGCAACGTGGGAGCCGCAGTACGACACGTGGGTGCACATGCTCGCCAACATTTACGGCGGCTCCCACGGCACCGAGTTTGCCTACGTCATGAGCCTGGTGACGGGCGTCCTGCTGAGCCAGCCCTACGTCTACCAGCTGCCCAACCTCCAGACCCGGACCTACCTCATGGTCGGCGAAAACGACGTGACCGCCCTCGGCAAGGCCTGGTCTTCGGCCGATGTTGCCGCCGTGCTCGGCCATTACGATGTCATTGGCCCAGCTGCTGCCGCCGCCATTCCCAACTCGACTTTCCACATGTTCCCAGGACTAGGCCACGCGCCGTTTTTGCAGGATCCTGTCGCATTCCATGAGGTGCTCTTCTCTTGGTTGGACTGAGGATGTGCACCCACTGGAAATGAAATGTCGGAGAGATGAGAGACTTACTTAGACTTTTAATAATGAAGGTGTAAATTTGAAATGCGCGCCGTTCTTTCGTGCCACTTGTCCTGTTTTCCAAAGCAGAGCAGACTTTCTCCGAGCGGGCAGATCAGTCTCAATACTTCTTCCCTCATGGCAAGTAAAGCTGGATTATTTGACAAAAGTGTCACGGCAGAGAATTGATCTTTCAGCGAGCTCGTGCTTTCTTGTCTTCTTTTTTCCCTCGGCGGTATGATTGTCATTTGCAGCAAGGGATATCAAACCTGCAAGGGGCATTTTGGCAATTTCGCATCCCGCCTAGCCGTGTTGGCTCCAGCTCTACCAAATGTAGAAGCTGTTTGTTACGGTTGACATGGCATAAAATCTGTCATTTCCCTTACCCCGGACAGTGTCGCACAAATAGAGGCCAAATTGAAAGATGACACTTCCGATTACAAGGTTGACACAAGCCGAGTAAAGCCAAGCCAACAGCGGTACTCCGTACACCCAAAATAACAGCCACTCTATGGCGTGCGTCTGTCTGCCCCAGTCTGTGCCGCCACCCACAAGCAAATGTCTCCGAGCTGAAAGGCCCGCAGTGAAATGGGACACACGAGATGAAATGGGACGATTCCACTACGGGATATCCCGTTCAGAAGACGCTCGAGCCGCTAATTTTCAACTTTTATGATGCGTAATAAAACGACTTCTTTCAAGATCCGCATCTATAGTGTAGCGGTTATCATTCTTGCCTTCCAAGCATGAGACTCGGGTTCGACTCCCGATGGATGCACATCTCCATCACCCGTTATATTTTTGCATTTTTAGCGATTTTTTGTGTATGCATATCTTTATCAAGGGTATAGTCGAAGGGTTTTCTTGATTTGGGCAACGCATTTTGAATAGATTCAAGTAGTGGAACAGGACTTTCTGTGTTTGAGGAGTTGTTCTCGCATCGCGATGCAATCAGCCTGTGCATCTGCGGTCGGGTTTGGCGATGTATGAACCTAGGTATTTTGCATGCTCCACCCCAGCAGGCGGCTTCTCTCATCTTTGTCGGATATTCTCATGCAATATGCATTCACTGCTCCTGGTAGAGTATATTTGTTGGCGTATAGGATACGTTAGTATACTATATCTAGTAAGTATACTATAACTAGCTGGTATATATACGATTCATAGTTGAAGGGAAAGGGCGAGGAGGAAAACGAAGAAGCAAAAGCTGACCCACGTCTTGCCCTCCAGGCTAGGGTTCAGAGTAGTGCATGCTGGTTGCAAGTTCATTGCCCAGGCGAAATTGCTTGCAGGTTCTCTCGGCTACTCGTGCAAGCGCGCATGTTTGGAATGAGAGTGTTAATTAATCCTTGAGGAAATATCTTTTCATCGTGGCATATATACCTGATTTTGCCTTGAAGGACACGAGCAAACTCGGCGTGATCATTCCTGGTTCTTCCAGTGTGCTCCAGGGCCCTTTTGATTTCGGCGCCGGGCAGTGAAATGCGTGATATCGAGTGACAGTACGTACGCACGGTAGGTCCATGACTCTTTGCATCACCTGAAAAGATGATCCCATCACATAAAAAGACATGTTTGACGATTTAGAAATGCCGTAATTATGGGGGATATTCCTTGCGCCAAGTCTGCATCGGCCCGCTGCTCACCTGTATTTTAGCTCCAATTGAAAAAGGCATGCGATGGTGATCCGCAGTCGGTATGTGGGAGAAATACCAGCCGGCATTGGCATTAGTCACACTTCGAGCCATGTAAAGGCACATGTTTTTTGTATTGCAAGAGCTTGGAAATAATTATTCTTACATGTTGATCAATAATAAAGGATATTTCTCGCGATGCTGTGGAATCTCATGACGACTTGAAGCGAGTCGGACTGATCGGCCGGCGACATGCCAAACTTCTAAATGAGGAACCACCCAGTAATCCGGGCGAGGAACTGGAACGTTTCCAAACTGGAGCAATCGAGAAGTTTTAAGAAGCTTTCTATTATGCATAATGCAGCTGTTTTTGGACAAATTTGAAGCCATAATAGGCTATTTCTTCATTGTGGATGATTATTGGCGTTGGTGACGTCATATTTCGACAGATGCGTCCTGTGCCATTTTACAGACTATATTCTGCCAGGAAGACTTTCACCAATTCGTACCAACAGCCTCGTGCTTTGGCGACGCGCGGCTCATCCATCGAGGGATATCTAACTCGAGACTCCTACTCATCTCCAGTCAAGTATTTGTCACTTTCAAGTCAATCAGACAAATAACGCTTGTGCATTCCTGTCTCCTGGCAGACCATGGCCTGATGGCACTGCCGATCCTTCAATAGTTCTTGCGAACAGGTCAAGCATCTCAGAAATTATCATCTTATGGAGAAAGATGTGGCTCTGTAGCTTTTGCAGACCTGCAAGGCACGACTTGGCACGGTTTGTTCCGTAGAGCAAGTCAGGCTAGAGGCCATTCACGCGAACCAAATGAAAGGGATCGGTGGACTCTAGAATAAACTCTCAAGGCTTCTGCGCCCGACTGATCCACTTACAGACAATCGTTATCAGATCGACTCTAAAGATGACACTAATTCCTTCTTTTCACCGAACACAGACCGAATCAAAGTCGAGCGCGCAAACCTCAATACTCCAATCCTGAGAGACACTGCACTAAAAGAGGACGCTCTGGGACTTGCCTACTTTGTAGTTCACATTCGAATATAGAGATGGCTCGTATGAAGATGCAACAGCTGAGCGGCTGGTTTTTCTCGCTGGCCAGGGATCAAGACTGCCGTGAAAACAATACGATGATAATATACTGCATATTATCCAGTGTACTGTACGAATATCACCGAAAGATTTCGGGACCTGATCTGGGGCCCCCTGATCCGCTTGCCCAAGGACCCGCCGCCCCTCAACATCTGTCAGGAACATTCGGCCGAATCCTTTTCCTATAGCACTACACGGTCCACCGGGATGGTCTGAGCAGGGCATGAGCTTCTCATTCAGAAGTGGGTAGAGACTACGCGCTGTTTGTAACGATTTGGTAGCAATGGATAGGAGCTGGTGATAAATAACACTGATCCCCAGCGATGTCATCGTGAGAGAGACTGGCACTCTACCAGCTCTCCATTCCCTTCGTCCTTTTTATTCTCTTTCAAAGGTTCGGGCTTTAGGACACTATGCTGCAAAGTGCAGCCTTCAGCGGATTGGCGGCTGGCCTGGCCAACGCCACCAACCATACTTTTGGTGCTCGGAGCGCTCTCGTTCCTGATTTTACTCAACCACCTCCCACCAACCTCTCCATCTATACCAATGCCTCTCTTTGGGAGCAATGGCGGCCAAAGGCTCACTTCATTCACCCAAGCAACAGCGTTGGGGATCCTACGGCTTTCTGGATGGACGACAATGGTACCATCCACCTGTCAGCACTCTACAGTTTCATCCGGGGTATCGAGAACAGCACATACTTTACTCAATCTATCGCCGGTAGCACTACCCAGGATCTCCTGCACTTCAAGGACCACAACACGTACAAGAACCCCGTGTCGATCGGTGCCGGTAACGAGGTTGATTTTCTCGCCGACTTTGATGGAAGTGTAATTCCTCACGGCTACAACGGCCTGCCCACCTTGATTTGGACTGCCGTCAAGGGCCTTCCAATCTCATGGTCTATCGATTATCACGATGGCTACGAGTCACAAGCTCTGGCCTACTCGGAGGATAACGGCGACACATGGATCAAGCCCGAGGAGGGTGCCAATATCCCCGTCATAACAGCTCCCCCTTACATTGGTAATGTCGTGACTGGTTTCCGTGATCCTTGGGTGGTCCAGGGTAAGCAATTTGACGACTTGCTTTCTCCCAACGGTACGTGGAATTACACGGAAGCGCCTTGGTACATTTCTGTCAGCGGAGGTATCCACGGTGATGGCCCCCGCCTGTTCTTCTACCGTCAGTCCGAGCTCAACAACTTTACCAGCTGGGACTACTTGGGACCCATTCTCCAAGAGAAGGTCAACTCTACATTTGTCCAGCCGGGCTCCGGCTGGGCTGGATCCGACGAGTCCGATGGAAGTAATTACGAGACATCCCAACTCACCACCTTGGGTCACGAGGGAGACGACGAAGATGGGCTTGGTCTCATCACCATGGGCGCGGAATCTGGTCGTAAAGACCACAGCTACCATTGGTCCCTATACCGGGTGGGCCACTGGGCCAGAAGCGAGCACAACGAGAGCGTTATTCTCAACACAACGTTTGAGGGTGTCGTTGACTGGGGTCTTGGATATGCATGCACTGGTGTCCAGAACAAAACGGATCTCCGACGCTATACTCTGTGTGTCATTGGAGAGGACCAGATCGAGGATCTCAAGTATCAGACCGAATACTCTGGCGCACTGACTCTTCCACGAGAGCTTTTCATCAAGGATATTGAAAACGTTGTAGACTCGTCTCTGGTCCGTATGAGAGCAAGCTGGGCTGTCAAGACGGGCCACCTCAAGACTGCTGTTCCAACGGAGAACAATGGTCGTATAGGCGCAAAGTCGGACGGCACCGTCGATCTTACCACTCTGGGCATCCGACCAGCGAAGGAACTTGCTGCATTCAGGGCCCAAGCTGAAAAGTCATTTGTGGTTAATCAAACAGAAGTAGTCTTTGCCCCCTCGAGGAACAATAGCGGCGACGAGATCACAGTCAAGGACGGCGAGCACCAGATCTACCGTGCCTTGGAGCAATCCCCAGACAGCCGCCACTTTGAGCTGGAGACCACCATCTCTTTCCCCAATGCTTCGCTCAGAAGTGAAGACTACGGCTCATTCTCCGCTGGCATCTCCATCTTCCGTAGCGTCAAGGGTGTCGAGCCGGGCTCGGACAGATTCGAAGACGTCTCCGTAGTCTACCGCCCGGCCAATGAGAGTATCATGATTCAGCGCAACACGGCCATCACCAACTCGACCGTCAACCGCGCACCGGAAGTGGGTAAGCTGCGCCTATGGGAGCGCCGTGTCAACGGAACCACCCAGCTCGACGATCTCAAGATGCGCGTCTTCCTGGATGGTAGTACTCTTGAAGTGTACGTTAACGAGGTGCTGGCCATTTCGACTCGCGCCTACTACTGGTTCCCCGACTCGACTCGCGTCGGATACGTCTACAACACCCCCGAGGGTTTTAGCAAGAATGATGCGGACGCAAAGGTCACCTTCAAGGAGACCTCTTGGTGGCAAGGACTAGTCGATGCGTATCCCGAGCGCCCCAAGGACAAGTGGGAGTTGATCCGCCAGCTTATGGGCTACCCTGAGCCAGCCAACAACCCTAATAATGATACCATCATTTACCAAGGCGTTGGTGACGCCCCGGCCTTTCCCGTACTCCCTTGAGAAGATGCTGTAATGGATGATTGTAAGAAATTCTGGTCAAATATATACTCATAGTAATGCAAATCAATTAGAATTCAATGTCCGCGCCTGTGTCAAATTAGCTATCGCTCCTCTAACCTTCTCTACGCTTTTAGACGTGCTCGAGGCCGATGCAGCCTAGCCTTTGACCGACCCGACTTTGGTAGCTTTCGATTGTCACGATACGGGTCCGACCGAGTGGGACCAACCACTTGACAAGCCGCCTTATCCTTGGTTCCCTTCCATCACCAACTTGATCGTCGCCCACCATGAGAAAAGTTTTTCATTGATTCACAGAAAATGCGAGTGCAACTATTTTGCGTTAACGTGAAAATCTTCACAACAACATCATCGGTGAGATGGCCGAGTTGGTTATGGCGCCAGGTTAAGGTCACCTTAACACCTACTTCCTGGTACGGAAACGTGCGTGGGTTCAAGTCCCACTCTCATCATCGCTTCCCCCAGATTGAATCTGGGATTTCTTTTTGCATTTGTTTCAATGAAGAAACTTTTTGGTTGCAAATGCAAATAATTCTTGATTGGCAGTAAGTAGTCTTGTGATTGATGGGTGTGTGCTCACTCACTTTTGTGTCGAGTTGAAATGGCATTCGGGCCTATGATGCAGCTTTTCAATTTTGTGTTGAATTGACAGACTATAAGTATTGGTGTTGCGTTTTTGGAGCAATAATGTTTTGGTCATCGCTATACCCGAGGCTGAAATATCGCACCGTAAATTGCTCTCATTGATTCATGCTGAAATATATGGTGTCGGGCATTCTCATGTCCGATAAATCCAGATAAGCCAGCATCCGCGTGTGATTTCTGCCGCATCTAGTGGCTGTCGGGCTTAGCAAGGCATATAAGACGTGCTGTAGGACCATCAAACGCTTCAGCCATTTTGCTCGCTTAGATGCAATGGCTATGCAGGAAACGCAGCTCTACCCAATCGCAGCTGGACATGACAGTGGCTCAGCTGTCATGGATGCTTATGGAGGCCGACTGCGCCCATCTGGGGGACAGCACCCAAGTTTTTGGGGATAAGGCTGGCCATGATTCTTGTCGGGTTTGAACAAAATGGTTTTCGCGAGCGACTCCATCATTATCGTCATTTTCTCCAAATGTGAAACATCTCAAACCATACTCATTTGCGGCTGAAATGTCTGCGTCATTTACCTTTGGTTCTTTTGGCGATATCATCACTACGGTGCAGCTAGTATGGCGGTTATCGCAGGCAATCAGCGACAGCCATGGCTCAGCACAAGAGTTCAGGGAATTGGTCGACGAGTTGAACCTTTTCCACAAAACACTCGATGAGGTTGGTCGCCATGTGCACTGTGGAAGAGGATCGCACCCCCGAGATAATACTGACATACAAATTCTAGCTACTCAACTTCTGGCAGTCGAGATCCCGAAGCGCCGAGCTCGATCGTCTTGCCGACTCCTTGAAGCCAGCGGTAGACGAGTGTCGGGAAGCGATTGAATCATTTTTCAAGCGACAATTCAGGCAATATGCCAGCAGCTTCTCACCTCAGAAGAAATCTCGAAAATCCATCGGTGATATATTCAAGCGCATACGCTGGAGTGTGTTAGAGAAGGAAAAAGTCACTCAGCTACGCAATAAACTCCGTCGTAACAAAGAACTCATAGATTGGATACATGCGATCGCCTCGGGGTAAGGACTCAACCTTCAATATTCTGCGGCGTGCTCCAATCATGGTCGCGTGGATTTAGATTCGCACATACTGACGAAGTTCATGAGAAGTATCGGTCAAGAACAAGATCGTGACCTTGTTGCAGCGAGACTCGAGAGTCTCGCAAATGCCGAGGCTCAGGCTGCCAATCAGCTCGACAAGCAGTTTGTAAAAGTTCTTGGATACTTGGAAACTCACACGACAGTCGCTACCAAAACCGAGAAGAATGTTGTTGCTGTTCTTTCGGAGCTGTGAGTAGATTTGCAACATCACGATCAAAAGTTTTACAAGCGGGCTGACCTGCATAGACGCACCGCAAACTCGCGTATTTCTAGTGTCCAGGCTGAGATCGCATCCTTATCTCGCGTTCCTGATGCCATCGACCCGTACAGATATAACCGTGTTCTAATTGAAGACGCGCTGGGCTCTACCATTCCCGTACCTCTGGATATCAATCCTTCTTGGCAGGTGAGTGGCCTGGCATCATTAGCAAACTTGAAACGAGATCGCAATATTAATATCGGGTGCAGACAATCGAATCAATGGTGAGGGACCAGTTTAGAAACCGACCTGGCCAGGCACTCGTCATGAAAAAGAAGTATGTCTTGCATGACCTCGCTACCGGCACGGACTTGAATTTGAAAGCCGACTTTCATCACTTGGTGCGGCCTGGCCAAACACTTGCCATGGCTATGACATTTGGAGGTGCGTGGCTTGCCGGCGAGGAGGGATCATGTTGTCCCAAATGTGGCCAAAAACAGCTACTTGTCGTTCCTGATGCCGACACAACTTGGTGCGTATTCCAGCGACCTGCACTGCGACTTGGAATTATAAACTTGCTCTAGCCGATGTTGACTCGACAGGTAGTGCCAATCCTCGATGCAGTTTCATCTTTCGGAAGGTTTTGGACTTTTCCGATATGGACGATGACGCTATCGACAAGTGGTTGGCTCAACCCGAACACGACCAGAATTCCAAGGCCTTTTTGAATGACGAATACAATGGAAACGACAATCTCTCACTGCTTCTGGCTGAACGGGAGAACATGGAGGGCCCCGACATTTTCAAGAGAGTCAGATACATCAGTCGGTGGGAAGACCTTGAAGATTCCCGCGGATCACTTAGCGCAACGATGAATGGAATCCGTTTCTGGGGAATAGGAGATAACGGATGGGCCATTGAAGCTGTATGGAACATCAGAGCTCTGGCAGTAGCCGAGGCAAATTGGCAGGTACATGAGCGTGAGCTAGCCCCAATTTTCGGCGAGAACACATGCTGGTACAGGGTGCAGTTCGCGGGCTACACTCGAAAAACTTCTGTTCCTGTTTTGACTGTAATTACTGGATCTCAGGACACCTGCCAAAGAATCGTAAAAGCTCTCAGAACGCTAGACTTTATCAGAGATGGCCGCATTCAGCTTGCGGTGTTGGGTACAGACCAGTCCCTCCCCCAAGACTGGTTAGATGGTATCCGACGACGATACGAATTGACGGAACCCGAACCACACCACGTCGCATTTGACAAGACAGTGCAAGATATAATACGAAAACGACAAAGGATGCCACACAATTAATTATGGACTTGAATACTGGGGCTGTCAAAGATTCATTCAAACAGATTTATGATATATTTCTCAATCCAGAACATGTGCGAAAAAGAATTGCCCGTCTGACTAAAAATGGCCTATAAACGTTGTCTTTTCCCGCTTACACAACAAAAGTGCTGACTTTGGACAATTTTCTCCGGCCAAGAAGGCTAATCGAGCGGGCCGACGGCTGACGGTCATGAGCACGCTTCTGGCCGCACCCAGCAACCTTGACAAGGCGCTTTATCCCCGAACGCTATTCCCATGAGACACCCTTGGATTCCGACGCGATATCCCCGGAGCCCACCCGCGGGATACCGTATTTCATTAAAGGGGAACGGCAGTTGTTTTCCAGGCGCAGCAATGTTGGCTTTGCATGATTTCAGGTGGCCTTTGCCGCAGTGATCCACTTCTCCTTCTTCTTGTTCTTCTCACAACCAGGTCGTCTCTAGATGGCAAACCACAGCTTGAACGACTTTACAGGAGTTCGGCGCTCGGGTTTCACGGCAGCATACACACGAAAAGCATCCAGTACGAGGACTGGTTGGCCACCCAAATAGCAAAGCTGCAGTAATAAAAGCCGAAGACACCCTCAGCTCTGGGCTTAGTGGATGCAACAGAGCCCATTTTTGTGCCCAATCCATGTCGATCCATCCAACCATCCTATGACCTGTCGGAGCCGCACCGGCCTCTTTCCGGTGCCGTTGGTAGTTCCACGAGCCTGGCTCCTTTTGCGTGCACGATTTCTCCGGGGAGCTGCGACGTCCCCCGTCTCTCAGTTTCTCACACAAACTCCACAAATTGCCCGGAAGTGTCGCCATTGTCGGACTACACGATACCTCGCCACTTGAAGATTTTCGGCTACACACTACGTATCTGGAAGAGTATAGCAATGTCTATTGATCGGAATCTCCGAGAGGACGTCGGCGGTATAGTAGTGTCCCGTAAGTACAGGGCCACCCCGCCACAACCACTGATCAAGCTTTCTGACCTTGGAGCAGATCATGTTCGCTCCCTGAGCCATATCTCGGACGTGGTGCAGCGTCTCGACAGCCAGGATGCCCGGGAGAGATACCGAGAAGAAGAGGCCGACAATAAAATCCAGCATGCCGATCCTACCTCGAGCGGCAGTAATACTCCCAACCAAACTTTAGTGTCGTGGGGCGAGAACGAAGAGGGAAACCCAAACAATTGGCCCCAGGTAGTATACAAATCTCGACCATATGCTAATAGTCACTGACAAGCATTGTAGTCCAAGAAGGCCCCACTGGTAATCTCAATCATGGTACTAGTTGTCAATAGCACCATGGGCAGTTCGTTACCAAGTATGGCTATACCTTTCATCATGGATGAATGGCACATTACAGAACAAGAAAAAAAGGTTCTCCCGATATCAACATACCTAATAGGTTATGTGTTTGGGCCTATAATATGTATGTGATCCTAGTCATCTTCATTGGATATGCGTAATCACTATTCAGTGGCATGCTGACATACATGATTAGGGGGCCCATTAAGTGAACATTTTGGGCGGCGGAACCTTACTTTAGTAACCTTTGGTTTATTCATTATCTTTACGATGGCTTGCGCTCTTTCGCCGAATTGGTCTGCACTATTGGTATTCAGATTCTTCACTGGTGCGGTGGCCAGTTCGCCTATAGCGATTGTGGCTGGTCAGTTGGCTGATCTTTACAATGATCCTGTGGCTCGAGGCCGTGCCTTTGCTTGGTTCATGGCTGTGCGTACTTGAATTCATCTTTAATCATTCCAAGCGGCTGGCTAACAGCGATACAAGATGACTGTTTTTGGTCCTCTGCTTGCACCAATAATATCAGTAGGTCAAACTCACGGAAGAGTCTGTCCCAACTGATTGGACACATGGCTGATGGTGTATCAGGGATTTTGCTCGACCTCGATAGGATGGCGCTGGACATTTTGGGTAGGCCTGATTTATGCAGGCTTCTCATTCTGCATCGTGCTCTTCCTTGTTCCCGAAACGTATGGCCCAGTATTGCTGGCAAGGCGGGCCCAGAAAATCCGCAAAGAGACTGGCAAGCAAAACATTTTTGCTGCATCAGAGCTGGAACGCCGCGACATTACCACCATTCTCACTCGCGTCCTGACTCGGCCAATCCGCATGCTCATCTCGGAACTCATCGTCACCAGCACATGCATGTATCTGGCCCTGGTCTATGCCATTTTCTACATGTCATTTCAAGCGTTCCCCATCATCTTTCAAAAGTTGTACGGGCTCACACCCGGCGTTACCGGATTGTGCTTCCTGCCGATTGGTGTCGGTGCGCTTCTCTCGCTGCCCGTATTTTATCTCTACGATCGTTACCTCCACAACGCTCAGAAGCAGGGAAAGCCATGGAGTACGAAGGAAGAGTATCGCCGCGTCCCGCTGGCATGTTTCGGTGGACCGCTGTTTGTGGTCGCGCTCTTCTGGCTCGGATGGTCTTCCAGGACCAATGTGTCCTTTGTAGTTCCCATGATGGCTGGAATTCCGTTTGGCATGGGCTTCATGTTGATTTTCATGGCTCTCCTCAACTACCTCACCGACGCCTATGAGATCTTTGCCGCCAGCGCAAACGCCGCGGCTAGTGCCACGCGCTCTCTGCTCGCCGTTGTCCTCCCGTTTGCGACCACGCCAATGTTTGAACACCTCGGAATCGCTGGTGCGTGCAGTCTCCTGGCGGGGCTCAGTTGTGTAATGTGCTTTATTCCATTCTTGTTTCTCTGGAAGGGCGAGGAGATCCGTTCACGATCTAAATTTTGCATCATGCTCAAACAGGAAAAGGAGGCTGCTGCGGAGAAAGCAAGACGGGACAGTCAACGACGGCAGAAGAAAGAAGCAGAGTCAAGCGATGAAAAGGTCATCCTTGGGACTGAAAAGGGATCTGGGACAGAAATCGATGAAAGCGCGAGGCATGAGTTGGTATAAGCGGCGTGGGATCTATGCAAGGCACAGCTTCATCTTGGGGGCTGCTGAGAGGACGCAGGGTATTTTAAGAAGTTTCGTTGCGATGTCGACATGAACGACTTGTCATCATAGAGCACAAGATATAGACAGAATAGATACGTGGTCGAGTAATGGCAATTCTAGTCAACCACACTATACACACAGTTCTTAGAGGATTTGGTGTTGTCAAGGCTCTAGGTAATGAGCACATGGTGATGATTGTTCTATACCTAGATTTCGCTGTAATAGATGACAATTTTGTCAAGACTAGAAAGATTATACCAAAGAGAAGAGGTAAAAGAAACTGGAAATAAAAATGTCGATTGCCGAAATTCGCCTAGTCTAGGTACGCAAGCAAAGACCGTCAGAGTGAGCAGATGCCGACGCCCCACAAGCTCTGTTGGGTGGTAACCTGTTTGGATATAGGCTTTGATCCACTAACATTAGCCACTACAAGACACTATGCACAGTACATGCGTCGCAACATACGATGATGAGACTAATTTGCTTGGACGCGTGAGGCGCAGTGTACATTACTCAATGTCTTTGGTTCCGGCTCACGTGGTCATATTTTGCATGGCATCCCCAACTCTGCAGATCGGTGCTGGCGGGGTTTCCAAAGTGAGCGTTGGCGTGTTCCAATCTGGGGACGATGGTTACCGACAAGGAAAGCCTCGTGTGCACCTTGAGAGCTAGATTCTAGGTAACCGTCACCGAGGTCTTTCTACGCATTGCTGTACCAACCAATTACCTGGGCCTGCATTGTTTTTTGAGCCCTTGCCTCTGGTATGATGCGCTGGCGGCTGTATTGGCCTGTCTCCTCAGAGGGCTCCTTGGCTGCATGGCATTGAATGTGTCTCACAGCGCTCTGGGTGGCTGGGAGGGACCAGGCAACCAGGTAAGCCTACAGACGAAATCTTCGGCATATGCATCTCGTAAGCTTTCAATTCCCATGCCCCTGAACCGATCTACTGTATGTTAATAAGTCTAATGAGAAATCGGTAGACGGAGTGTAGTGAGGAGAATCTGATTCCGAATCTCGAGCTAGACTCAGCATCTGTACAGGACTATGACCAATCTGATCGACGGGAAATGTGATCAAATTGGGTTACCACGAAGATCTGTCTCGTCTTCCCCACGAATGACCAAATATCATGACATGGTTGACACTGTTCAACAGGGCGCCCTGGCCAACAGCTACGACCCCTAAAATCCTGGGCGCTGCGCCGCCCGAGTGCGGGGAAATAGGCTACTTTCTAGTGGTCGCCTGTGCTGCAGTCTCTGCTTGCTGCCGGGAGCGTTCCCAGCGCCAGTGGGAAGTCGAGGGGAGGAAGTGAAGCGGATGACCGCCAAGGGTTCCCCATGAACGCCCTGGCCGCCCCTTATCTGTGCGGACGTTGACAGATCCGCAACAGAATCCCACCCTCAGCCTCTCAGCAATTACCACTATTGGGTCTTCTATAGTTTCTCGGCATGGGGGAGATAGTCCCGTATCTTTGACTGATGGAAACAAGATAACGTGGTAACACCTAAGCTCAGTACTTTTAGTCAATTCGTCGCAGCTGAAATGCAGAAAGTAAGCGCAAAGATATTATTACTCGCCGCCGTGAGATAGTCCTACATGATAACCTGCGGGGTTTATTCCGGCCGCACTGAAATGCACAGAGATCCGATTCCGTCGAGAGTATAAAGGTCCCAGCACATGAAATATAGAAGTATGCAAAACAGCAAAGAGCAAGTGTTTGCGAATCTCACATATTACTATCATTTGAAATACTGCAACATACTCTTTGAATCATTTTGAGTCACATACACACTACTGCACAGCGGCAACAGTCTGTCTGAATTAAATATATATACCCCACACTTTACTTCTTTCTATACCATTTTCATCATCATCACATAGTTCAAACATGTCTGCCTCCTCAGTTCGTGTTGCCGTCACACAGGCTGAGCCTGTCTGGCTCGACTTGCAGGGCTCCGTCAAAAAGGTCTGCAAGCTCATGAAGGAGGCTGCCGACAACAAGGCCCAGCTCATTGCCTTCCCTGAGTGCTTTGTCCCTGGATACCCATGCTGGATTTGGTATGATGCATCCCCTCCGGCCGAACAGCAGAATTCACCATCTCTAGAAGAGTTGCTAACAGTAAGCCTTTTCCCTCCCCTGTAGGACCCGTCTTGTGGACTTTGAGATGAACGTCAAGTACATCAAGAACTCGCTCAAGGTCGACTCCCCAGAGATGGAGACGATCAAGGCGGCCGCGCGCGACAATGGCATTGCCGTGTCGCTGGGCTTTTCCGAGAACGAGGACGACTCGCTCTACATTTCGCAGGTGCTCATTGGCGCCGACGGCGAGGTCAAGCTGCACCGCCGCAAGATGAAGCCCACGCACATGGAGCGCACCATTTTCGGCGACGCCTCGGGCCACTGCCTCTCGGGTGTCGCCAAGCTGCCCTTTGGCCGCGTCGGCCAGCTCTCGTGCTGGGAGCATATCCAGCCCCTGCTCAAGTTCAACACCATGTCCCAGCGCGAGCAGATCCACGTCTCGGCCTGGCCCAGTCTGACGCCGCACACTGGTGGTCCCGATCTGTGGTCCATGTCTGCTGAAGGTATGTCATTTTGCATGCGCGGGTGCTACGTGGTCTACGAGAAATACAGCTAACAAAAATTCCAGGTTGCCACACTCTCTCGGCCACATACGCTATTGAGTCCACCACATTCGTTCTGCACAGCACCGCCGTCATTACAGACGAGGGTGTCAAGGTCCAGAACACTTCGGGCGGCGCTTTGATGTCCTCGGCCGGCGGCGGCACCTCTGCCATTTTCGGCCCCGACGGCAGAAAATTGACCGAGCCCCTGGACCCCAAGGCCGAGGGTATCCTGTACGCCGACCTCGACATGGACGAGATCACGAGGATCAAGATGTTTGCCCACTGCACCGGCCACTACAGCAGACCTGACCTGCTGTGGCTCAGCACCGACAACAACATCAAGGGTCTTGTGCAAGCCGCTGTAGCAAAGCAAGTGGCCAAGGAGGTCACCTCTGAGCTGGTTGCGGATCTTTGAGGAGAAATGATTATGGAGAAATAATACCCCCTTTTACTGTATTTGTAGATACGTATTTTAGTCATGACAAATTTATACCCGACTTAATAACTACCTGCATTCCCATTCCAATAAGTCAATCCGGGATCTTGTTCGCCGCCGAAAAGCCAATTACCACCGTTATCTGCGAAAATGTCATCGAATTGTTGTTGGGCTTCGACGCCAAAACTTATAGTCGTGGGTACAGTAAAGTCAAAATTCGAGTATGTGCCCATGGAACTCATATCATTACCACTAAATGCAGGGACCGAGTAAGGGTTAGGCTGGAATGGTTGAGTGGAGGGTACAGCACTTGGCAGGATCCCTACAGCAGGAGGACTATCCTGGCTGGTGCTGCTCACTTCGGGTGGCGTCGTAACATCCACGGGGTAGCTGAATTGGAGAGGCAACGCCCCCAAGACACCCCAGCGGTCAGCTAGCACTCTGATGACTTTGATGGTCTTGTTGGCTCTGTCGGGCCAAGGAGTCCTCAGATTCACCAAGAGCTCAATGCAGACTTTCAACCACCTTGTGCTCTGCGTCTTTATTGAAGTGGTCTGACTAGTCGCGTTCATTAACAACACAATCGCGGCGCTGAGAAGGTGGTGAATGATGACGGGATTGGCGGTTTTCCACTGTTCTGGGTGCGCATCGCGATACATTCGTACCAAGCGAATCATCATGGATGCAGCTCCCGTGAGGGACCGCAGGATCAAGATGATGTAGTTGGGGTTGGCAGAGTTTTCTGTCTGGGGATTACCCTTGGACATGGCGAAACACCGGAGGAACGGAGGTAGGGTGATCAAAAGAGCCATTTGGTACGCCATGTGGAAGAACAACACGTGCCTGCTCGTATCTTGCCCGCGAAGATCAAGGCGGCGATCTCGGGATTTGAAGAAATTGCTGAGCGCCTCATGCGTAGCAACAAGCAGATGCGCCTGTTGCTGAGCTGGAATAGCCTCAAATTTGGAAGTAAATCTGTCAATGTCAGTCACCCATGTTTTGACAGCGGCAACAAGGGCGTCGCTTACATTTGATCCATCTGCTCGTCGTGGAGGAACCATAGTTTACACTGCCACATGAAAGAGATCTGTGCTATGTCGGCCGCCTTGGGATCTAGAGAAGCTTCAAAGTTGGGGACATTGACCCGGCGCCAAGGCAATGCACAATTCCTTCCCAGGATGGAAATGGCAGTCCGGTCTATAAGATAAAACATCCAGAAAGTCCGTATATCTTCGACATGCGGCCGCCATGACCGTGACTCGCATTCATCTAGCGCAAGGACGTGAAGTCGAAGGTGAACCGATAGTCCAGCTGCCATGGATATAAAGATCCACCCAAAATGATCTCGGCCCAGCGCTAATGAACGCCAGGACATCATGCAAAGACCTTGGACCACTTGCAAAGTTGGACTTTGACGAAAGCAGGTAAACACGAGGCTCTCGGCAAATTGAGAAAAGGCTTCTGCGATTTCCTTTGCATTGGGGCGGGTGGAAAAGATGGCTCCAGTGGACAGTATTGCACTGTGCAGAAACGTCTGGCCAAAGCTTTGATAGGGGTAGCCTGCCAAGAACTCGGTCGTCTTATACGGAGTGAACTGATGCTCGCTGTTGATATTGTCCAAAAACAAAGTCGCGAGTTCATGAATAAGGACAGTATCTTGACAATAGACCAGAACATTTGGTGGAGGAGTGATAAAGTCTTGCAGTCCCGGCTGCGCGGAAGTGTCCACTCGGTGCTGCGAGTCAGCGGCAGAGTCGTTGATGATTGTAACACCGTCGCCAATATTGGTGCGCCACATCATCACACTCAACTCCTCCATGGCTGCTAATGATCTGGCATCAGGTTCCAAGTTGGCCTTGTTCTTGGCCTTCGGACCCGGATCTCCGGCAACGCCGGCATCGTGTTGTACGGGAGCAGTGAGGACGGTGGAGCTGAGCTCGCCTTTCGGAGCCGGCTGGTCCACAGAGTCACCATTTGGAACAGATCTTCCGGCATTCTTGGCGTCCAGCGCGGCCAGGAGGGTCTTGACCTGGTTCTCCAGGCTGGCAACGTAGTCCTCATCCCAATACTTGCGCCTGCAGATTGACGCACAGGTCAGGTCAGCAGCATGACACACAGAAAAGGCCGCCCATGCGGGATGCGGGCACACGGCAAATCGTGATCGCCTACCTCTTCGGTCGCTCCTCCGTGGGATATGTGCATGGCTTG
Organism: Pestalotiopsis fici W106-1; assembly: GCF_000516985.1. Taxonomy (NCBI): domain Eukaryota; kingdom Fungi; phylum Ascomycota; class Sordariomycetes; order Amphisphaeriales; family Sporocadaceae; genus Pestalotiopsis; species Pestalotiopsis fici. The sequence continues at coordinate 1,800,017 of NW_006917092.1, read as the reverse complement.
TCTTGCTTTGAGCACCGGGAACACTGGGGTTTGGCTGCATCACACTGTTGCGGGAGTTGTCAGGCCGCACGCTCGCAAGGCGGTTTTAGCTCTTTTGCTAAGCGGGTAACGCACCTTTCTCTTGCCTAAGCGACAAGCGTCGCAGGCAAAGTTGGACGGCTTCTTCGAGTCCATCTGTAGTGAGCGGCGGAGGCGACCGTGGGGTCGATGCAACGTGCAACAAGACTCTTGATCAGTTTCGGGCTGCAGATTCCTTTTGCAGACCCTGAGAAAGAACTCCAAATGTCAAAATGTCGGGGCGGATCCATGATCATGAGAGAAAGGAGCTGGGGTGGAGAAGTTGGGAAGCTCCCAGATGAATCTAACTGCGTGGGCGATAGTCTCGAACTCTAAATTTCCTGCACTGTTTTTGACAGGATCTATATAACCAGTCATAAGTATTGGGCGCGCGTCTATCATCGCGGATGCCATTATTCCGCAATACAGCCGTAGCTGAAACTCGCAGGACTAGATAAGATACCATTTCACCTATCACAATCAATATATTTCCTATACTGTCAACAGGAGAGCCCTATACCCCCAAAAGTACTATTAGCTAATACATAACTGCATTAGTCAAATATGGAGCAAATACGCTCCCTCTTATTGGCTCTAGGATCAGCCTCCCTCCCCATTGTTCTCCTTTGGACTCGATGTGATACGCAGAAATTTCGCGGGCCTGATATGTCCGCAACCTCAACTCGGGGTCATTTGGCCATTATATAGGGTGCTTGCAAGAGGGCAATCCGGGGCAAAGGACCCTGAGGTTGCCCGTTGACACGATACATGCAACTTTGCTCATGACTTTTTGACATTCTGCAGGCTTGAGTTTGCTCACATTCGCTGTGAATTTGTCTTCACTCTAAACCTTCCATTGCGGATATACCCAATCGTTCCGCTCTAGTCGAAACTCTATCCCCCATTAAAGCAAGCGTCTTTCCCTTTTCGGCAAAATGCTCGACTCGGCGATTGCAGAAAACCTCCGAACGGAGAGGACGATTCCCGTCAACACGCCCCCGGGGTTCAACCCACCGTTCCCAGCGTATACGGCCCGATTTCCGAAAAATGCAAAAGAGCTCGTCATGGCCGTCATCGGCGCCCAGTATAAGTCAAAGGATCAAGATGATGGCCAGGCCATAAAGAAGGTGTCATCATATACCACGTCCGTCTCCGTCCCAGAGGACTGCCGGCCCGGTTTCCAAGAGCTGGCCGCCTCGACCGACCGCCGCGGCTTTCACAACGTTGCCGTGCTGTCGTACTGGTCAAGCAAGGCCGCATACGACAAGTGGACTGAGGCGAGCGGATTTGAAAAGTGGTGGCAAGGGCTGACGCCCGAAGGCCAGTCACACGGATGGTTCCGCGAAGTCTTCTTCCCGACCATGGACAGATTCGAGACGGTCTTCTCCAACAACGAAGTACCAGAGGGAGCTGCTCACATGCGGGAGGGCATCAGCGGTGCCATCCAGGAACACGTGTACTGGGGCAGCATGCGTGACCGCATGCCTCTCTCGCAGACGGACGCGCTGGTCGGCGACAAGTACGCCACCACGTCCCGAAGCGACGCCACCAAGAAGCGCGTGAGCGTGCGAGGCAAGAAGAACCTCGCCGTGATTCGTTCCGGCCAGGACTGGTCGGGCACCGTGCCCGACGAGCGCAAGCTGTACCTCGAGACCATGCACCCGACGCTGGAAAAGGGCATGAACTTTCTCCGCGACAGCGGCGATGAGGTGGGCTGCTACGACTGCCGGTTCATGGGCATTGTCGATCCCGTCACGGGCGAGATTGGCAAGGACCGCACCTTTGGCCTGGCGTACTTTGACGATCTCAAGTCGCTGGAGCGCTGGAGCCGAGAGCACCCCACGCACATGGCCATCTTTGGTGGTTTCCTGAAATACGCCAAGACCCTGGACAACAATGTCACCTTGAGACTTTTCCACGAGGTGTTGGTGCTGACGCCAGAGCAGCAGCTCTTTGAATACATTGGCTGCCACGAGGCTTCCGGTATGCTCTCGGCAGTGTAAATGGCAAACGACGTGACGAGAAATGTTTTGGAATTATATAATACATAGTATACGAACCGTACATATCGCTTCTTCTAGATACCCTTGGTTCTAGCGAGTATGCTGAATATAGAAATTAATTCATCCTGAAGTAGAATTTGAAAATGGCCTTGACCAAGTATGCGAATCTCCGGGTCCGTTGCAGATAGGCACGGCAAGTGGGCAGTCCGAAAGTCGTCCTCTTTACATACTCGCTGAAACCCGAATAGGAATGAAGACTTGTGGTTGACTCGCCTATTACCACCAGGCGGTTGTCAAAGTACTCGCGAGCCTTATGGATTACAAAATGAGCCGCTTCGTGAGAAGTTACCGACTCAATGCTCAGTGCCTACGACTTGACATCTCGCAGCGGGAGTGAAGATTCTTGAAGAATTTTGCTTGACTTGTATTCGGTGACTAGTAAGTAAAATAGGTGGTCTCAAAAAGAAAAAAAAAATTGCATCATAACTGGACTATATCAAATTAACAATATACTATATTATCTTCGTATAAACGTCTCCCAGCGAAAGATCTTGTTGAAATTCATATATCTCTTGCGAAATGCTTGCTACTCGCCCAGTGCAGACCTCAACGGATGTCAAGAAAGGCAGAAAGGGATGTCACAGAATCCTTGGATGACTATGGCCGTATCTCATTGTGCATGATGCCTAGATAACGTTCCAGGTGGCGAACACACTTCTTCAATTTGAATCCCATCAATAGGCAGCATTGCATTCACGACCGCCACGGACCAACTGGCGCCGTCATAGCTCCCACTTGCTACTCGCTGTTATCATTGATATTCACACCAAATACGAAGCGCGGAGGTTGTACTGCGAGGGAATGGCGACTCGTACTTGTTGTATCATTGCTGGTAAAATCATGAACAGATGTGCTGCGCTAGATTGCAGGACAAACCGAAAGGAAGATTCTGTAGGCTATCCGTGGACAGCCTGCTAGAAGCAGCTGACTACACGTAAATGGTTTCTGCTTCGCGTTTGCACGCAGATCAGTTTCTGACTTACAAGGCTTATCATTGGCATTTCTTCATCCTCTCCGATACGGGTCGTCCTCTACTGAGAACACCTACTATGCCAACTCTGGGCTCTGAGCATCCCAAGGCAGCCGCATTCATCTCTAATGCCGTGGTGCCAGTTATAAAACACCAGATTGACACATCAGTCATATCGCAATCACAACCACTCGAATGCGGTAGCCACCAAATCTCTGAAACGGGCCTCAATCGTTCTGGATGAGAAACCCCCATTGATGTATATGTTAAGTAACAACTCTTGCGACTCTCGCTACAAGAAAAGGGCAAACATGGCCTCTGGACTGTCTGGGATCATACAACTCTTCACTGATCTATAAGCGATTATGTGCGATTATGTGCGATTGTGATGGACATTCATGAGTCTGTTGCCATTATGCGGACTAAATCATTCGTCGAGTGCAAGTTTGGCATTGAACATTGAACTAGGATAATTTAGCGGTTTCGCTGTTTCAAAACAAATGTTGATGACGCATCACTACTATCAGACCTGGTAAAACAAGCAAAGCAAGCAACCAGTAGCGACTATGCAATGAATACTGCCCAATTGCGGCAGATGATGTTCCATGGCATTTGGGCAGTGAATTTTCAGGATTACAATAAAATCCATGAAAAGGGGCGAAAAACGTGGCTTTTACGCGCCATGCGTAACGCGAGGGCTGTCGCATGGGTATCGCCCATCACGCCCAGCATCGACTTCTCATCGAAATCTGGAATTGGCGACTTTTGTTTTTGCTTCCAAGAACGCTGCACGCAAAGCTTGGCACAGACTGCTTTTGGCAATTTGATTCACCAGGGGTTTGGTTCCTAGATGCGACCGACCACTCTGGGCCCGGGGTAAAAGGCCAAACGCCTCTTGTCTTTGCTTTTCTTGGGCTGCTTTGTCTTAGATCTCACCCAGTTCCTTGGAACCAGTCAACCCATGTGATGCTCAAAGTGGGAAAAAAAAAAAGAAAAAAAAAAGAAAAAAGTGGTTGTTGACCGAAACCTGTTCTAGTGTTTTTCTCTCCCTCACAAATTCCGGTAGATGACCCCCTGTCCCCTGAGCAGCTGGATGATATTCATTTGAGCTGCTCTCAAATGTCCAGTCCTGAGGCTGCACGTCAGCAAAAACCAGTGGACCCCACGAATGGAAGCAATCCGATCCGGGGACGGGAAGCAACCAGGGCACTAGGGGGGCCGATGACGATAGTGGCTGGGCTCAGATTTAACTTTCTGCCAACTGGACCCTGCTGGCAAGACACAGAAGAAACGCAGTTCATAACATCAACTTAAGGTCTAGATGCGTCCAACTGGAAACAGTCAGCGATAGCCAACCAATCCATGCACGTCTCAATAGTAGAAACCATAAAATAACATGCCGAGATGCGATAATGTCTCGGGGATGAGATGCCATGCGATGCAGTACAGTTTGCGGCATGTGTCAGACCTGACCATCTGCAGTTGTCATGCTATACATAAGACAGAATATGGCCATGATCGACAAGGCCAAAGACTCTGCCCTGGGCAAAGAACCCGAGCCTCCGGATCGGATAGATGCCGGATTTGCCAAATTCCAATAGATTTGACTTTTTGACCGTTGATGACTGAAAACGCTTGCGCTACACCCACGGTAGCTACGGTAGTTAGTTGCTCTGACGTGTCGACGGTGGTTTTCCTTTTAGGTTCAACAGTCGATTAGTTTCTCAAAGAGAGAGGGAGGCGAGGGGAGGCATAGAGAGGGAGAGGAGAAAAGAAGAACCCCGCGATGACAATATCTGACGTGGAGTGCGCGCGACAGCCGAATATAGTATTGCCGTAAGAGGCAGAGACAGCGGAGATCTGTGTGCAGCTAGTTGCAATTTTGCGGGAGTCATGACTCTTGCCAACTTGCGGTGGTCTTTTCTTCACAAGGGCACTGGGATTCTTGTACGCTGCCTGCGGAAAATTCACGACAAAAATACCAGTCGCTTTGCCCAGAAGCTCACCGCCCCCCCTCTCTCCCACCCAGAGCGCGCATCCCTTTTCAGTGATAAGATCATGGTTGCATTATGGTTTGTTCTTCAACACAGCCCAATCAACCTGACGCGTCCCTCTTGGCACCTACCTAGGCACCTACCTAGGCACCCGTGTGTATATCAACTTCTCTACTACTTATCACTATTGTATACGAGAAAGTGAGATGTGCATATTGCTTGAGCCTTGGAAGCCTAACGTAGAGATTGCATCCCTGACCACCACCAGGCACATGGAAACTTTTGCAAGGTCTAGTTCTCAGATGGAGGTATTCAACGGTGCTTTGATAGGCCATGCTCGCATGATCTAATGTGCTTATTAGTCATGCGCAAGGATAGCAAATGCTTATTTCCAACTAAAGATTGAGGGCCATCCTGCCGTCGCTCTTCCGCTCGCTCTAGAGGAGATGCGCGAGGATGCCTTGATTTTTGAATTGTTGATCCAATTGGGCGCATCAATTCATTTCACACAGCACCAGCAGGAATTGAAAGAGTTTTATGCTCCACGGGAGGGGGTGGACCACAATTTATGACAAACCGACATGAGGTGAGGAAAAAGAGGGAAAACTGGGTGCGTCGTTCTTGATATCTTGGCTCCCGTCTGCCACACCTTTATGCAAGGTCTCAGCGACGTCTCCAATTTCGTGGGCATATGTGGAGAGAACAGGTCTGGCTGATTGGATTGCCTGGATATAGATGCCGCAGTCGTGCATCCGGTGATTCCAATCATGCCCTGTTTTGGATAGGCCCCGGCAATGGGACGAGCCTCTTGAGGAAAGTTGTAGAACGACCTTTGCACGAAAGCGTTCGCGGCTCCGAGAAAAGAGCCCGAGGCAGGAACCATCTTGATGTCTCACATTCTTCGTTGTTTATTTCTTGCGAGGCGATGGGTGTGCGCAGCCCAGCTGCCGATCTCTTCGCGGAAATCTCAGTTCAGAGAATAAAAAAACAACGCTGCCCGATTGTCCCGCGACGGGTATTAACCCCAGCTGCTGATCTCCAGGGTGGGGCTACCAGATGAAGAGTGCAAGGCTCGACCCAAGTTCCAACTCAGATCATCAATGGAGGCTGTGAGCGTCATCCAGATGGATTCTGGTACTACGAAACTCATCCAGAGCTTCCGCAATTCGGCGCCCAATGCTCAATTCCTTCTAGCGCGCTTCCATCTGAAATTGTCAGATTAATGGCGAGACATAGACATTGTAATTTGGAAATTCCCAAATGGCGAAGCCGAAGGTGCCGCTATTCTGGGAGCAGAGACCAGCCTGTGACGAACTAATGGGAAGAAAATTGTAACTAAAGGGAAGGGAAAAGTTCTAGTGTCAGTCCTTTTTCTTCACTAGCGGCTTCATGTTGGTGGAAAGCGCCCCCGGCACCCACAGGCCGATTTGCAGCCGGTTGGCCCCCCCATCACCCCCAGTTCGCCAGTTCGCCAGTTCGCCAGTTTTCCTAGGTGTTTTGTCGGCGATTCGGGAGTGTGCAAAGAGCTGGACTCGCTGGATCTGGAGCTGATCCAAGTCTGTGCCAAGAACCAGACCACTACTTCCAGCAAGCAACACTGGCTTGACATCATAGGTAGATCATCTGCGGTAAACTTTTTTTTTTCCCTCTCTGCAATCCCAGTCCATACCCAGTCCCATAATAGCACTTGGCAGCCAATACATCCCAACTTGTTTACATACCAAGAAAGAAAAGCCCCTCGCCAGCATCCTTGAATTCAATTGCCCAGACTAGGCTGTGCTGTTGCTGCTGCTTGTGCTGTGCGATTGAGCTGCGGTCAGTCCAACAAGCGGAGAAGTTCAAGTCTTGCCGCCGTGTGCCCATCAGCAGCTTCCTTGGCTGGGGTAGCTCAAGTCAATCAATTGCTGCTCGTATCACTCTCACTGCTGCTACTACTACTCGCTACCTACCAGGGTTTCTTGGAGCATGTGCCGCCGTCATTGATCCTCTTGTTGTATCTTATGCGCTCAAATTTCAGTCTCAAATCACACGACACGAATCTTTATTTCGCCCTCACCGATACCAACGAAACCAAGACCCCCCGACCCGGACATCAGCGTCTCCTAACGATCCCCTCAAACCCGCTGTGCCGCTCCACATCCGACACCAACGGCGCGCTTTCTCTTGCGACTCATTGCCCTCCAATAATTTCGACGAGCCTCGCCTCAACTTGAGCCAACCGTCTTTGGTCCCCTTCTGCACTATACACCGCATCGATCAGCCAGGCATCTCTGCGCTCATCGCAAACAGGTACCAGCGCGGGGCAGTCAGCAAATTTGAGACACCTTCCAACCAGGTCTTTCCCTTCCGACGAGGCCGTCTCGGTCAACCCAGCTGGTCTTTTTGCGCTGCTCAGTACTCAGTGCCCATCAGTGTTGCGCGTCGCCTTGCAACTTGCCTTGCTTTTCTTTTTTGCGACTTTACCGAATCTCGCTTCGCCGCTCAATCACAAACCATCGTCGCTGCTCCTGGTGCCCTTTTTTTGCTATTTCCATTACTACCACTCAATAATGAGCTGTACTATGCGCTTCTAATTCCATAGTACCCGACACCCCAGACGATACGACTCAGTTGCTATGTAGGTCCACCCGTTCCCGCTTGTCTGTCTGTTTCCCTCCCCTCCATGCCCAAGACGTTCGTCAAAGTCTCTGGCCTGCAGATCCGGCTGTCAAGCGGTGTTTGCTCTTGGGTGCTTGCTTGCTTGCCTTCCTGCCCGTCCGTCCGTCCGCTGTCTGCTTCCGTCTACTTTCTTTGTCCTGGGCATTCCGTACCTACATTAAGGTATCAGCCTGCCTACCTACTCCCTGCCTTGCCTACAACCCTAAGTACCTTACTCAGCGTCTTACCTACACTCTGGTCCTGCTTGTGCTGCCGCCGTTGGCACTTTCTCACGCAGAAGACTAAGATCGCCCTACTACCAAACACTATACTCCGCGTCTCCACCGTCTGACAACGCATTGGGTCGAATTGGTCCTATGCGCAAGTGCATAAACGTTGCCGCACCAGACTTACTTGCAATGCTATATGCCGTTGCTTATTCTTTCTTACCATTCTTATTTTACCTAGTCCCCCTACTAGCAATCTCTTGCAAGCATTGTTGAATCTTCAATCCACCCAATCTCCTCGCCCAGCCGCCTTGGTATCATCATCATTGTTGTTGTTGTTGTGGTCTCGCTTTACACCTTCCTGGGGTGAAAACGTGATGCTAGAAGAACTGTTTGTCTAACCCAGCGTCATCATGACAGACTCCGACACTACATTCCGGATCGAGAACAACTCATACCCACAAGCCGGCACAGTATTTTACAGACCGAGGGAGAGAGATCAGCGTAGGCCACCAACATTGCCTACCCCACGTATACGAGCACGTACACGACGCCCTCAGTCTATACACATCCTGTCGTACCCGTCGGGATATGTACCTCGTGATCTCAGACCTGAATCACACTCAAGATCAAAAAAGTCAGCCAAATCTTCAAAACAGAGAGAAAAGCAAAGGCTGCACGATCAAAGCGGAAGAACCTCTCCCGGAGCTTCAAGAAGCGTCTTAGAAAAGGTCTTCTCTCCACTCAAGTCACACCTCTCCAGCAACGTCTCAAAAGACGTCACAAAGCTCAACATACCCGGCACGTCTCGTCCCAGTACATCTTCTTGGCGTGACACTTCGTCTTCGCATTCCATGATTGCAGTGCCACATAGCGGGGCATCCCAGATGCCAGCATCTACCATGGTCGACACGAGGCGATCCCCCATGCTTGGAACGGCCCTCCAGAATTCGCATAGGAATAGTATCATGTCTATGCGCTCGGCCAAGAGTATCATGAGTTCAGCAGTGACCGAAGTTCCCAAACCTGTTGCTTCTGGCTCTGGCGTGTCGTGCTCCATTGTTCTCGCAGAGCCAAACATTTTTCTGACAGGCTTCGAACACGATGGCCGACCACGACACGAGACGGCAAATTCCACGGCACTACTCCGTGGAAAGCTCCAACTTGACGTTACCAAGAACGTCAAGCTCAAGTCAGTTACACTGAAGCTCTCTGGAAAGGCAAGAACCGAATGGCCAGAGGGCATCCCACCACTCAAGGTGGACCAGTTTGAGGAAGAATCTTTGAGGACCCAGGTACTCACATTCTTCCATGCCATGCACGAAACGTGGGAGACCGAGTATGGAAATCAGTGCACATACTCCATCAAGGGCAGCGCCGAGACATCGTCCAATACGAACCTCTCCGTTCCTGCGCAAGGCCAAGTTTCGCTGGGGCTGAGGAATCGACCGAATGGAAATCTTACCGCCAAGGAGTATAAGCGCCTCTCATTGGCAAACTCACAAGCTAGGAGCTTTGGAAAGGGAGATTCCCCGGGTGGCAACTCGGTGCAACTGAAAGGATACAAGGTGTTCTACCCGGGCACCTATGAGTACACTTTTGAGTTGCCCATAGATCACCATCAGTTGGAAACGACGAAGCTTCAGTTCGGATCAGTCAAGTGGGAACTTGAAACAATTGTTGAGCGTGCTGGTGCATTTAAGCCAAATTTGCACGGCACAAAGGAGGTCTGCATTGTACGGGTGCCGGATCAGCTGTCTTTGGAAATGACGGAACCCATCTCCATCAGCAGGCAATGGGAGGATCAGCTCCACTACGATATCATGATTTCTGGAAAATCGTTTCCCATCGGCAGCAAGATCCCCATTGCGTTCAAGCTGACACCCCTGGCCAAGGTCCAGGTGCATAAACTCAAGGTCTTTGTCACTGAGTCAATCGAGTACTGGACCAATGACCGACGCGTTACACGGAAGGATCCTGGCAGGAAGATCCTGCTACTGGAAAAGTCGGCTGGAAAGCCTCTGGACAAGCAATTTGAGAACTCTGACATCAGAGTTTTGAGCGGAGGTGAACTATCACCGCATGAGAGACACGAGGCGCGGGTTGCGGCAGCCAGGCGACGCAGCGTAGAGGCGTCCCAAAGGCATACCGCACCGCAACCACTGCCAGATCCGGCGGATAACTTGCTGGGCGATTTGGATCTGGGCTTGGAATCATACTGGGGGTCGACCGAGATTGAGATGAATGTCCAAATGCCAACTTGCGAACAAATGGCAAAGGACAAGAGCCTGCGCCTGAACCCTGACTGCAGTTGGAGAAATGTTAATGTCTATCATTGGATTAAAGTAAGTCAACAAATCCATCTGATCTCCGGCTGATTGCAGGAACTAACCAACTCCACTAGATCGTCATGAGAATATCTCGGCTCGACCCTGAGGATCCAGCTGGCAAGCGCAGGCGTCACTTTGAGATCAGCATTGACTCACCCTTTACGGTGCTCAACTGCCGCGCAACTCAAGCCAATACAAGCCTGCCAGAGTATTCTGGTCTTGACCAGCCCATGTATAGACAACAAGCCACTTGCGGTTGCCCAGACGCCACTATCCTGGCTACAAACCCGTCGCCTGCCTCCAGTACTGGAACTATCCCCTCGGTTGATCCTACACCACTGAGCGCCGAGATATCAACACTTCCACCCCCGCCTGCAGCTCACATAGGCACACAGGCGCAAGCAGGCGGAGCTCAGCCTGTACAACGCCCGATGCACTTGATGCGATACCCCTCCTTTAATCCTCCAGCATTTGATGAGGACGAGGCACCACCACCGCTGCCCACGCCGCCCCCACAATATGACCATGTTGTGGGAACTCCCAGCGTGGATGGTCTTGCTGACTACTTTGCGAGATTGGCGGACTATGACGATGGCGATAGCGACAGTGCCGATGAAGACTTTGGCACCCCGAGCCGGATTATGGATCGTGGACGTGTCAATGTCGCCAACCCCCGAACACCCGGAGGTAGAATGGTCCCAAGCCGGAGCTTGGACCTGGCTCGGCCATCTATGATGAACCTTCACATGGCTGGAGCCTTGAACGAAAGGCGAGGATAGAATCCCAAAGCCTCTGTAACAATCCACCAGAGCGAGTTGTTTCCGTGCTGCTATTAAAGCGGCACAGAATGTTGGTTACATCCTTTTTCTTTGGAGTTTGGATTTTATCGTTTGGATGATACCTCTATCGGCATTCTTAGCATTGCATATTTTTCAAGGTTGGGCGACGGCGTCAAAATTGCAGAAGCCTGTGGGAATTGCATTTTTGAACCACGACTTTGGGGGGCCGGCATTGCATCATAGAATGTTGTATGTTTTTTTCCTTTTGTGCCATGGGATCGCGCGACGTGTAGATCTGCGCAGTCATCATGGGAACGACCTTACTCGGTGAACAACCTAACAATACCCTTTGTCAATATGAAATCAAATCAAGATAGCTACCGAAATAGGTGATGAGCCATAAATTTGGCCGTGCTACAACTCATTGGAGACCTTTACGCGATGCAATTTTGATAAAAGAAAATGGAAAAAGAAAGACACAAAGGAAAATAAACCACATGTTCAAAGTTTTTTTTAACCACATCACTGGAACGCTGCAGTATACATAGGTATGCAGCTCGCAACTCAATTGACCCCATTAGTAACTGTCCTGTCTAGACCTCCAGCGCATGCGCAAGTTGCGTATATTGACTGACCTTGGACGTGCCTGGCCTTCGGAAGGTGAATCACCGTGCCGCCCAATGCATCCGCAGAGCCTCAAGCCGGTTGGTGGAGAATCCTCACCAACCATGAAGCGCCGGGCGACGACAGAGAAACCCTAGCAAGTCCAGCGCATTCGGTAGCATCTCCTTTTGTCCACAAGCTTAATCACCTCGAATCTCCTTGCCAATCCCGTCAAATGTCAGTTTTGTTTCCTTGGCGTCTCGCTCCGTAGGCGCAGTGAAATGTCCAAATGGGTGTTGTTTCATCTAAGCTCCGTTGCCTCCCCGCAGTAAGATGAGAGGGCGGATCCCAGGAGTGAGTTTTCTCCACCACTTTAAAGGCGACCCCCGGTTCTATTCAGTTCCTTGCAGGGACATATCGCTTGCTTGCGGTTGGATGCTTCGCTTGTAAGCTGAAAGGAACGAGCCGAGCGACCAAAAGCATGATGAGAGCGCACCTAGGGGTCCCATGTCGTCTGATCTTGATTGGATCTAGGATTCATCGGATGGGCGGCGGGGATGAGCCGCAATGATGGGACGACGACGACGACTCGACAGTCATGGGTTGGGCAAGGGTAGCATCATCCTTGTGATGGTCCTGTTCTTGACAGCTGCGACAAGGGGAGAGTCTACATGTGATGGTCGCACACACGACAATAAGAAGAGCTTGGCCACCCGTGAAGTATTCCATGTATTGTAGCTCTTTTGCCCTTGTCCTTTGTTGATCCCGACTCTGGAAGTCTTGACATTTGCCGCTTGTATATTCTCTTCGTTCTCTCCCCCTGTTCTTATTATATCGACATTCATTATTCATAACCCAACAAGAAAAGAAAGAAAATGCGTTTCTCAACATCAGCAGCGGCTGCGGTCGCCGTGGCCATTCCGGGCGTGTCGGCCAACCTGAACCAGCTTGCAGTTGCGGCAGGAAAAAAGTACTTTGGTTCGGCCACGGACAACTCTGAGCTTACCGACACAGCGTATACGGCTATTCTCAATGACACGACCGAGTTTGGCCAGATCACGCCCGGCAATGGACAAAAGTGGCAGTACACGGAGCCTTCTCAGGGTACCTTCTCTTACACGAGTGGTGACCAGATTGCAGATCTCGCAGAGGCAAACGGACAATTGCTTAGATGCCACACTCTGGTGTGGTACTCTCAACTTCCGTCATGGGGTTTGTGAAGTCCTGATAAAGTACAGCTATGGTCTAATGACTAATTTGGTCTCAGTCTCCTCTGGTACCTGGACGGCGGATACCTTGACCTCTGTGATACAGACTCACATTGCCAATGAGGTTGGTCACTACAAGGGACAATGCTACTCATGGGATGTGGTGAATGAGGCTATTGCCGACGACGGCACATACCGAACGTCTGTTTTCTACAACACCCTCGGTACCGACTATATCCCGATTGCCTTTGAGGCAGCAGCCGAGGCCGACCCAGATGCCAAGCTCTACTACAATGATTACAATATTGAGTACTCTGGTAGCAAGCATGACCGAGCTCTCGAGATTGTCGGCATTATTCAGGATGCTGGCGCCCGCATCGACGGTGTTGGTCTTCAGGGACACTTCATTGTCGGAAGCTTGGCCAGCCAGAGCGACCTGACCAACGTGCTGCAGTCGTACGTGGATGCGGGCGTCAGCGAGGTGGCCTACACGGAGCTCGACATTCGCTTCACGTCGCTGCCCGCGACCGATTCGGGCCTGCAGCAGCAGGCCACCGACTACGCCGCCGTCGTCAACGCCTGTCTCGCCGTCGACGAGTGCGTCGGTATCACCATTTGGGACTTTACCGACAAGTACTCGTGGATCCCCAACACCTTTTCCGGCCAGGGCGCCGCCTGCCTCTACGATGAGAATCTGAGCAAGAAGCCCGCCTACACCACCGTCTCTTCCATCCTAGCCGCGGCCGCGACGGGCGGCAGCGGCGCCACCACGACCACCGCCGCAGCTACGAGCACCAGCACGGCCGCCACCTCGACCTCGGCGGCTACTTCGACTACGGCCTCGACTCTGACCACGACTGTGCGCACGAGCACGACGAGCAGCACGGCCGCCGCCACGACGACGGCTAGCAGCAGCACTGGTGCCGCACACTATGGGCAGTGCGGTGGAAATGGCAAGCGCAAATCCCGACGCTCTTCTTCTTGAAGGTTTCAATTTTGCTGATACCAGTCAAAGGTTGGTCCGGTGCCACCACCTGTGTCAGTCCGTATACGTGTAAGTACTTAGCTTGGGTCGCATTATTTGGTTCATTCTGCCAAAGAATTGAGAAAATACAGAAAGGCTGACATTTTGTTCTCTCATAATTTAGGCACCTACTTCAACGACTACTACTCCCAATGCCTCTGATCGCCGCCGATGAGGAAACAGATTTCTTTCCGTGAAAAGCTTGGGGCAGGCAGTTGGCCACAGTCGAGTTTGATGCACTTACTTCTCTTGTAAATATTTTGATCACAAAAAAGCCATAAGCGCATATCGCACATACATCTTTACAACCGAGTATATAAAGATCGTTACTTTTTTGCATTTGGTCTTCACTAGTATTGGATAATGATCGGCGGTTATCGGGGAAGTGGAGGTGTCTCCCGGGGCAAAGGGAAGATTGGCAAACCCCGTCCCCCACTACGATGTGCGCCCAATTGCGGCTATCGCAACCGATGATGCTATATCACACCATCGCCGGTCCGCAGGGAGCCAAACCCGATATGCATCCCGTGAATGTGTATAGTTTAGACCTGAAGTGCTCATTATCTTATTCTTTTTCATGAGCGGCCCGGGTCTCCTGCATACCTAGTCTTTCAAGGTATACCGACTGAATGAATACTGCCTCTTCTCATCGTCCCACGGCACGCTCACTTTTACATTAAAGCGCCCGAACGGTCTTTTTCGGACTTCCACTTACGGGCTAGCCTGGCTTGTCAGCTAAGGCTTGCAACGAGAGAGGTAAAGAGAAAGCAACTGAACATTGTTATTCGCACATCGCCAGGTTGAAAAAAACAATACTCGATTCTTTGCACGAGCACATTTGTTTCACGACAAGAATCGTACGCGGCATATCAGAAGCTTTTTCACTAGGCCTAGTCATGAGCGCCGTCAAGAAGCGCGTCGCGGTGATTGGCGCGGGCCCCTCCGGCTTAATCACCATTGACGCGCTGGCGCAGGAAAAGACATTTGATGTTATTCGAGTCTTTGAAAGGCGTGAGGGCCCGGGTGGATGTTGGTAAGTAGATGCTTTTATTCTGTCATTTCATTGTCTGCTCTTTTCTTTTTCAAGCTTCCAACAGAAACATGATTCTCTCTCGAATATTAGGCGACTCTGTCCTACCTGAGAATCACACAGAAAGGGGGAAAAGAGGAAGAAGAAAAAAAATGCTTAGGTTGACTGACCGTTGTTCACTTTTTGGTGCAGGATCGCCGAGGGTAATAAGCCGACTCCGGGTCTCACGGACTTTGAGACCCTCGCCGCACGGTCGGCGGACCCTCCACTGTCTATCCCCGGGACCTTGCCGGCGCGGACGGCTCGATCAGGGCAGCCTCGCTTCAGCGAATCGTCAGTCTACCCGTACCTAGAAACAAACGTGGACGATGTAGCCAGTAAGTAGAAGCTTTCTTTCTCTTTTTTTTCTTTTTTTCATTAATCGCCATAACCCGCGGGCCAGCTGCCTGTTCCACCTCGGAGGGTGCTACATTCCCAACGCAAAGACTCCGAGGTGGTACGATAACCTATGGAGGGATCATGGACACCAAATAATATCGTACAAACTTCAAAATTGAAAACAAGGAAACCTCTCTGACTGGGCTGGCATGTGCAGTGTCATTCTCACAGGAGCCCATCCCCGAAGTGCGCAGCGACTGGTCCACGAGTATGCACGGAGCGGACACGCCATTCCGCCACTGGACTGTCATCCGGGACTACCTCGAGAGCCTGGCGGAGCGCAAGGGGTACCGGGATCTCATCACTTTTAACACCACGGTGGAGCGGGCGGAAAAGGTCGACGAGGAGTGGAAGCTTACGCTACGGAGAGAGCACAGCCAGGGTGATGCCGAGGATGAGTGGTGGGAGGAGCGGTTTGACGCCGTCGTGGTCGCGGGTGGACACTATTCAGTGCCCTACATACCGCGGATAGAAGGCCTGGAAGATTTTGCTCGGTCAAGACCTGGAAGCGTGATCCATAGCAAGCATTTCCGGGGTCGCGATGCGTTCCAGGGCAAGGTCAGTCTTTTTGGTCCTGCCCCGATTGGCCACAAAAAGAAAAACCCCTGTTTACTAACATGAAAGGCTCTCTTAGCGCGTGGTTATCGTCGGCGCATCTGTCTCGGGGGCAGATATCGCCGTCGACCTGACCTCGACGGCCAAGCTGCCCGTGTACGCCGTGGTGGTGGGCCGCAACTTCAACGGTTACTTTGGCGACACGGCCTTTCAGCACCCGGGCATCGACAAGCGGCCAACCATTTCGAGGGTCGACGCCGCCGCAGCCACGGTGCATTTTGAGGATGGAACCTCGGTCGCCGGCGTGGATCACGTCATCTTTGGCACGGGTTTCTCGTGGACCCTGCCGTTCCTGCCGGGCGTGCAGACGCGCAATAATCGCGTGCCCGATCTGTACCAGCATGTCGTCTACCGGCACGACCCGAGCCTCTTGTTCGTCGGTGCCGTGGGTGCGGGCCTGACGTTCAAGATCTTTGAGTGGCAGGCCGTGCTGGCGGCGCGTGTCCTCAGCGGGCGCGCGAGGCTCCCGCCCGTCGAGGAGCAGGAGAGATGGGAAGTAGAGAGGATCAAGGTCAAGGGAGACGGCCCCAAATTTACCATGGTGAACCCGGATTTCGAGGCCTACTTTGAGGATGTACGCAGAATAGCTGGTCCAGCAGAGAACGGCATAGGCAGACAACTGCCCCCTTATGATCCGAGCTGGTACGATAGGTTCATGGCTGGGCATGAGAGACGGAAGAAGATGTGGAGGCGACTCAATGAACAGGCAGCGGGAGATGCAGGAGATCAGCAGTCAAACCCCGTGTCATTGGACGTGACTGACTCGCGGCTCTGATTCAATAGCAGGCGTAAATATAGCAATGCATCTTGACTAGAGATTCTTTTTCATTCTGGGTGTGTGCAAGAAGTTTAGTGTAAAACATGTATACAATATGATAGCTATATTGTTTCTTCTGTGAAGTCGGAGTCGCCCCCGGTGCTGTATATCTAAGTTCTAATCTATATCTAATCTTGAAGATGGTGACCATTGCAGGCCCAAGAAATCGTACACAAAGCGAACCCGCCGCCCTTGAATAGCCAGAAATCTAGTACAAATGGAAGCAAAGAAAGCAAACTGATGGAAGCTGCCCAAGCCGCCCCCAGATAATCAAGACAGAAAAGTACAACAGACTAGTAATGACAACTGCTCGAGACAATTTGCTGCCCAGCAGTCGCGCTCAGTGATGAGAGGGAGCGCAGGTGTGAAGAAAAAGAGAGAAAAAGGAGGAGTCGTGATCATTCGAAAAATCGTGTCAAGTCGTGACGAGGTCGTTCAAGTTGCTTGGCGGTGTCTTGTTGTATCAGACCAGCGCTGAGGGAAATGAATTTATCCCTCGCACTCGGAGCAGTCCTCCTCGACAGATCGGGCCTCCGTCTCGCCTTCACACTCGGAGCAGTCCTCGTCGACGTTGCGTGTCGTGACCTCGCCCTCACACTCGGAACAGTCTTCCTCGGCCCGTGCCTCGACCTCGCCTTCGCACTCGGAGCATTCTACCTCGGCACGAGCCTCTGTCTTGCCTTCGCACTCGGAGCAGTCCTCCTCGACATTGCGGGTGGTGACCACTCCCTCGCATTCGGAGCAGTCTTCTTGGGCGTTGCGTGCCGTTACTTCTCCTTCACATTCGGAGCAGTCTTCCTCGACGTTGCGTGTCGTTACTACTCCTTCGCATTCGGAGCAGTCCTCTTCCACGTTGCGTGCCACTGTTTCTCCCTCGCATTCGGAACAGTCCTCTTGCACGTTGCGGGCTTCTGTCTTTCCCTCGCACTCGGAGCAGTCTTCTTCCACGTTGCGTGCTGTCACTTCTCCTTCACATTCTGAGCAATCCTCTTCGACATTGCGTGTCGTCACTTCTCCCTCGCACTCGGAGCAGTCCTCATCGACAATGCGTGCGTTGATTTCTACCGCGCGAGCCACGGTCTCGCCTTCGCACTCGGAGCAGGCAACCTCAACGGTGGGGGTCTGGAGATGTGTTAGAGGAGACTGATCATCATGATATATAGTTCTGGAGAGTCCTACTGTGTAAGGCTTGCCAAGAGGGGCAGCCATGGTCAGGCCCAAGAGGCCGGCCAGAAGGATGGCCTTTAGGGAGCAAGTTGAGCTGGAAGCCATTGTAATTATGATTGGTGTGTTTGTTCTGGTAAAGCAGGTATACTCTAAAGGATATAGGATATCGGAGTAAGCTGTAAAGGATGAAGAGGCTTTGGAAGCTGGGATTGTTATAGGTGATTGAGTGATGATGAGATGAGTAAAGAAAAGATTAGCTGACGTGAGGGATTTCGAGGATTCTTATAGAGGCATTGAGTATCATCGTGATGACGGCGAATGTATAGTATCTTCCCATAGCTGCAGTACATACATGTCTGCCTGACTCATCAGGCGAGGCTCCTCTACTGCAAAAAGTAGAAGTATCAGGTAATAGATGCAGGTCAAGTGCCTATGATTTGACCTGTGACACAGGGCACAGCCCAATGGCCTCAAGGCATCCGCCTCCATGGCTAACCAGTGAGGCCTGGAAAAGGACACAATACTTCCTCTTTGGGGGTTACCGAGCAGTGCTGACGGGCTCCAGTTGTGAGGCTAAAAAGGAAAACTCAAAGAATAAAAATCAGTCACAAAAGGTGGCTCCATCCTGGCGTCCATTACCAAATCGGTGCCTTTTTCTCGAGACTCAGCAGGTACCGAGAAGGATTCTCAACGGCCCCAAGGGGTGCAACCACAAGAGAAATCAGCACAACGGCGCCGAAGGCAACCATTGGCCTGACTGCGGCTCAGGGTCCTTACGAGAGAAGGGTGCGGGCGTCGCCTGGCGCCGAAAGAAGAAGTGAGCGAGTGAGTGAGAGTCCTAGCTAGAGAGGAGGACCCTTGGTTGACCGGCCGGCACCCCTGGGAGGCGTAGGGCTGGATAGGGCTGTGTGGGCAATGATGTGCCTACGATCCCAAAACCCCGCCAGTCATCATCCGAGCCGTGCGCTTTTTGGTATGAATCCATATACACCGAGAGCCACGTGAAGGTCCTGTATGTCACACTCGAGTTTCCCTACTTTCCATCCTACCGGCGCCATTCTGGAAGGATTCTCTGCGAGGGGGGAGGAAAAACGGGGATTCGACGGCGCCTCATTGGATGGGGGCCATTGGTAAACGAAGCCCTTCGGTGAGGTTTGACGATGCTGACTCACTTAATTCATGCAGTCATCTTTTTCTCATTGGCTGCCAGTCTCGGTTCAGCTCCAGGGCTTAGATCCAGCAAGCTAAAGCTTTTCTTCCAGGGGATGCTGACCATCAATAGAAGAGGGGATCAGCCTAGAGGAACACAGCCCCCCCTGCCTGCTCATCCTCGCAGTGAATGCGGCCGGTTTCTGATTGGAGCGCGAGGCCCAAATAGCACCCCTTCCATAGTGGAAATTCCGACTATATTACCAGTATTTCCCTTAGTCTTTTCATTCTTTAGCGGGCCCGAGCCGCTAAAGATCTACAGTAGCGATCGATTTTCCACTTGTCTCTTCCCTGCTGCCTGTGCTCGACACCCGTCTTTAGCTAGCAGCCAAACCCCGATTATGTCATATTGTCCTTTTCTATTAATGGCTGCGTAAATGTCACCATGTCTCAGTGCTTCTGCATCGTAGGATTTCTAGAAGATTTGAAAAAACAATAAACGAACGTTGCACCGGCCGTCCTTCGGCGCACGTGTGATTGAGACAAGATGCATTTTTTTTGCTGTAGCTTGTGTTGCATTGCGCCTTCAATGAACACCCATTCTGGTTTTGTGCCTTGTTGCTGCTTTTCTTGCTGTCTCGTACTTTGCCGCAGCTGATGATGATAACATTGGTATTCGGCGGAGAACTCTACCTGTCTGAGTGACTCGCCTGTATTATTGAAGCAATGAGCACTGTCATTGGTCCCCAGGGGAAAAAGTTCCTTGCATCATTGTTACAATGGGGATTCTCATTTAGACTTTATTGTGGGCTGGCTGGTAGGTATTCGAAGAGGAAAAAGTCAGGTGGACAATGTGCTGTAGTAGCAGCCTAGACCACTGGCCTACGTGCCTCAATTAGCTTCTTCTGTTCATTCAATCAACGGCCACCCCCTCGGTTCCCCAATCAACTATCGTCCATGTCGGCTCGCATTGATTTTTCCAAATGTAAGCTGCTGTTTCGGTATGACACAAAAATGTAACTAGATGCAATCGGTTTCACTCGACCTCACCGCCGAATGTGTCATGCCAGAAACAAGACGCATGGGTGCCCGCTTCTCTTTTCGGCAAGGAGTCCACAGTGACGGGTGCAGGTACTGGGGAGGGGAGAGAGCAGAAAAAGTGCACGCCAAGCTGAATTTACAATCAGGCCATGAGGCGCAATAATGATCATCCAGCTTCGAAAGCCCCTGGGGCTATCGTGCATCGGCTTCCCGAGAGCTGAGGCGGGAAGAAGAAGCGGGTAGCAGAGCCGGAATCCATTGATTTCATAGGTCCCAGTAGCCAGGGGCCCAGCACATGCAACTGGATATTTCGTGATGTTTGCATCAGGTACACGTGGGATGATGGGACAAGTGGTGGGTGCGTTCACAATTTACTGGGCACACATACATACACACGCACATCAACAAAAAAAGGGGGACCTGCGTGGATCTGCAAGAAGACTAAAACGCCTGTTTATTCTTGGACACATGGGGAAGAAGCAGAAGCACATTTCGTTTGCAGCCTGTTCCTGATTGACGACGATCGCGACTCGGGAATGGTGGTGATGGTGGTGGGCGACTTTCCTATTCTGGGTGCGTAAGCTGAGGTTTATAATTATCCCTGACCAGCGAGCGTCACTTGTCGCGTTGCACAACAAGACAGCAGAGGGAGACAGCGGGCAGCAGCAGCAGCTTTGGCGGTATGCAGGTAGGTAGTAGCACAAAAAGGAGCACCCTCGTTCCACCGTGTGTATGCTGCCGCTTTCCGCCCTCCGCCATATCGCGGAACACCAGCTTACGTGCTTCTTGCTTTGTGTCCTCCTGCTTGTTTTTATTTTCTGTCTCTTCCTGCTCGTTTGACCTTGTCTGCTTGGATTTGTGATTCCGATGACTGCATCAAAAACAGCCCCCAAAGATTGTCGTCTACGACGATCATCGAACCGACCACCCCGTGGTGGGAAATGCATGCTGATACCATGCGTCACGGCCCTGCCACTTGGCACAGACGGAGCCTCTGTCAGCCTTGTTTCGCGCTCCGAAGAGTGCAGCTAATTGCCATGTTTCATCGCAGCCCGGCGAAGTTCAATATTAGCAGTCCATCAGAGGCACAGAATTTGACAAAGTCTTGCAAGGAAGTATGCACCCAAAAGGGGATCAGCCAGCAATATAGATTTGGCTGCAGAGCAAGTGACCGTGATATTTCCAAGAAAAACCATGGCACGATGGATACCTGGAGCTTACGGAAAACTCGTTGTCACCTCATCTTCCTGATCCACGCTACGCCACGGTATTGCGGCTTGCCTCATGGTATGAGAGGGCGGCGGAATATTTTGATGGGTTCCAACTTGCGCATGCCGCGGCATTGAGCAAAAGGGGGGTGAATAACAATGATCAATGGGCCGTGAGTATCCGTAGGCATGCTGCATAGCATTTCTGGTCGTCGCATCATGATAATGCACAGTACTTCTGCCTGTCACTTTCTTGCCATTCTTGCTTCCATATCTATACAATGGATATTGGTTGTTTAGCGAGACTCGCTCTATCATCGTCTGGCTCATTGAACATCATCGAGTTGTGGCCTGGCAAATTACTAGCTAGCAAGAGCTTGTGCATTGCCATGTTGCACGGCATTGACTATATTATATAGTAAAGAATAGATGCCAAACAACTCGGGTCCTAGAATTGCAGAACATGGTGTTCTAGAGCCTTGCCTCTCGTCGTCTCATGTTGTTTGTGACCATTGACACAATGCGGCTTGCCGCTGTTTGCGCTACACCCAGATCGAGGTTGTAGGGCTTGTGATAAGGGACTAACACACAAAAGACTTATCTCGACGGCTTCGTCGGCTTGTAGCATGTAATGAGATGTATGCATCGTCAAATGCGGCTCCTCGCATCAAAGATCATGGACAGCAGTGCGCAGAGCAACGTGTCTCAATAGTAAATAACTACGGACCAATGAACAACATAAGGAGTTGACTTGCCTTTTGGTTTTGATGTTGTTGAATCACATCTCGGAAACCTGATTGGCTCTTGTCCATGTAGTATGCCTTTCTGCCTCGATCGTCTGCATAAACCATCGTCTGAATCGATGTTGCTTGTTAGAATATTCACGCACGTTGAGCACAATGAGTAACGATCGCAGAAGTGAAAAAAGATGCAAAATTGTACTTCAAAAAAAGGTATAAAAGCTTCTGATATTCCGGCATCTTGAAGCTCAAATCAATAAACTCGTCGCACAACCTTAAGAGAACATTACTGCCTGATTGTTACACGCGATACACGAACCAAATACACCTCACTTTCTACACACTAATCACAATGACTACCTCGCTTGATGCACAGCAGGGTAGATACTCTCACCTCAATGGCTCGACCACCGACCTGCTTGAGAGATTCGCTGTCTCTGAGCTCTGCAAGGGCTGGCCCGTTTACAGAGACTCATCTGAGTGGAAGAACTATCGCGACATCTTTGACAAGGATGCCACTGTCTGGACAAGTAAGTCTTACTTTTACAGCAAATTTGAAACTTTGACTACTAACAAGACTGTCCTCGCTTTAGCCTGGAGCAAGGGCCGCTCTGTAGATGACTTCATTGCCATCTCCAAGCAGGGCAAGGGCCAAGGCGACTTCATCATGCACCGCGAGTGCGGCACGCTGGTCGAGTACGCCCCCGAGCACGGCCGCGCCATTGGCAAGATGAAGGCCACCATTACGCAGCGCTTCAGGACGCCCGCATCGCTCGCCACGGACGACTGCCCCGTCGGCACCGAGTTTGATGTCGACTGCGACTGCCGCTTCATCTTCTTTTGCGCCAAAGACCCGGGTGGTGATACCAATGGCGCCGGCGCCGGCGCAGGCTGGAAGGCCAAGTACGTCAAGCTGTTTTACGAAAAGGACAAGATCGTGCCCGTCGACGGCTTGCACGCTCCCACGTTTCCCAAGGAGCTGCTCGACTCGTTCCCCGAGGGATACAGCTATCTTGGCGCTGCGCAGAGCATGCTTGGCTACCCTGTCACCAAGCACCTCCCCACGGCTCAGGACCACAAGTCCTGGTTTGCCATGTATGAAAAGAGTACGTCCAAATTTTGTTTTGTACTTGATGGTGCGCTTGAGCAGAATGCTAATGATCATGTCTTTTTAGTGGAGGAGTGGCTCACAGGAAAAGATGTTGACCTGCTGGTGGATGACGATGACTCTGTGGATCATCTGAGGAAGGAGAAGGTGTCTCTCAATGGTTTGGCCAACACGAATGGTAGCAAGACTGTTACCATCTCTTGAGCCTTTAATCACATGGCCCATTGTTGTCTCAAACTCGGCGCCTTGAGCAGATCGTCATAGTGGTTAGATCAAAGCCCAATGTAGACATGTGGCATGGTTCCAGTATTTAGAGAGCTCGCATGGAGTCGCGAGAAAATCTCATAATGAGAAACTTTTCTTGATAAATCATCCCATTCTCTGTATCAAGTGCTGCAACTGGAATTAGGCTCACTTGGGGATTACAACATGAGCGAAACCTTGACATGCAAGTCTAATGCCGGATCTGGCCGGAATAGTTGAATGCTCGCATCATGAGCCGTAGATAAGTGACAGGACATATTACATAATGGCTGAAACCTGTTGTCATGGCCTGGTTGTGGGGAGCAGGTATCAATCGGCTGCCTGTTAGTGATTCCGCAAAGGCGGTCCTAATTACAGGGTATGTTGCGCAATCCAGAGTAGGTACATTATCTAGTAGTAATGTGCCGTATATTGCATGTATGACGATGTCTAAAAATAAGCGGCAGATTGTAGAAGCTGGAGTGTTCATTGGATCGTGTAGTATGCAGGTTCTCTGTGCAGAAGCCTTCGAGAAGCTTGATCTGTCGGCCTACACAGTACGTCGGCCAGCTGTTTCCTGTCCACGTGCTGAGCCATTTTACTTGGGGGCTAAATGATTGCATCAAGTATCCAATCAAAGATGGAGAAAAGTGAGGCAAAATGTTAGAGTTTGGTTCGATTACAATTCTTCATGGTTAGAGTCGTATTCATTAAACACTCTAGACCGCGCCGAATTTCCATGTACTGCTACCGGACCCCAGATATGCCGACAGAAAGATTGGAGCCATCAAATTAAGCTTATTGATGGATTCGGTAGCATTTGCTCGCGAAGGAAGCTGCGTAGATCCCCGCGGGGGTTGGGCAGATCAGACGGTCATGCCCCAGACCATGGAAGCCAAGAATCTGTCCGCATTAGGAAAGTCGAATGAGCCCAAGACTGCTGGCCAAGAAATCACCTCCCTCGACTAGGGATTTATCCCGCTTTTTGCTGTCACCCCCAGTTTCTTGCCAATTGAAGATACTTGCTCGTTGGCATTGGTGTGTTTCCTCTCGAGACTTTGGCTTTCGTCACCAGCGATCACTGCGGAGGGGAGTGACGGGACGGGGTAGCGCTTCGCTAAAGGGCCTATACTAGACGAGGCCTTCTTACTCCACCAAACACATCGCCACTTATCTACAACATGCAGGTACTACATTACCTATGTAGGTAGCAATGCTGTGGTAGCACATATGCTACCCAGATGTCCCTCTAAATCGTTCATGGGCAATCACGTCGGCGACGCCAGTCTTGTGCCTGCCCATTTCGGCATCGCTGAGTTTCCCAAAGTTGCAATCAAAGCAGGCGGCTTTTGTTGGATGGTGCGATGATAGTGCTGGGGAGGGGTCAAAACAATGACTGCATTGGCAGCTGGATCTCAATTCTCCCCTCTTCATTGTCGTCATTAATTCTACACCTGTGTGGTTTTGGAGTCGTTTTTGGATCTTCCGACCCCAGTCAGTATCTACCTTGAGCCGTGGTCGTGCCAAGAGCCATCATTAGCCTATGGTGGCATACCACTGAATTCTCTCGAGTCAGTCTATATCGTGTGAGCTCACCTCACCGCAACCCACTTCTCCCTCTTTATATTTGAGCGTCCTATTCTCCACAGCATCTGTCTCTCCAGGTCCTCTCTGATTTCTCTTGGCAGCATCCAGCTCCTGGTCTTTTTCTGAATATCTTCATACCTTGTTGGACCTCCAATATGAAGTTCTCCGTCACAGCTCTGTCGGCTGCCTCGTTGGCCTCGGCCGCTGTCCTCCCAGAGGCAACTGGCAAGACCAACTACGATGGATACAAGCTGTTCCGCGTAGACACGCCTGCTGACTCAACTGATGGACTGTCAAGCCTTTACAGCCTGGGTTCTTCGCTCACGGACTCCATCTTGCTCCAAGGATGCAACCACGACGACCACCTGGACTTTGCTGTCCCGGCCCACGAACTTGAAGCCTTCAATGCCCTGTCCCTGAATGGTACCATCGTGGAGGACGATCTTGGTGCTGCTATTGCCGCCGAGGGCCCGCTTGTGCCATACGCAGGTAAGTTGTTTGTTCCTCGGACCGATTTCTTTGCTAGATGACAACTAACCCATGCAAAGCTCCTGTTGCTGGTGCTCTGCCCGACGACTCGTGGTTTGACGCGTACCACTCGTACGCCGACCACTTGACATTTTTGTCAGACGTGCAGGCAGCGTTCCCCAACAACTCGGAGATCTTCACTGTCGGAAAGACATTTGAGGGTAGATCGATTACTGGTATCCACCTCTGGGGAAGTGGCGGCAAGAGCTCCAAGCCCGCCATCTACTACCATGCTACGGTGCACGCCCGTGAATGGATCGCCACCATGGTTGCCGAGTACCTCATCTACCAGCTCGTCCAGGGCTACAGCGGAGGCACCACCAGCAACTTCCTGAACAACTTTGACTTCTACATTGTCCCCGTGGTCAACGCAGACGGTTTCGTCTACTCCCAGACGACAACCCGTCTCTGGCGCAAGAACCGTCAAACCCGTTCCGGCATCTCCGCCGTGGGTACTGACATCAACCGCAACTGGCCCTCGCACTGGGCCGTCACGGGCGGTGCTTCCACCACCCCATCGGCAGACGACTACAAGGGCGAGGCAGCTTGCGACACCCCCGAGTGCAAGGTCCTGACGGCTCACGCTGCTACTGTCGCCGCTGCACACGGCACCACCTGGTACATTGACTTCCACAGCTACGCCATGGCCATCCTGTTGCCCTATGGATACAGCTGTACCGTCAATGTTGCCAACCTGTCTAAGCAGCAGAGCCTGGCCAACTCCATGAAGACGTCGATTGCCTCGGCATATGGAACCTCGTTTGTGGCTGGTCCTATCTGCACCACTCTCTACAAGGTAAGTACCCTCGTTTGATCGTCTTTTCATGGTGGATATGAGAACACGAACTGACTGAACTCTGCAGGCTACTGGTGGCTCTACTGACTACATGACCGATGTGACCGGAACCACCTACGCGTGGGCTATTGAGCTGCGTGGTACTTCCTTCGTCCTGCCCCCGGCCCAGATCACTCCTAGCGGTGTTGAGATTTGGAATGGTGTCAAGACGGTGCTCAATGCAATCTTGTAGATAACCACCTGCGAAAGATTATGATGCTCAGGTTGGAAGAAGCCAAAGCGGGATTGTGGATGGTTGTACATAGGCTGTAAATATGACTTTGCTCAAGAACCTACAGGATTACAAGATGTTGTCTGTTCTCGACGTGTATCTGAACTGTTGAGAATTGATGCGATGGTACTCTGTAGACTGATTGGTATTACTCTCAACAGTGAATATGGTCCTTGATCGTATCAGCTTCAAATCCACAATGCAAGTAACAGGGAATTATTCAGGTGCCCCATGAGCTCCATGGTTGTTGGTAAAGCGTCGACACCTCCAACAGAATGGATATCGGCGCCCTTGTTGTGAGACACAGACAGCGTCTGTGAGATCGGTAAGAGCCGACAGTGGAACCACATCACATCAGGGCTGTGATCCGTTTTTCCACGAGCTTAATGCAATTAAAGATGGCATTACTTGTTCAATATACAATCTTTTTATCGTAAACGATGCATTCAGGGATGAAAAAGAAGCCGTCATTTCTTGATGTGAAGGGATTTCCCGTCTCCATAAAATTGAGCAAGGTTGGGATGGTCTTGATCTCCTTCCCAAGCAGCACGTGGACTGAGAGTGTTTTCTATGCTAAGGTTCCAGATGGAGAGAAGAAATGTGCAAGACACAGGTGTACCCTGTAGTGATCAAAAACCTAGAAAATCAAATGGGCCACTAAGATTAGGCCTTGGCAACTGACAGGGCGCTTCGCTTCAGTGCTCTTTCGGCTAGCTTGCCGAGCCCGAAGAGCTCTGGGAGCCAACTGTCTCAACGGTCAGCCAATGAACTCCACTAACGTCCACTACGGGTCTTTGAACTGCCCCCCCCCCCATGCGCAGAGCCGCTTGGCCTGAGGGAAGGGGCCTCCGCGTACCCGCACTGAATGCTGGCGCCTGCGACGCGCTTCGTCTCATGACCCCTGGCGCTTCCAGCAACAAAGAGATGAACCTCTCACCACGGCCTCTTGGCACTCAAAACGAAACAACTACATTTCTCTTTTTTGTCTTCATGCAAGATTGCTGACTTGTCATTATTGTACATACAGGCCGCACGGCCAAATGTGGCACCTGGCCATCAATCGTTGTGTCAGCCATACTGATGGTAATCGAACCCTCCCCCTTGGCCCCTCGTGGAGTCACCATTAGAATGCCAAGAACGGCCTTCATTTTGGGTGATGCCGAAGCGCCAGACGTGACGATTTTTCTGCTCCTCTAGAATGGCCGTGTAGCCCGGACAAGCGCCCCTTTGAGGTCGAATGGTAGGGGTCGCCTTGGTTCTCTGCAGCTCGAGATGGACACGGCCGCTATTTTTCTCATATCTGGGGTTGGCCGCCGTTCCTCGATCGAAGGACCGGGAGGTTTGTGGTTTGTTCTCTCTGTGTCTTCCCACGGTGGTGGGACTTTCTTCTCGTTCTTTGCTGAAGGTGAATGATCTCTCCTCATCTCTGGCGCCGTTCCTCTCATTCGTTACATTTTCTCTACTTTCCGGACGTTCAAACCCGTTGAGCGGGATCATTCGTTCTCTGACAATCCAGAGAGAAGTCTCTCTCTTTTTTTCGTCCGTTATCATTGGCTTGAAGTCGTTCTTTAGAAATTCTACCCATCTCTCCACTCTTCTGTCATTCATTTTATAAGCATTCCCAAGCCAAAAGACGTCATGATCGCCAAGTATGCCGCGGCGCTTTTGGCCACCCTCTCGGCTCCTGTGTTTGCTGGTCCCGTCTATCGGCTCGTGGATGAGCTCGACCAGGATTCTTACCAGCAGGCACAGCAGCGGGATGATACGGCCACACGAATGCTGTCGAATATCAACATCAAGGTGCGATTGATCTCACTGCAACCTCGAGTTTTTGCTATTGACTGATCCCTCGGTAGACCTCCAAAGGGAAATGTCTCTTTGTCGATCAGCTTTCCGGCGACTCTGCCGCCAACCTCACCCCTATCCAAGTGGCAGGTTGTGGTGCTACAGATGGTCAGGGCTTTGATATCATTACCCAAGGAAAGCATAATGATGCCGCAAACTCCATCTTGATTGTCAGCACCTTGGTAAGTTATACTATATTAAAAGGCAAAACATTATAAACTAAATAGGTACTGTTTGCAGACACAAGCATGCTTTACATTTGACCCTACCCAGACCACAGGGAAGCAGGTCATGCTATTCTCATGTGGTGGCGTTGCAGATGGCAGTAAGTGAATGTGATGACTATCTGCATGGAATATTCTGACATTTCTGTCAAAGGTGGCAATGTAACGACATCGCAACTATTTCCTGGCGATGGAAGTGCTGGCTCCTTGACGCTGGCCCCGGAGAACCAAGCAACCTCATGTTTGACCGTCAAAGGAAATAGCGTGGAAATTGCGGATTGCGAGGATGGAAACGAGGCGCAAACATTCATCCTTGATGACGGCACAGCTTCCGAGGCTGGCAACGAAAAGGTCGACGCACCCGCTACCACGACAGCAGCCAGCTCAGCTAACGCCATTGCGACATCGCCTGGCGAACAGTTAATCACTGTGACTTGTCAGGCTGTAACAGTGACACAACCACCAGTCACCGTGACAGCGACAGAATCTGTGACCGTTACCGTCACGGAAGCATCGACATCTCCAGATTCAACGACTGATACTACGAGTACAACCACTCTTTTCATCACCGTTGACCCGATATCGAGCACTAATTCGGCCGAGTCATTTTCATCAACTACCACGATTTTTGGTAAGTCGCTCACTAATTCAGACTCTTGCGATAGCGAACTTCAAATATTCCCCCATACTTTCTATTTGCTTTGCAAGCGATTGCTAATGATGATGCTGCAGTTACCATTCCCTTCGTTGAAGTGGTTACCCCATCATCAGCTGTGCCAACTGCATCATCCGCGCCATCGTCAAAAGCCCCGTCAGACCCCAATACGATCCCTCAGATATCCATCAACCCCAGCACTACAGTTGTGGTTACTGGCGCCACCACGGCGCCAACAGTCTCATCCTCGGCCGCAGTAGTTGCAACTACTGCGTCATCCTCGAAAGCTCCCTCGGATCCAAATACGATA
The DNA here is from genome assembly GCF_000516985.1 of Pestalotiopsis fici W106-1. Taxonomy (NCBI): domain Eukaryota; kingdom Fungi; phylum Ascomycota; class Sordariomycetes; order Amphisphaeriales; family Sporocadaceae; genus Pestalotiopsis; species Pestalotiopsis fici. Next base: position 1,770,353 of record NW_006917092.1, on the reverse strand, counting down.
CCCCAGATATCCATCAACCCTAGCACAACAGTCGTAGTTCAATGATGAGCATATTCATATTTTCATAGAAAGACACAGATCTCGGACTTGGTGCCAAGCCATGGGAAAAGAAACACATGCTAGCCTCGATAATGTTAATAAGACCTTTTCAAGACATGATAGTTGGTAAAGAATGATATCTAGGTTGCATCACTCATCCTTGATCGTCTGTAATGGAGACATGAACCGATCGACACTGTCCACGCTTTCTCTTCTCGTCTTCATGTCCGCTCAAAAGCTTCTGCGAGATCAAACATATTCCCGTCCATACCACTGGCACATACTAGACTAATGGCGAAGGGCATGTCGTCTTCAACGAATCCTGCTCCCACACTCACAGCGCAAAGATCTAGAACATTGCCAAAGTGAGTAAACTCGCCCATCTTGGCATTCAGTGAAATGGGCTCTGCCTCCATTTCTGTTATCATGGGGTGAGAGGGGACCGTCGGCGTCACCAAAACATCGATTCGACCTCCATGTTTCGAGAAGAGCTCGGCAACTTGCCTCGTTGCCTGGGCCTGCGCTATTTGATCAGCGAACACATCCCACGGTTTTGATTCTCTCTCAAGGACAGCACTAAACAATGCCTTGGTCGTCGGGTGGAGCTGATCTAGTTTTGTTGTGACAAAATCAGGACCAATGCAAGCGATGCGCTCTGCCACGAGACTGCCGCTGTACAGTAAGTCGGTGGCTTTGCGGAAAGGTTGGTACAGCTCTTCTGAAAGCGTTATCTTTTTGCCGCCTATGTACTGCAATCGGGCCACTGCCTTCTCAAAGGCGGCCCGATAGGCAGCAGAGCAGGTCAACAAGGCCGATGTTGGCGGCACTGCAAAATTGAAACCTCTCTTGCTCAGATGGCGGTAGTCCACAAGGGCAAGAGGCAGAGCCGAAGGCGCCTTTGCGCAAGCATCTCGAGGATCGTATGCATCAAGGACGTACCAGACGCGCCTTGCATCCTCGATTGACAGGGCAAAGATGGAAGCGGTGTCGAGGCTCTTGCAGGCAGGCACGATACCAGTGGCGGAGATGGTTCCTTTTGTTGGCTTATATCCGACGATGCCGTTGAGAGCGGCGGGCACGCGGCCGCTCCCCGCTGTATCGGTACCCAGGGCGAAGCTGATCAGCCCGGCGGCCACTGCGACTGCCGATCCAGATGACGAGCCGCCAGAAATGTATTTACCGTGGCCATGTACGCTCGCCGGTGTACCGTACGGCGAGCGGCAGCCGTTCAGCCCGGTAGCTAGCTGATCCATGTTGGTCTTGCCAATCAAGAGCGCGCCCGCTTGGAGCAGCAGTTGTACAGAGACTGCAGTCGTGTTGGGGGTGTAGGCGTAGGCTGGACATGCGGCCGTGGTTTCAATGCTGGCTACATCGAAATTGTCCTTGACTGCAAATGGAATCCCATACAGGACTGGCAATTCGTGCTTACTGACTCCAGCATGTTCTGCCTCGAGATTCGCTGCATCCTTGAGAACTGCCTCTTTTGGTCTGAGATGGATCCATATGCTTGGATCCTTCTTGCCATATTCCTTTATTTGCTCATATATAGACTCTACCATTTCTGTAGGGGTCAATGTATGGGATCTGTACATGGAAGATAGCGTTGCAAGGTCGAGGCTTTTGCCATCCCAGGTGGGTGGGGTTGTTGGCGGAGTCGGGAGATTTGACCTCTTTGCTTGATCAATCAGTTCACCGCTGGTGGATGTGAAACCAAAGAGGCCGTCAAAAGCGGATATCATATCCAACGATGTCTTGACATAATTGGCATCAAAGCCTCCCGTGCAGTCGCTCAGTATGCAGCACTGGAAGCCTCTATCGTTTGCCTCGCGGGCCGTCGTGGTCACACAACACTCAGTCGTCACGCCGCAGAGAATGAGATGGGTGATGCCGCGCGCCATGAGCCGGCGGTGCAGGTCCGTGGCCCAAAAAGAGCCCTTGCCGCTCTTGTCCACGACCACCTCGCCGGGCCGCGGCCGCAGCTCGTCGACAATGTCGTGGCCGTACTCGCCCCGGACCAACAGCCGGCCCATGGGTCCCGTCTCCCCGATGCCCAGGGTGTGGTGCCCGCCCGGCGCGTCCACCTGCCGGCGCGCCTTGGCCGCGCTCAGGTCCGACAAGTCGGGCGCGTGCCCCTCGCGCGTGTGCACGATGTGCAGGCCCAGCGATCGCGCGGCCGCCAGGGCCCTCTGGCTCGTGTCCACCACGGCGCGGACCGATGCAAAAATGTCGGCGTTGCCGCACTGCATGGCGCCGAACCCGTCTGGGTCGACAAAGTCGCGCTGGATGTCAATCAGGACCAGCGCTGTCCGCCGCCTTGGGAATTTGTAGGCATAGGGAACGGCCGTGGTAAAGACGAGGCCAGTCGCGTCGTCATTGTCGTCGTCAATTTTGGCTCGTGCATCTTTGTGATTTGGTCTTGCAGACATGGTGCTGCTTTGCCTCCGGAGCTGCTGCCGGTATAATGATTATAGTGTGCTGAATATGATATTTTTCCGCGAATAGTATCCCCACTGTCTACCTAGACGTAAGATAGTGCGGCCTATACGAAACGAGGGTATCCAAAGTGTCACATGATTTCGTCTATTTCGACTTGAGACTCCTTGATTTCTATAGTTGGCTAGAGCTTAATGTTGCTGCCCTCATCCATGTAGAAGCATATCAGTAATTGCTAATCAGGCAGCCCGGCGGCGATAAGTGAGTGGTAACCCGCCGGCTGATTGCGGATGAACCGACGGCCATTTGGGAGCGGTCTTGGGGGCGGAGCTTCCGGGGAGGGAGGGGCATTATAATCTGCGGCCCCAGTGAATGCCGAAAAGGATGTCGCTTATCAACACATCGGCCATCGATAGTCCGATGTATCAATGCTATTCGCAGCTATTTCGTGTTTTTTTCAAACCATCCCAATTTATTTGAGACTGGGAAATGTCTTTTACTGGCGGGGTTGGAGACATAACTTTATCTGCAGTCATAATTCAAAGTGAGACGTTACAAATATACCTAGGTATCTATGCATATAGTAGTTGACATGATCAAGCTTATTGATTGTATTCATAAATGTGACATCTCTAACTAGGCTGCAGCCGCTTGGGTACCTTGAACTCGAAGCTCTTTCTGGTCTACACGACTTACCGACAAGCGCTTCCAGACATACTCGCCCGCCTGGATGGGCTCATACTTGCTCTTTTCACCCTCGGCGAGACACGAGTCTAGTGTGCTGACCGTGGCGTCGTAATTGACACCAAAGAAGAAGGGGATTGAATAGCGCTCCTGGCCCGTGACATTCCAGACGCGATGCACCGTCGAGACGAAGCGATCATTCGTCCAGCGCGCCAGCAGGTCCCCGATATTGACGACAAACGTGCCCGGGATGGGTGGCGCCTCGATCCACTCGCCGCCGGCGTTGAGGATCTGTAGTGCCGGCACCGAGCCTTGACACAGAATGGTGAAGCATTCGATATCCGTGTGCGCGCCAATGCCCAGCGCGTCCGGGTCCGACGCCGGCTGCGGCGGATAGTGGATCAATCGGCCCATGGCGCCCGGCGTGGAAACGAGCTCATCAAAGAAGTTGGGCGGCAGATGAAGCACTTCTGCAAACAGCCGAATCATGTTTCGTGCTAGCTGCAAGACTTGCACGTAGTAGGCCCTTATTGACCCTTGAAAGCCGGGCATATCAGGCCACGCATTGGGACCCGACATTGGGTTGTCTTTCCATTCTGGGCCTTTGTGAATACTTGGTTGAACTATTTCTATTCTTTCATTGAAGACGTACCTGGTGTATCATCGCTACCCGCGAATAGGGGATCGAGACTCTTCTCATAGCCCCAGTTGAAGGCCTCATTCAAATCTGGTTTTCTCGTCTCATCGGTCCTCACCTCGGCCGGAGGCTCGTAGCCTCTGAGGATCCGCGACTTTTTGTAGTTGATTTCATTCTTGCGGGCGAGGTCCTGGGAGAAGAACTCGGTTGCGGTCTGGAACAGCTGATCAATGACCCCCTGCGGCACGTCGTGGTCCTTGACGTAAAAGAATCCGACTCGCGCGCACGCATCCGTCAGCTGGGCAATAAGGTCCTCCTTGGGGGCTTTTAGAGAGATCAGGGGGATCTCGCTAAAGTCCGCCCTTCGTGCCGTGTCTGAGACGACCGACCTCGAGTTGCCACTATATGATGTAAAACTCATGTCGAAAAAAGAGATATAGGGACAAAAAACAGTTTAGTTCGTGATTCTTGGTAACGCCTAGGACATTTGGTACCTGTCTGATATTTAAGATGCTTCCACCGGTATGCACATAAATCTATCGACGGGGGACGCATATGGATTGATTGCATTCTCTTTCCAGTTGCATCGAGACCGCCGGAATCACCTCCAATTCGTCCATCGGACTGCCCCGATGAAATGTGAATGTAAATTGTACAACATGGCTCGACAGCATTGTGCCGATGGAGACCCCACAACGGCCGCAGACAAACCTTGGCAATAGGCAGTAGGACGATAATGGTGATAGATAACGATAGCAACATTTGATGTGATCGACCAGTGATTTTCCTTTCTCAGAACATAGAGCGAGAGGATGATTGATATACAATCACTTGGACGAACCTTTAAAACTTTTGCCCATAGTTATGCCTTTAAATCGTGACATTTATTGGGGCTCCAGAGTGCTTTGAGAGGCAAAACTCATACTGTCGACTGAATCTGCCGCGACTATAGATTTGATTTTTCAAGGGTCTTGAAGGCCAAACTGATAATGATGGATGGGCTCAGGAGCCGCTTCCAGTCGATTAGAAGCAATGCTGCTTCAAAGACATCGGTGGAGGGTTGGGTTCTCGAGAAGCAGCCAATGACCTTTGCTGACGAGAATACATGGAGCAATCGCGACTCCGACGTCACTCCAGAAGAGTACCGTACGTGGAACAGTTGGACTATTCTAGGCTTCTGGCTCAGCGATGCTCTCTCTGTACAGAGCTGGTCAGCAGCATCGGCCATCATAGCTGGTAAGGACTAGACCCTATAGCCCGCCACACGTTGAAAAGGCTGGTTGCTGACATGAATCTTGATATCAGTTGGATTAACATGGTAGGAAGAGTCAGCAGGTTTGCGAATTGAGGTTCTGGCTGATACTTGAATAGGCGCGAAGCAGTCTACTGTTTGATCCTAGGCACTCTCACCATTACTATTCCCCTTTGCCTCAACGGTGCCGCTGGCGCCGAGCTCCACGTCCCGTTTCCCGTGGTCGCACGTTCCAGTTTTGGTTTCCTCTTTGCAAAGTTCCCAATTATTGTCCGCATGGTGACTGCTCTCTTCTGGCACTCGATCCAAACTTATTCAGGATCGACGGCCATGACTCAGGTCATACGCTCGATTTGGCCGTCGTACCTTGATATCCCCAACCACCTTCCAGAATCCGCTGGCATCACGACGCAGGAAATGGTCTCACACTTTATCTTCTGGAGCGTGCAGTTTCCCGTCCTGCTGATCTCGCCTCACAAGCTGCGGTGGTTCTTTGTTGCCAAGGCCGTGGTAGTCATCCTGGCGGCCACGGGCATCGTCATTGGCATGGCGCGCATGGCCAACGGCACGGGCGATATATGGGACCAGCAGCCGACCGTCACCGGGTCCACGAGAGCCTGGCTGATTGTCTCCTCCATGTCGTCCATGACGGGTGGCTGGGCGACCATGGCGACAAATGTGGCCGACTTTACCAGGTACCTGAAAAAGCCAAAGGGCGTTTATTGGCAGGCTCTATTTGTGCCCATGATTTTGACTATTTTGGGTGTCTTTGGTATTATTGGGACCTCGTGCGCCAAGGTGGTCTACGGAGACTATGTGAGTATTTCGAAATCATTGTAAAATAAAGGCTAACGTGCTGTGATCTACAGATTTGGGACCCATTGACTCTGGCGTCCAACTGGACCTCACCTGGAGGTCGGGCTGGGGCTTTTTTTGTGGGAGTGTCTTTCTGCCTAGCTCAGATTGGTACAAATTTGAGCGCAAATGTTGTATCTTGTGCCAATGATATGACGAATCTATGGCCAAAGTATATCAATATTCGTCGTGGCGTCATTATTACAACTATCACTGCAGGATGGATTATGGTCCCGTGGCTAATCATCAGCAACGCCGAGTCATTGTTGAATTTCATGAGTGCCATGGGAGTTTTTCTCGCTCCCATTGCCGCTATTCTTGGTTGCGATTACTGGGTCATCAAGAGGAAAGCCATTGATGTCCCCGCGCTGTACCGTCGGCGCGCTCGGTATAGTTACCAGAATGCCTGCGGAACGAATTGGCGTGCCGCCGTGGCCTTTTTCATTGGTCTGGTTCCCAACTTGCCCGGAATGGCGGCCGCTGTCAACACTTCGCTGGATATCGGCGGCGCATCCTACATTTATGACATGTTTTACCTGTACGGTTTCTCGTCGACATTTGCAGTGTACGCACTTTTGAGTTGGGCGTTCCCGGCACACGAAACGCTTATCTCACATGCGGTGCACCAAGATATTTTGGTTGTCGATGGCACACAGGTTATCAATGACGGGGTTCATGACCCTTGGTCCAAGATAAGGATCAAGGAGAGCAGCATGGTTGATGAAGCCTCTGTATGACGAAGGTGGAGGAATTCTCACATGCCACTGCATGATTTTGACCTCGAGCTTTGGCGATCAAGGCTGCACCCGTAGCGTTGAACCCAAAAGATTGCTGCGATTTCTTCAAAAGCGATACTATTATTAGCTTTCAGCGATCGAGAATACACTGAACGCCAATATATCCAATTCATTCTAGAATAATGCATAATGCGACCCCGAAACTATATCCAAGCATATTTCTCAGACTGGACACCTAGTAATTTTTTATGCATTGCACTGAGAAAACTTGTTGCCCCCACGGGCGTGTACAATTTCACGTTTACCTTTGGGGGAGGAAAACAAAAAAACAGGCGAACCCCCACGGGTCTACCCCTACTCCCAGTTACCCGGGCCAACGTTGACCTCTCTGCCATTTTTCACGTCGTCCATGATCTCATCAATGCTCCACGGCTCGTACTTGTATCCAGGAGGATAATTGGGCGGGATGCTATCGTCCTCGGAAAAGGGAATACCCTTGCGCATGCTCTCGAGAACCTTGTCGTAGTTTTCATAGGCGTACTTCTCGGGGTCGTGGCTAAAGACCCAGCTGGGCAGCCGCGGCTGTGCCCGTCTGGGGTCGAGCTTGACCTTTGACCAGTCCGTGTCTTGCAGCAACTCGGCGTTTGAGAAGCCCAGCTTTTGCGCACACGACACGCGGGTGAAGCGGAACCGGATATGGGCGCGGACTGCCTCGGGAATGTTGTCCTTGCCGCCCAGCTGTAGGCAGGAGGCGATGGAGATGGAGTCTTCAATGGCCTGGGTCGCGCCGTTGCTGGACGCGGGGAGGAAAGAGTGCGCAGCGTCGCCAATCTGGATCACGCGGCCGGCTGGTGAGCACCACTTTGGCTGCGGGTTACGCCAGAAGAGCTCAAAGTTGATGATGGTGTTGCTCGGTGTGAGCTTGATGAGCTCCTTGAACATGGGTGCCCACGGCTTGGGTCCGACGCCCTTGTCCATGTTCTGGAGTACCTCGTCGGACTCGATTGTGTTGTTCCAATTCTCCTCTTCGGAACCAGTGACCTGCACGTGGTTTGTAGATTAGATTCAGGTCCATTCCACACCGTTAACATCGCGCTACTCACATCGTGGTTCATGATCCAGATCATTGTGTCCGGTCGCGATAGAGTCATGGCGTAAGTGCCCGGGCTGATATGCAAGATCAGTGAATGGAAATGCCATCATGTGAGCGGGAGATCGATCTTACCCCAGCCACGTGCGAATGATGGGCTCGCTGTCGTTGGGACCGACTAGTTTGAAGAATTCCTTGACTTGCGGGTTCTTGTCCAGTACCTCGCGGGGGAATGCGGCTCGCCACATGGCTCTCCCTGAGCTCATGGCCCGGACTTGGCCGCCGACGAGCTTTTGGCTCTTTGATCCGACACCTGTACGTCTTGTTAGCAATCTGATACTCAACATCTGATAGGGCTACAAGTATTATGATTTGGGGTGCACGCACCATCTGCGGCAATGATCACATCGGCCTCAAATTCCTCCCCCTGGTCACTAACGGCATAAGCCTTCTTCTTGGACTCGTCCTCGCGATAGTCGACAATCTTCTTTCCGAATTGCACCTTTACACCCAACTTTTCAACCTGGCGAACAAACATCTTGTACACCAAAGGTCGCATCTGAAAAGTACCAGGAGGCGTTTTGGGATCCAAACCCTGTGCGCGTAGTCGCTCAGATACATAGGACGGAGGAATCATGCGCTCTCCATCATGCTTGAATGTTTCAATCCAGGCATTATGCAGAGAGATTGAATCATATTCTTCCGCCAGCTCAGGCCAGTGCTTGAAAAAGCGAGTAGCCGACAGGCCCATGAAGTACATGTCGCCTGATGTTTTCATATTAGCACCGAAATTGAAGGGGTCCCATGTGATAGAGTTTTACACACCAGCTGTGTTGATGGACTGGTTGCGCTCCAGAATGCGGACATTGTGTCCTTTGCGTATGCATTCGATCGCGGCAGTCAATCCAGCCAAACCAGTACCGACGATAAGGACTTCGATGCCAGTTGGGGAATAGGAGCCCACCGGCTTTGAATCCATTGATTCCCCGAGAGAACCCATGTTTGCGACTCGTTTTTTTTTTCTCTCTCTCTGTTATTGAGAGCGATTTGGGTAGACCAAGAAGTTGCTTTTCTTTACAATCACTGCTGGAATATATGCCGTGTCTGAATACAATGTTGTTACGCTGTCACTTGTGATCTTGAATAACAAGTCTGATGATTCACAGCGCTTTCATATACCATCAAGATACAAAATCAAACTCGGCGTCGCGTTTTCGGTCTGACATGACTAAAGACCGAGGCTGCCTCTGCCCCTGCCCTGCCCTGCCCTGCCTCCCGGGTGGCTGAGGTTGGCCTGATCGTGCGGTTACATCGAACCACGGAGCGACGGACGGGAATCCCCAACAGGAGGCCCACTCGGTGCCGAAGCTCGAAGACAGCCGCATATTCCTCCCGGCCTTTTTCTTTAGCTCTTAGCGAGAATTCTGCGTGCGACAGTGATTCATTACCCGCCCAATGTTCGCCTCCAGTGTGGCAGCTGGTCACATAGAACATTACCGCGCTTACTTCTCGCTTTCCTTTCCTCTATTTGATACCTGTGCGAGAAAGAACGTTGGCAATGCACTGGTACCATAGCCCCTTACAGCTTACAGGCAAGTAGGCAAAACATTTCCTACAGACACCGGGCAGATGATGATGCCCTTACAGCTTCCTACAGCTTTTTTCTACAGCTTACAGTGCATACATGGTCCAAATTGGGATCGTCCTTGGATCATTTGCAGTCTGCCCGTGAGATGTACGATAAACCACCACGGCGCAGTGTCGATTGCGGCAATTTTTGGTAGACATAAGGTTTCTTCTCAGCTGATTCGTCTTAAACTTTTCTTATAATAACCGACGATGCTGAGCTAGTTTCTTTTGGCGAGGGGTTCGGACCCGACTTGCAGCCCACCAGCTGCGAGGAAGCTCTGCGAAGCTTTTGCTGAAGCTTCTCGTGGCTGAACTCTTAGATCCAAAGTTTCTTTTTTCTTCTCCTTTTTTTTCCCCCTCGCGCGCGCAGAGACGATCTTGTTCACGTTTCAACTGCGGACCATTCTTTCCCTCCCGTTTGCACATGGCAAATTGCAACTTTCTCGTGTGACTCGGGAAAGGAGATAAAGGTATGGACACGTCATGACTAAGTAAGTTTCCTGCGCGGGTAAAATGCTGGCAGTGTGGCAGCCCACGTTTCTCGGCTGTAAATGTAGCCAAGACACAACCAGCATCTACTGATGTGTAACAAGAGATGT
>NW_006917092.1:1703671-1760298 GCF_000516985.1 Pestalotiopsis fici W106-1 | reverse complement strand
ACAAGTTCCTCAAGTCGTCACCTTTTTCTGGGGTTTTACAGCCTTCTTGTCACACCTCAGCACTAAAACACCAACCGCCGCCTGATGTGTATTTCGCGAAGGAGGGTGTAGAGAAACGATAGGACAACAAGAAGAATAGTGAACGCTTGGCATTCTCCTGCATCTCGCAAATAAGGCCAGTTAGAGAGAGGCAGAAAAGTCATCATGATGCCATATGTGAGCCTCATCGCTCGGATATCCGATTAGCTCAATGGGCCGAATATGATATGCTGCTATTATTGGTAGATCGCTTCTCTGGCACCATTGGCAAAAGCACACTCTATAGTCGCTTATGAAACTAACAAGCGGGTATATCTGACCCGGCAGCATAAACATTTGCGGCTATCGAAAAGCCGCAGGCCCAGAACCATGGAAATGCTTTGGCCGCCGTCGATGACCCGGAAATGGTGATAAGTCCCAAGCAAAAAGCTGCGCGCCGGGCAAAAAGATCCAGACACATAATGAGTGGCAATCACTTATGCTTTCTACTATACTCTCATGGGCGCATCTTCAGCCTCACACGAATGCAAGCCCCGACGCTGCCGCGAAGTCTAGAGTTGATACATGAAGGGCGAGACACGGTTTGCGATCTAATCCCATGTGCATCCCACAGCTTTCACTCAAGAAGCCAAGGCCAGCAATTGGATCGATAAGCCGATACGGGCATGACGCCCTTCCCACCCTCCATGCATCTTTCGGCATAAGGGGGCGTTTAAAAACCGAGAATCTCGAGGAGGGGTTCGCCATGCTCGCTGCTGGCCCATGAGCACATGTACGTACCCGCGGCCCGCCTTTGTTTTCGCAACGCTTTTGCCGTGCAGCGCCAATTGGCAAAATCATGTACTCTGTTAGTCCCTCCAGACAGACAGGCTCGAGTCTATCGTGAACTACCCCTTGCAGTGCTGATCCCATCATCTTCTAAGCTGGGCTGGCTGAGCTGCCATGGTGTTTCCATAATGGGAATGTTTTCCTAAACTTTCATGGCTGGTACTTCTATTTGATCTGTAAATAAAGAGGGTTGCGCAGGAATTCAGAGTCTTTGCTGCCGGGTTTAAGCTAGCTGGGGGTGCCCATATATCGAGATTATATATCCTTTCCCCATGAAACCGAGACCAAACGTGCTAGTTAACTTACTTTACTCCCATTGTCTCTCCTCCCTTTCAACTGTATCTTTCCTTTCTTTTCTTTTTTTACCTTCTCACCATCATCAACATCCAACTTGTGTGTGTGTTGTAAGATCTTGCATCGAAACAACAACACAATGCAACTGGTCACGCAACTCATCCTTGGTGCCGTCTTGATCGGCTTCACGGTCTTCAAGGCGTACCAGTCCTACAAGGAGAAAAATGATGCCAAGTATCCGATAGGCCCTAGGCAGATGCCCTTTGTTGGACGCATCCACGACCTGCCTATCCAATTCATGTGGCTCAAGTTCAAAGAGTGGGCAGAGATCTACTCTGGCAACAAGGGCTTCTATATGACGGACATGTTGGGCGCCAAGTTCCTCGTCGTCTCCGAGGAAAAGGTCATTGAGGATCTCCTGGTAAAGAAGGCCAAGCACAACTCGGATCGCCCTGTCATAAGGTCACTCTTTGATTCCAAGAGCTCGCATGGATCCATGGAATATCTACCACTAATGGGTAGAAATCGTAAGTAGAACAAAAATAACCCTACTCCTATTGAGTCATTTCTCAATGGTGTTAAACGTTGTGATACCTTTTGCTAATCCGATGCCCTCAGAATACTGGGCTCGTCAACGCAAGCTTCAACATTCGTATCTCACCGAAGCAAGCAATGCGCAATACTATGGAATCATGAACCACGAGGCAAAGAGATGGCTGGCACGACTCATTGAGAACCCCGACAATTTTCAATTCTCTCTGGAAGATATGGCATCAAAGGTCATGTGTACACTGACCTGGGACGACCCCAGCTTGAGCGAGTACTGTACCAAGAGCGCTTGGGGGCTTCTTACACAAATGTCGCCGGCGGGACCCATCACAAACGTCTTGACACCACTCTGGCACCTGCCCTGGCACTTCAACCCCTGGCTTCAAGCCGAACGCAAGCGCCATGACGAGCAGCAGGCCTGGTGGATGGAGCGACTCCTTACGACACGCAAGAAGGTCGAGGCAGGCCAGCAACGCCCTTGCTGGACGCGTCAGTATCTCGAAAAGATGGAGAGCAAGAACGTGCTTTCTGGAGACTACGAGAGCTCGTCGGCGCTCGGCATGTTGGCGCTCGTGGGCATCTTTACCGTCGCCGGCCCCCTGTCGTACTTTCTCGTCTCCATGGTCCACCACCCAGAGTGGCAAGCCCGCGTACAGCAGGAGATTGATGAACAGTGCGAGGGCAAGCTGCCAACCATTGCCGACATGCCCAAGCTACCAATCTTGCGTGCCTGTCTGAAAGAAACTATGCGATGGAAGCCAAACGTACCAACTGGTATGAAGAAGTCATCAATGAATTATTTTCAAACAGAGCAAATGATACTGACAGTAGCTGCAGGTGTTGCTCATGAAATGGAGCAGGATGATGTATATCAAGGCTATTTCCTACCCAAAGGAACACGCATTCTGCCACTGGACTGGTAAGTCTACTATGACGACGTACTTGGAGCTTGTGCCAATCGCTAACAAAATCCGCAGGGCATTCCTACGAAGTCCTGTCAAGTACCCAGACCCGGAGACGTTCCGCCCAGAGCGCTGGATCGAACCTGGCTGGCCTACTTACCAGGAGCCACTGACCCAGTTCCCAACCATCAAGGGAATGTCATCATTTGGTTGGGGTCAGAGGCAATGCCTGGGCATGACGCTGACGCAGGACGAGCTGGTCGTCGCTTGCGGTGCGCTCATGTGGTGCTTCAACTTGAAGCAAAAGGTTGACCCCAGCACGGGCCAAAACCTCCCCGTGCCGCTCAACAAGTCTAATTCGCTTCTCATCATCAAGCCCGACCCCTTCCAGATGGCTTTCGAGCCCCGGAGTGAGGAGCGCAAGCAAGAGGCTTTGAGACTTTGGGCCGAGTCCGAGGCTCGGGACCTCCAGGAGAGGGCAGACTTCTTGGGCCAGGCCGCCAGCTTGCCAGAAGATCATCTGGATATTGAGACTACAACCATTGTGACTTTTGCCGACGAGAAGGCGGTACGAAAACCTCAAATTACAATCTCGGAAAAGCAGGAGAAAATGGCACATTGGGTCAAGACTGTGGAAACGGGCCATGCGTCATTGATGGATTAGTATTGTCCCATTCGCTCTTCTTGTCCTTGTTGCCACACATTTTCTACGCATATGGATTGGGTCAGGCTATCACCAGTTCAGTTGGAGTTAAAAGAGGTTGCATTTAATGAGAGGGATTTCCCCGCCAGCTTAGCTATGTTCATACACACACATCTGGTTTATATTACATACAGAGATAAATTGACATATATCAATGATAAGGACCACAAGCGCTTGTTTCTTTAGTGGTATATTCCAGATTGTTCACCACGCATAGGTCTTGTCTGATTGCCTAGCTCCTCTATGTACGCGAAGTCTTATACTTCTTATACATCATGATTCGTTCCTGTAAATATTCATGGCAGATTTAGCAGGTAATGTCTCCTTTATTTTTCGTTTTCCCCCTTGGGTTGGACTTTCGCCACCTTGCCGTTTTGTGTTGCTTTGGTACATGCATTGTCTCGGGATTGATGACGCCAGAGATGACATCCCATCCACTCGGTTCGCCGTCACCCGAGTGAACTGCCGTGTAACTGTCTGACGATCTCATTTTCTTGGCCGCACCTAAGCTTCTTCCCCAACGGTTGTCCGGTCAGGAGGGTTGACAATCTATTTCCAGAGACAAGCCACCCCTCGATAAGGTTCAGCCGGGCAGCGTCTTACAGGGTTGACATGGCTTAGACCGCTAAGGCAGGTCCTAGCCCAGGGACTCCGAAATGTTGTTGTTGGCCGAGAGTGAGCTGACAGGAATATCGGACGACTCCTTCCTTTTTATCGTCTGATGCACTGGATGAAGCTTTCTATAATTGATTCGTTGCACCAGACTGAGAGTAAAAATGTTGATTTTCTGGTCATTGTATTGATTTTATTTTTTGCACACATACCTGCAACAACTTTCACGATAGAAACTCGCAATTTTTGCTCAAAAGAATAATTGTACCGTCTTCTTCAAGGTTATTTCAACGACTACAGTTCATAACGATTTAATCTCAATCCACAAACAAACCGCCAAAATGGTCTCCATTGCTCCTGAAGCTGTCGTCGGCACTACCATTGCCCTGTCTTATATCCTTTTGGGAAATGCCATCACCCAGTCCTTCATGGGCGTACCAGCGCTGCTGGTAGATTTCCCGGCGCCCTCGTCCCCGGACCACGCAGCGCGCGCACGCCTACTGGGCCGGCAGTGGCCCGTCTTCTGGCAGGTGGGCAATGTCTTTTTCCGGCCCATTAGCACATTCGGCATCTTTGGGTACGGCTACACGGCCTACTGCGCAGGGTCGTCTTCGAGCTACCGGCTCGGCGACTGGAAAATGTACGCGCTGGCGGCCACCTGCCACCTCGTCACGGTGCTGCACTCGGCCGCCAACATGCAGCCCATCAATGAGAAGCTCGACGCCCTCAAGGAGCCCAAGGGCAGCCAGCCCGGCGTCGAGGTGGCCAAGGCCGAGTCTTATGCCCGCAAGTGGATTAGCTACAACACGGTCCGGCTCATCATGCCCATGGTGGCCGGCTCCGTTGCGCTCTGGCAGACAATCATCTCTCTGTGAAGCATCAGCACCATGACCAAGGCAAAAATATGGGATGGCATGTTCTAATATAGTTGCAATAATTGAATGATGACGGCTTCAGATGGACGAAGGAAGAGGATGGTCGTTGAATTCACCTTTGGCATGGAGTTATGTAACTTGTATGGAGCGGAAGTGATTACTGGGGATTCGAAAAGACATATCGCATAATGATGTTTGGCAGCGGGTTGATTTCGGTATACTACATTTATTCAATCATCTTTCATTTCTTTTATTTTCTGTCGAGCGACGAGACTCCCATGTCTTTCATAGATGGCAATGAATGACAATACGCAGATTTCTTCATCTCTGTACACGTAAATTATGACTGCGCTACTGCACCGAACTCATCTTCCGATGAATGGGAATAATTTTAGAGAACCAAGAAACATAAAGACTCATGCCCATTATGCCCTGTGAGAATACTGATGCTACACTGTGTGTATCCGTGAATACGAGAATAATCCATGACATTATTGATCATCATCACTCTGAGCATAATTAGATGCAAATGCCCACATTATTCTAGGATGTACGAAACCTTGCATTGCTAATTTCACCAAGCTCCTACGCAAGTCCCATTATTTCCCCACGTTGTAGAGTATTTGATAATAAAACATGGCTTTACACGTGAAAACGCAATCGTGAAGGAGAAGCAATATTTTTTGTCCAAAACGCGGCAGCCCCCCCTCCTCACCTCGTTCCTGTGCTACCAAACCTTTGGGAGTTTGCCAATCAGAAATAGCGTCAAGGACAATCCCAGCTGATATACTATGCAAGTCATGGCGATCTGTCTAAAGCTAGGGATAAGGTTCTCGAGCCGCCCAGTGGCGGGGGGATTCCCGTTGAACACTTCGGGCGCGTGTTTCTGCCGCATCTGCGTGGCTTTGGCACTGTCGACAAACTCGGTGATCTCGACGACCTGGCTGCCGTCTTCCGATAGGCCGATCAGCATGATGCACTCGTTCCGCCACTCCATCGCGTTCTGCTTCATCGTGCCCTGCATGCGCGTATGCACCACGACCGTGCCAGACTCGCGGTCTTCGTAGGTGGACATTGGGATCATTTGGAACTTTTCAAAGATACTGAAGACGCCGGTCGCATGCTGGGCAAATGACTCCTTGTCCCGCGCAGGCATGTCCAGACTTTCCGGTAGCACGCGATGATGGAAGTTGTCAGCGAGGGGCTCCAGAAGCGTCGGGACGGAGAGGCTGCCGTAGCCTGCAATGAGCCTGCTGACGGTGGGGAGACCGGATCCTCGTCTTGATGCCATGACAATTGTGCGAACGGATCTATTTTGGGAAACACAACAGTCGGATTATGAGAGCTCGAGCCTAGTGAGAAGATTGCCTAGAGGGAACAACAAGAGTATGCGAGAGAGAGGTAACAAGATTGACAAGATCCGTTCCTTCCACCTCCCAAACAGTGCTACCGCGACCAGACCCTGATATACACAAACCGGAACCTCTGCTGTTGTTAGGATCATCAATATGCGGTGGCTTACGCCACCGGACGCGATTGCTTTTTGTGGCACGTCTCTCGGGACTCCGAAGGAAGTGCTGACCCAGCCGGTCACAGCCAGCACATAAGGTTTGACAATGACACATCTTTCCGCGGTGGCGCGGTACAAGTCCGAAGTGACTTAGTCATCTTGTTTACCTCTCGCCAAAAAGAGTATTTCTTGTCAACTGCGAACAAGAACGGGGAATGACTGCACTTCAGATACCGTACGATATCCAAAAACATCTCCCTCTTCTTCAGCTTCTTTTCATACGCATAGAATCCATATTCCCTGTCGACAAATTTTGATAACATCATGTCCAAAGTTCTCCTCATTACTGGTGCTACAGGCAAGCAAGGCGGTGCCGTTGTCGATGCTCTGCTCCAGTTACAGACCAACGCATTTACAATCCTGGCAGTCACACGAAATGCTACAAGTGCCGGTGCCAAGAAATTGGCCCAGAAGTCTCCTTCTATCAAGATAGTTCAGGGCGACTTGGACAACTGTCCAGCACTATTTGATGAGGCCCAGCGAGTCGAGTCGAGGCCCGTTTGGGGCGTCTACTCGGTCCAGATCTCCATGGGCAAGGGCGTCACGACTGAGTCCGAGGTAGCACAGGGCAAGGCCTTGATCGATGAGTCCATGAAGAGGGGAGTCGAGTACTTTGTGTACAGCGGCGTCGAGCGGGGCGGAGACGAGCGCTCCTGGAACAACCCGACGCCCATTCCGCATTTTCAGACCAAGTACCAGATTGAGAATTACCTGCGGGACGTCACTGCCAAGAATGGCAACGGCGGAGGCATGTCCTGGACTGTTCTGCGCCCCGTTGCCTTTATGGATAACCTTGCGCCTGGCATGCCCACCAAGGTCTTCATGGCTGCCATGAGCAACTGGCTCCAGGGCAAGTCGACGCAGTGGATTGCCACCAGGGACATTGGAGTCTTTGCTGCGAAAGCCTTTGAAAACCCGGAGAAGTGGAACAACCGTGCCATTGTAAGTATACAGAACGGTAACCTCCCGCGGCGAGATCCCATATGAGCAAGACTAAACAGGACGCGAATAGGGTCTCGCCGGTGATGAGTTGACGATGCAGCAGATGAGCGGGGTCTTTGAGAGGGCCACCGGAAGCCCATTGCCCATGGCTTACTCGTTCCTGGGCAGCGTCCTGACTTACATGGTCACGGAGCTCAAGTTGATGATTGGTTGGTTTGCTGACGAGGGCTACCAGGCGGACGTTCGGGCGAGACGGGCTGATCACCCGCAAATGCTGACCATGGAGCAATGGCTAAAGGAAGAGAGCTCTTTTACTACCAAGTAGGATTGGAAGTTATGAGAAGCTGGTGATCAAAGATCATGAATCAATGACACCATACTCGTTAGAAAGACTAGGTACCAGATCATTGGTCTCTGATAGCAGTGCGATATAGTCAATTCCAATCCAGGTCAGCCTACTGATAACTCTGATGTCACCCTTGGCCCCAGAATTAGATCTAGATCAGCCAACGTTGTCAGGTCTTGGCACTCGCTTCAACTTTTGACAACTTCACTCCCCTGCTAGTTTGCCAGAATTAATGAAATCTGGTTCAACGTTGCTCGTACCTGTCCATTCCCAGAAAGCTTCTTTGAGAGCCCGGTATAACAAGAGATTACGTACGCGCGTCCAGTCCATATTTCCAAAGTCCGGGTAAAGTCGTGGACCAGGGCCAAGACAAATGCCGTGTCCATTATAGAATACAAGCTTAAACGATGAGGCTGGAAGATGATGCCATCGGTAAGACAACTTATTTCATGATCTATGGTGTGACTAGCCCGAGTATTGACAACTTGGCCGGAAGCCGTCTCTGGATGTTGTCGTTTTCGGTTACCATTCAAGTATCTCTGCACAAAACCCACTGGTCAGAAACAGGAAGTAAAGGTCACATCGGCTCATTTGCTCGGAAGCCCAGTGGAGTTTGGGTCGGCAGTCGTGGTTAGCTGTCGTTGAGCGCCACTATGAAGAAGGACTTGTTCCGAAAGTCGATGCATAGGACCCTGAGCCTTTTGCATTAGGTCCAGTTGGGATGATCCCATAGAGACATGGAACTATGAATCGGCATTATGATTGTGCCATTTTTGTTAACGGACTACGGATTAAGTAATGGGCGGCCAATTCCCCGTTTATCCGCACCACTGAAGAATGAACCAATGGATGAATCAACCCGATCGGCTTCTGAATTAACTATTCTATGCTGCGGAGAAGTTTTAGGCATGCCAGGTCGGTAGACCGGGGCCCTCGTTCGGGTCGAGATACCCCTGATCATCGCCGGCATAAAACACACATGCTGGCATATAACCGCCCTTGCTATAGAAAAGCCAAGTCTTCAAAATTGGCGAGATGATCGCAGATCCCCTTAATCAAGCCAAACTCTATTTGGGATTATAGATGTTTGAGTGCCAAGACCTTTCATTCGTTCGCCGCTCGCTCCCATGTCGCAGCGAACGTGCATCGGCGCCTGCGGACGCCCAGCAACGGATTTCTTGGCTCCGAGACGTCGCACTGGAACCCCAATTTGCCTAATCCATCCGTCGCATATATAATGATGCGATTGAAAAGAATACTGAATGCAGACACTCGCTTAAGCTGGACGCGAGCCGAGGTCTTGATTCGCCGGTGGGCGCAAGTTCAAGCAGACACTTGTGCCAATATTAACAGATCAAGCTAGAGGTAGGCGAGCCACTGTGATGTCGAGCCTTTCGGCATTCAATGTCGCAAAGGCAATATTATCATTATAGCTGAAAGGCATACATATTTCCAAGCAATCTTGCATATACTCAATCTATAATGTGTGACGCACTCTTGAAATAGATATTCCGTGCAAATTTCTTTTGTTGCCTCCTGTCTTGAGGTGTATATAAAGTCGTGGAAGGAGCCGCTTCATTTCTCCAGATAGTCACACCACTGGCAAGCACTAGATAATCGTGAACAATTGTCCACAAAACCCACAGTCTTTTCAACATGACTCGTCTCATTTTCGCTCTTTTGGCTGCGGCTCTGCTCCGCGAGGGTGTCGCCGCCCCCGCCCCGGCTGCCGTCACCGGTCTTGACCTACCCACGCCCCCGATCCCCTCTGGTAAGTCGAGTAAGGGTACTCGGAGGCTTGTGCCCATTGTCTGACCTTTTGCAGGAATTCCGACTCTCCCTACTGTTCCCTCTGGAAAGCCCACAGGATCCAAGCCAACTGGCAAACCTTCGCACACGGGCAAGCCGACGGGCAAGGGCAAGGGCACCGGAAAGCCCACTGGAAAGGGACCCAAGGTGAGCAACATGTTGAGATTTTTGACGCCTCCAATTTCACGAGGAATTTCAGAAACCACAAGATACATCAAACGCTCGACATGAAATGTGACTGACTTGATTGTATTAGCCAACCGGTGCCGCGATTGAGGAGCGTCAGCTGCTCCCTACGAGTCTCCCAGGCCTCCCTACTGGAGGCTTTCCATTCCCTACTGGCAAGGTAAGTGATGCACATGAGAGACTCACTCTTGTCAATATCCGATAGAGCGGCCACTAACAAGATCAAAACAGCCCACTGGCAGTTTCCCAGTCCCAACTGGCAAGGTGAGTGTTATGCACTCCTAAAACAACCTGACAGACATGGCTGACAAGGATGTTTCCGAAGGGCAAGGGTGGCGGCAAGCCTACCGGTAAGCGACTGTTACCCAACGACCTTGAAGAAATGCAAATAAGCAATGAACCATGCTAATGTCGACATTCACAGGCTCTTTCCCCATCCCTACCGTGAAGCCCACTGGTGGCTTCTTGCCTCCGAGAAACTAGGCGCCCCGACAATCCACAGGTTGGAAAAGAAAAATGCCTCGTATGTGAAAAAAGTCCTCGAGGCACCATTTGAAGGGCGGTCAACAAAAGTGATATGGAGTCTCAAGGGAAAAGAAAGTACCTCCCAGCGAGTTCAATTCGTCTTGTTCATTTTATTATAGCGCTGCCGTTGCGCATAGCTTTGTTCTCCACGTAACGCTTTGAGATACATGCACAATCGTTGAATCTTTTGAAATTTTTTGGCCAAAAAGATTATCATAACTTGCTACACCTGTGATTTCTTTATTTGCTCATTTCCAACCCCATACGGCAGATAGCTTGTCTAGCCCAGTCTTCATAGTCGACTTTTCTTCTGGGGATGATGCTGCCGCCAACGTCACCTCTCGCGCTTCTAGCTCTGCCAAGCCAGACGTGAGGTCGACTGTCTCGGCGGGTTTCGCCCACGGCTCGTGGCGATTGTAGATCCGGTGTCCAAAGTACAGAACCACAAAAATCGGTATGCCAAGGTAGTCCGTCAGGAACGAGGTTGCCGTGAAATTGCCCGGGAAGAAAACCGGCAGTCCATTCAAGAGGCCCAAGAGTGTAGTGAAGATGATGGCAAACCATGCGCCGTATGGCTGGAAGCGGCTCTGGTAGGGGAGGTTGGTAACGCCTTGGACCTTGCAGGCCTTGCGGAATCTGAAGAAACAGACACAGCAAATGATCCAGCTGATGAAACCACACTCATTGACCAGACTCACAAGCCAGGTGAACACCTGACTGCTGCCATTCTTGACATTCAGATAGGCCAAGAGGGACAGACAGCTCGTCAACAGGACAGAGTAGTATGGCACGCCGTATCGGTTGCAGCGAGCAAAGATTTGTGGTGCGTTCCCGACCAATGCGAGCGAGTAGAGCGCGCGAGACGCCATGAATAGTTCGCCATTGGCAGCGGACCACGCCGAAGTCATGATAGCTGCGTTAATAACGCTGTCGAGACCCCGAATTCCAGCCTTCTGGATAGCAATCACCCATGGCGAGGCAGCAGCGCCGCTACCACCGGCAGTGAGTCCGGGCTCGCTACTCGGGCAGATGAGTCCAATCGCCAACGCCGAGAGCGCGTAGAAGAAAATGAGCCTCCATGTGAAGTGGAACATGGCCTTTGGAACGTCTTTCCGGGGGTTCTTCATTTCTCCACTGGCCGATACAATGTACTCGGGTCCAAAGAGGAAACTGAAAGCGCCTAGAGTCAGAGACATGATGAATGCGCACACCCTTCCCGCGGAGCCGCCAACCAGGTATTCGTTCACCGGATCTTGCTGCCAATACCAGAATCCCAGACGAGTGTGGTTTGGTCCGCCACCAAGGACAAGCACGACTGATAGGATCAAGAGTCCGATAATGGTAAAGACCTTGATCGAAGCAAACCAAAACTCGCCCTCGGCATACCAGTGAACAGGCATCAAGTTCATGGCGATAATGACCACTAGCATTATAGTGATCCAGGCGGCTTCAGGAACATCGTTTGGCCAATAGCTAATGACAATAGACGCGGCCGTGACCTCGTATGCAACCGTTACACCCCATGTCCACCAGTGTAGCCAGCCGACCGCAAAGCCGAGACTGGACGAGACGAAGCGCGTGGCGTAGTAAGGGATCGAGGCTCCGGGGACCGGCAGGTAGGCGTTGAACTCGGTCGTGGCGGACGCGACACAAAAGGCGAGAAAGCATATGACACAGTAGGCCACAAACAGGAAGACGGGCCCGGCAATGGCGAGCGCCTGACCCGAGCCGACAAACAGTCCGGTGCCAATAACTCCGCCGATGGCAATCATCTGAGCCTGGCGCGAACTGATGTTGTGTTTGGTGCCCTGCGGTATGCTGGGCTGGCTGCCGCCCTCATAGTCCGAAGACACGCTGGGCGGAGTGGCCATGACCCGCTGCGACTTCTCGTCAGACATGGCGTCGTTTGTATACCGAGAGCGCGCTTTGAGTTCCGAGTGATGCCTCAAGACAATCCACCAAGGCAGCCCGTCAGCCCGTCGACGTGGGGGAAGGCTCTGTTATTTATCTCGGCAAACCTCGTCCTTGTAGAGAAAGAGAAAATGGATCCATGGAGACATCGCATGCAGGTGCCCTCAAGGATTCATGAGTATCCCCCCAGGCCTGGGCCATTTACCGGCAGGACGGTAGAGACAGTCCGATGGGGGTGGGAAACATGCTATCTAACACGGGCTTGATAAGGAGGCCCATATATTTGTATATGATTCGCGTTGACAGACGCTGTCGCCGGTGTTCAAATAGTCGTGCCCCCCAATGAGAACACAAGGAGGGGTACCCACCGATCGGCATTTTACAGGGTCTATCCGACTTCGCCGGGTGCTTAAAACCCCCCTCAACACGACCATCATAGTTATCAAGACGCCGGTCGTCGGCCAATATGGACCGACACTTGCGAGAGCAGCAGTACAAGCTTCTTGCCTTTTTTTTTTTTTTTTTTTTGTAGATAGGGACCTCATCCTATCACAAAATGGAGGAACATGAGCCTTAAGAATTTGGCTGACGCCATATATGGCACAACCTAGGTCATTGGAGGTGTGTGGAATCACTCCATGTCCTTAATTGCCTGCCAGAGCCTTCAGCGAAGGTGATGGATACACCAATAGGGTTCACCATATCCAGGAACACTAGGGATTCTTCTGCCTCGTTTGATCCCGGATAATGATGGCCATGAGTCAGCGTCGACATGGGCTTGCACACAGATATGGTAAGTGGAGGCTCATGCAGCAACCTCTGCGAGATCGCTCCATTCTCCCCAAGACCCTGTTGTAGTCATCGTCCAATTCTTCAAATCAATCTTAATTGGTAGGTATAATAAGAGCATGTCATTCATCTTCATTCTTTGGATTTTCCAGCGATGGAATTGATTGTACTTCCATCTCACAGTGGAGAGTACAACATAAACAAGCGGCAATACATTTCCAATCCCCCTAGGGGGGCCTAGGCACTCCCACACCTGGGCAGTTATTAGTGGATTATACTACATTTATAATCCCCCACTGCCCACAGTTGCTTTGGCACGCACCCGTCAATGGGCGAGTGTCCCTACCCATCTCCAGCTGTTTGGTTATATTATATAATGGTTTCCCTCGGCCACTTAACTTGTTTATTCTATTCGTGGTGCATCAATATAATATGTTGCACAGATGGTATCATAACATCAAAGTCAATGGCGGCATTGGCCCAAAGGTTTGCTTTGGGATTGGCGCTGGTGGAAATCGAACACGTTGCCAAGTGGCCCTATTCAGCTGATGCCGGCATTTTCTTGCTTTCTACTAGGTTAGGTATTTGGCCGGCGCAGGCTCTTTTCTCTTCCTAAGATTTTTTCCTACCAAGAACACACTGCCATAGCAACAATAGCCTGGTGAATAGTATTCAGCTTAAGCGGATCACTATCTCTGTAGAAATTCCCAGATTGCTCAACGGTCTCTAGTAACTCGCCGGAGGCCATGTGAACGACGTCGATATTGCCACGGTGTCTCGAGCTACGGATGCACTACGATGTAAGCACAAGATGAATAGCAATTGTGATACAAGTTGTGTGTTTCCCATACAATGAAGACTGACTTGTCATGCTGCGATACGACACAGCATCAGGAGAGTACGTTTGGTATTGACGAGTCAATTTTCGATGGCATGATTTCGAGATCTCATTGTCTAATCACATTATTGTACATTTTCGGCCGACGCTGATATGATGAGTTGTTGTATAGAAAGATCTCTAGTAAAGGCCAGCTGTAATCTTATTGCTTGTCTACATTTCATGAGCATTATCGTCTTTGAACAAGTCTTAACAAGTCTACTGGCTCTTTGCCTTTTTCTTCTCCTCTCTCTCGGTTGCAAGAATCTTCCAGTCCGGGAACGGGTTTGCAAACTCTGACTTGACATCCTTCTCGTCTAACAACTCGGGAAAGGGGCCGATGTGAGGTGCAACCAAGTCAAAGAACACGCGATATGCCTCGCCGCTAAGGTGCAAGCCGTCGGGGAACAAACGCCCCAGGGCGCCGCGGAATCCCTTGCCGTCGTTGCCGTCCATGTAGCCGAGCAGCGGAATGTCACCATTGTGATGCTGGGGGTTCTTGGCGTCATACTCTGGTGTCAAGGTGATGGCGTGCTTGGTAAGGGCGTCCTGGAGATCGATGAGTACGGTACCAGGCACCTCGGCCGCCACGTCGCGGGCCAGCTGCGAGTACTGGGCGCTGTTGGCGGCGCTGCGGGTGAGCTTGTCCAGGCCGTTTTCCTCAATGTCGTACTGGTAGATGCGGGTTTCGTCCAGCGGCGGCGGCGCCACCAAGAGAACTTTGGTGTCGTGGGCCGTGATGTTTGGGTGCGTGATGATCTTTTTGAGGTTCGCCTTGTACTCCTCTTGTGGGCAGAACTGGGTTGGGAGCGACCATGGGTGGCAGGCGTCGTTGGCACCAAGGAGAACAAGCTGTGAGAGATGTATGAGCCATATAGATCGAACATCTATCAGGTCACAAAACCCCTACCAGATATCGAAGCCTAGGACCAGTATAGTCTGAGCTCTTTGCTGGGAAGATTTCCGGCAGATATCTCAGGGCATCTTCCGTGTTCCAGCCAGAAAAGCCCCTGTTGACCACATCAAGACGCCGTATGCAGTCTGTCAAATGTGTAAGTATATGACTTTGTAGTATGCAGAACCTGAAAGAAAGTTGTACTTACGCTTCTGGAGGGCAGCTTGGAAAGAGAAACCCTCCAAGATGTCGGTAGCGCCCTGGAACAGAGAGTCGCCGAAGAGGACGACTTGGTCGTAGGAAGCCTCGAGTCCGACTTAGCCAGCTCGATCCAAACATGGACAGATGGGGTCAAAGAAAGCCATGGGATGTGGGTCAAGGATATCTCTTACAGCCATGGTTGTGTAGATATGCAGGAGGAATTTGATAAATACGATTGACGCCGTTGAAACAACCCCGCAGTTCCACGAAACTCTGCACTGTACTAGTGAGTACCTGGAGATACGTTCGTCCTACCCAAGCTGCCAATAAGGGCTGTGTCGATAGATACTCTTTAGCTTGAGTGCTATGATACTGTCTTGACTATATTGCTTCGTGAACCCGCTGCCAAATATAGCTATAGCCAGGCCTTTGAAGTTGTGTGTTGGAGAGCTCGAGCATGTGTATTTTTAGTGGCTGAAGATCTCTGCGGGCGATCCCGTCTCGCGCGAGATGAGCCCGAGGACCGCAAAAATAGCTCCGATATGCACCCACCAGCCAACATGTTTGCATCTCGGACACGCAGCAAACGCTCCTCTTGTTCTTGGCAGCGATTATTTACACATATGAAACTAATCACAGTATGACCGTCGCAAATGCATTGGCAATACAAGACGAAAATGATGGATGTATGGAGCATATAGTATCCAGCAAAAAGCAGCACGGCAATTACGAGACAGCACAGAGGCGTGATGTCACGAATACTGGACCCTGCCAAGGATTCAGGGCATGTTGGCATGCTTGCTCGGCTCATCATGCAGGCGGCTTGGGGGCCACCAACTACAAGCTTTCCTATCTCACCCCAAGCGGGGAACCACGTGCTGTATCTTTTGGTATTACCGGGTCTTGTTTGCTTATCTTTTATTCCGCAGCAATTGCTTCTCCATACGTTGGCTAGTCTGCCACAAAGGCAAATGTAGCACCACCGTCAGAGCAGCAGGGCCAAAAGATCACTGATTGACCCATGAAGAGCCCGTGCTGAGGCAGAGACAGATGATGTCACGTCTCATATTGGGGGGTAAACACGTGTAAATAGCTCCTTTATATCAACCGCCAAGCCGGCAGTTGCTCTGGGCACTGGTAGGTCAATATTAGACATTGAGAGTTCTACGATCATATCTTCAAAGCCAATTTGAATCTTTTCAATTATCTTCGCATTGCCAGGCACAATGACCATTTCAGCATACGGAGTCTGGCGCGGAACGGCGACCAAGTGGGAGCCCACCCAGCAAGACAACGACCACGGACACATAACCTTTACGGACGGCGACTCCGATGACCTCGACTGTGCTGTGGACGTCAAGTCCAAGGACTCGGACTCGCGCATCGTCTTCTGGAATGTCGTTTCCTTTGACGATAGCCACCCGCTCGCGGCCAAGCTTGCAGCTATTGACAAGGGCTATCAAGCAATCACCAACCACACGTCCAGCGGTCTGGGGCTAGACTACCTCAAGAGCGACCTTGTCAATGTCAAGCAGGGCCGCATCCTAGACTACCAAGAGAAGGGGCCCAACAACGACATCCTCGACTTTCTCAACCCTATTCTCAATGCCGCTGTTAGTGAAAAGGCGGACATGTACCTGTATGGCAGCAAGTACAGCGAAGGCAGCGGAATCCAGTACGTACATGTATTGATTGATGTGTTTTCACCACATGATTTCTTGTGCATTCTTCAGGCACGTTTGCAAACATGAATACTGACCTGTGACAGCGACATACATATGAACCAGGGCGACTCAGGTCGCTTTGCCAAAGAGAATGGAGTTTATCAGGATGGCGGTATGATCTTCAACTTTGGATCGGGGAATGGTGACCTGTCGGGCTGGCAAGCTGTATTTCTGGCATTTGCCACTCAGGCAACACAGACTGATTCAAAAGGTGACGCCATGGGTCCTACTTTTGCGCAGACTCTTGGTAGTTGAGTTCGTCAAATCTTGAGTTGACTGTACACTGCCAATGCATACGAGCAGTGAATCAATTATTCCTCCAGATACGGACACTCAGCGCCAGGGGCTATTAATTGTACCCATAGTCTAGGACCTGCTTCCATTAATGCGATTTGTGACAATTCTGTTCGAGGCAATATTGATTACATGCACGATATAAGATGTAGATGGTGATGAGTCCACTTTTTGGCACGCTTGTTCATCAACGACAGCATAAAATCTCCCAGTCAAATATGTAGCCGGAATACCGGCATTCGCGGTTGCCTCAAGTTTCCTTTTTACTTTGGCTCCTCCCTTCGTCACTAATCTGATTGCGAGGAAACAGCGAAACAGCGGCCTACCTTTTGAAGCACGGGACAAAAGAACTAGACCCCCGGCACGTGTTCTGTATGGTTTATCTCAATTACAGTGGACTTTGTAGTTGTGCTGCCCGGGTCACATCCTTCCCGATAACCAAGAGATTAAACCCCTTCGACAAGCTAAAGACTGCAATTGGTGACCATTACTTCGGGTATTTTTCAACGGAATCATGTCTTCTTCACCCTATCAGGGATGCAGTAATCCTGGCTAGGATGACCTCGCCAAATAGCTCAAGTAAACCCACAAGCTTACTGTCTTTGACCAGGCCGCTCCGCGCAGATATCTGCGGTGGATGTTTGTCCTTGACTTCCCCGTCACTATACAAAACTCGATCACGGCGGCTTCACACGCTATCATGCAAGGCCTGAGTACTACTTTCAAGGTCTATCCATTCCTCACGGGATTACTAGGATGTTCTGAAGGCAGCGAGGAGGGGTAGTTGGAGCTGCGGTATGGTCACATACCTGAGCTGCGCAGCATCCGCAGGGTGCGGATTTCTCATTGCAATCATTCGGCAACTTGTCCACGACGGTGGCGTAAAAGCGTGCGGCAGAATCCTTTTATCCTCCACCGGAATTCTTGAATAACAAGCGGGTCTTCGCACCACCGGCATCTCTTGACACTATTGCAGAGACGGCCCTTCAGATTCGCAAGTGCCTCCGGTATGAAGTGGGAAGCACTGAATGGTTCTTATCATGACTGGCTGTACTGTCCAAAGTCGAGAGTTTGGAGGATGTTCCATCTGCAGCCAAACGAGCCTGCCAGCCATGCAGTTATGGGATCTATTTCACTTCTCTCGCTGACTACGGAGCCGTTATCAATTTTGGTATACCCGGCACGACCGGCGATGGCACTTCCCTGTTCTGCCGCGTGCCGTGCGTGTACGACGTGGGGACAGCCTATGTCTTGCCTCGAAAGGGAAGACATCGGGTACTGAGAACTGGGACGTAAAAGTCTGTCTCCCGCTGCAGGTCCTGGAGACTCTATCTCTTGATGTTAATCTGTTTCTTATGTTGATGATACCAATCCATCGAAATACGCCCATGCCACCCGAAGACGGCCCGCAGGCGGAGCACCAATCTCGATCCCAAACGATGAGATGATTGATTTTGCCAAGTGCAGCATGGATAAAGAGGATCTTAAGAGGGCAGTGCGCTCATAAGTAGAGGGAATCCCAAGTGGTGGTGAAGGCAACGGGTTCGTACTTGAAATTGTGGTAACGGTTGCAGCATTACTGACATTACTATTGCGACGATGCCAAAGGTCACCAATATCAATCCACGCCTGAGTATGAGTACATTTACGTTTGTGAGGGACAATTAAGAAAGGATTGTTGTTTCCGTATTGGCAGTGATTGGGCGAGACACGTCTGCCGTCAGATCAAGCAGCTGTCAGCGACGAAGCCACAGCTGAGTAAGTGTATACAGCACAAGCTGGAGGAGGATGGCGGTTGAGATGCTACTAAAGCAGGTTACAAACTTGGTGTCAGCAGTCATTCAACGTATATTCTGTATTATATTGAGGTGGACCCAGAATTGAATGGGTAACAGTTGTACTCTCACACCCATCTAATGACATGCCTCGGCTGACTTTGCTGGCCGAAGACGTAGTCCTTTTGCTTCAGTATGTAGGATGTAGGGTTGCAATGTCCACAGCATACATGTCTCGGGGCCTGGAGAAGAGGTGGGGAAAATGCTGAATAGTGTCAAAAAGAAGACATCGAATCCCGAGATCCGCGCCTAAAAAGGTGCCGTGCAATAATGCCTAGGTATGTACTGTGTAGGCAAGAAAGTTGGTGTGGTGCGGTCGCCGGAAGAGGGAGCAAAGGCCGGCGGGAATACGTACTATGCAGTACATAGAATGTACGATTGCGACGGACCAGGATCAACACTGAATGGGATCTCGGTTCTTGTTGCTAGTGGATAGTACGGAGCCGGAATAGACAGACAACAAGGTTGAGCCAATCAGACAAATTCCAATTACCCCAAGGAAGAGTCGCCAGAAACAAAGGGTTGTTTGTAACCCTCTGTACCCGGGGCAGCCTCTTGGCAAGAAAGGGAGATGCCTAGGTTAGGCATTTAGTCTACATATCTCACCTAGTAGGTAAGCAAGGAATGGGAAACATTCATTGGATCGGTCGTTTGGCGAATACGCAGTATTAATTCAGTCAGTCCGAAAGTAAATCCAGCACTGCCTTGGTGAAGAGCCAAGAGAATCACGGCTGACAGGGAGGGCTACAATTGAACTTTCGCGCTCGGTTTTGTTCTTGCGCGAGAACGAGAACGAGAGAGAGTGGAGTTTTGGAGGGGGGATTTGCTGAGCTCTCCCCCCAAAAATGTGCATTCGCCGTAGCATTGACGCTAAAACACTTTTTCTTAGGTCGAGCGAGAAGGGGGGAAAAAAGAGAGGAAA
Organism: Pestalotiopsis fici W106-1; assembly: GCF_000516985.1. Classification (NCBI taxonomy): domain Eukaryota; kingdom Fungi; phylum Ascomycota; class Sordariomycetes; order Amphisphaeriales; family Sporocadaceae; genus Pestalotiopsis; species Pestalotiopsis fici. Next base: position 1,740,670 of record NW_006917092.1, on the reverse strand, counting down.
TTCTATTCCAGAGTCGGGTCCAACCTATCCCGCCGCCCATTCAATTTAGTTACCATGAAACCATTCAGCGGGACCCCGAGATTCCGAGGTCTAGGGTCAGGCCCGGCGCCATTTCCAATCCCCCCATGGCATCGTACTATGGATGGGTAAAAAATTAACGATCATGACACGATGATAAATCTGTTTTTTTCCCCCTTCCCCCGTTCCTCTTGTCTGACCGCCCAGGGAGCCCTATTCTTTTCCAGTGACTATTAGCTCAGCTGAGTTAATGCAGCTTACCTAAATAGCTGCATTCTAGCATAATATATTCCCGAAAAACTTGTCCATCATTGGTGCGCAGAGAAAGAGGGGTGCCCTTGTTCTTGTTTATTGTTGAGATTCCGTTCCGATGGTAGGAGAACATGAAGATGACAGATGGCCGGCGTTGATGGACACAGATCAGATCCCGATATTCTGGAGACTTGCAAGTGCAGGAGCCAATTGATGACTGATTGACTCACTGAACGATCTCAATTGATCGGGCTCAGGAATCCCATCACTCACTATACATCTCATGTGAATAAAAAGTCAATTAGACATGTTATACATAGGAAAGTGAATCAACCTCTTTTATGCCTAGAATTTACAATTCCCCTGAATTGACTGGCTCGTGGTACCTCGAGGTACTACACTACTCTCTCTAGTATACTGTGCCGCAGCTTGACCCCCCCTTCCAGGCCATTCCGCGGGCAGTTCTTTGGATCGATTCTGGGGCTTTATGGCAGCCGATTGATTCGTCCATCGCCGTTTAACGCTCCATTCTCTTGCGTTGCCCCACATTTGCCTCGCCTTCGAAACTCATCCCCGAAAAAAGAAGTGCCAGTGCGAACGAAGTACCTGCATTTTCTCGACAACCGACTGCTCTTCTCTTTTTACCTTATCCTTCTTCCACCCTTTTTTTTTTCTCTCTCTTACCTTTTCAACTTAACCTTGAACCCAATACTAGCTATTCCGGAATACTCGGCCTGAAATATCCCAAACCACCAACAATGGACGCCGTACTGCGTCAGTCCAAGGCCATGTGCCCATTCCTCAAGCAGGCGTCGCCAGCTACTCTGCGCGCCCTGTCGACTACCGCTCGTCCCCAGGCCTCCCCGTGTGGCGGCGCCATGTCCAAGTTGCAACTCCTCGGCTCGCGCTGCCCCATCATGGGCAAGGCTCTCGCTGTGCAGTCTGCTCGCGCCGGTCTCAGCGGTACTGCTGCCGCCATTGCTGGTATTCGTGCCTTTACCAACAACGCAAAGAATGGCAAGGCCAAGATCCACACCAGTCGCCCCAACGAGGCCAGGGCCATGGACGGCGTCTTTACTCCCCGTGATGGTAAGCAAATTTGGCCCAAGCCGAGCGTGGTCGAACCTGGGGAATTAATCATTGCGTAGCTCGTATCCCGCCTACCAGCCCGTTGAAGCAGCATCAACAGCAAAACGCCGCTGCGCAGCAAGCTTCCAACAAGTCGAACAACTCAACGACGGCCAAGTTTGATTACGATGGCTTTTACCAGGACGAGCTTGACAAGAAGCACCAGGATAAGTCCTACCGCTACTTTAACAACATCAACCGTCTGGCCAAGGAGTTTCCCGAGGCCCACATGGCCGAGAAGACCGACCGGGTGACTGTGTGGTGCGCCAACGACTACCTCGGCATGGGCACCAATAAAAAGGTCATCAACACGATGCAAAAGACCCTGGATGAGTATGGATGCGGAGCCGGTGGTACCAGAAATATCTCGGGCCACAATAAGCACGCCGTGGAACTTGAGGGAACCTTGGCAAAGTTGCACTCCAAGGAGGCCGCGCTGGTCTTTACCTCGTGCTATGTTGCAAACGATGCTACCCTCGCGACCTTGGGAAGCAAGATGCCCGACTGTGTCATCTTGTCCGACAGCTTGAACCACGCCTCCATGATCCAGGGTATCCGTCACTCTGGCACCAAAAAGATGGTTTTCAAGCACAACGACCTGGCCGATCTGGAGGAGAAGCTTGCATCTCTGCCGCTACACGTACCCAAGATTATTGCTTTTGAGTCCGTTTACAGCATGTGTGGCTCCATCGGACCAATTGAGGGTATTTGCGATTTGGCAGAAAAGTACGGTGCTATTACTTTCCTCGACGAAGTTCACGCCGTGGGCATGTATGGACCCAGCGGTGCCGGTGTAGCCGAGCATCTCGACTATGAAGCGCACAAGGCTGGTCGACCCGAAGGAACTATTCAGGACCGTGTCGATATCATTACCGGAACTCTGGGCAAGGCCTATGGCTGTGTTGGCGGATATATTGCTGGCAAAGCCAAACTGGTCGACATGATTCGATCTTTGGCTCCTGGCTTCATTTTCACTACTTCGCTTCCTCCGGCCGTCATGGCAGGCGCAAAGACTGCCATTGAGTACCAGATGGAACACAAGGGCGACCGTTTCCTGCAGCAGATGCACACCCGGGCTGTGAAGGAGGAGCTGGAGGCCCGCGACATTCCAGTCATGCCCAACCCCTCTCACATTATTCCCATTCTGGTTGGAAGCGCTGAGCTTGCCAAGAAGGCCTCGGATATGCTGCTCCAGGATCACCAAATTTACGTGCAATCCATCAACTACCCGACTGTGCCTCGCGGCGAGGAACGACTTAGAATCACCCCCACGCCCGGACACAAGAAGCAGTACCGCGACCATCTAGTCAACGCCCTCGAAGACGTTTGGACCAAGCTGGGCATCAAGCGTACTTCGGACTGGGCTGCCCAGGGCGGTTTCGTCGGTGTTGGAGTCGAGGGCGGCTACGTTGAGCCCCCTCTGTGGACTGATGAGCAACTGGGTATCGACAACAAGGTCGTCCAGGAAATCAAGGCCACCAAGCCTGCTGATCAGAACTTTACTGAGCTGCTCCTCGAACGTGAGAACCTGGGTCGTGTGGCTAGCGCGGCCGCCTAAAGCATTTTCCTATCCGTCCTGGAGAGGAAAGATACATGCTTTGGGGAAAAGGACAACGCTCAGCCGACTCGGACCCACGTTCATTAGAGCGACGAGGAGGATTTCCTGATTTGCCGATCAAAGCTCGAATTCAGTTCACTTCTATATATGAATCATCTAATGATTATCATGTCATGATGGCTTCACACAAATTTACATGACTCAACTGCTCGGAGTAAGCAGCAGCGGCTTTGATGCCGGGATCTTTTAGCTACAGATCAAATACAATTACTTGCCATTGTCTTTGCAAATGCGAGACTTGGCCACTTCTGTGTCGTCTGTCAAAACACCAGTTCCATTATTGCAACACATTTCGTGAAGCCTGTGATTTTATAGCCGTTATCCATGATACGCGCCGTGCCTCAATACCACCCACGAGCGCTGACGATTTGATCGAGGTGATTGTCAAGGTAGGTGTCATCTTCTCATCGCTGATTTCACGGCTTGACGATTAGGTGATTCGTAAGTAAAGCAGTTGAAAGTCTTGTGAGAGCAATATGCAAAAAAGAATTTGAATTGTTTGCGACTATTAACACAACCGTCCCCAGAACACCATATTGGATATAAACTCCTTAATTTTCTTTTTTTCGCCTCTGTTTTCCCTGGATATTTGGGTATCATGACTTTGCTTAGTGCAACATGGCATCGAGATTCTCGCCCAGGATACCTTCGATACCCACAATCCATCGCTGCGTCTCCCTTTCAACGTCCTCCTCGTCGTCTTCTTGGAGCTCGCTAATGTACGGCAGCATTTCGGGCAGCATGGCGAGCCAGTCCTCGCCCAGACGCTCCGTGAGCTTCTGCTCGGCCTTGACAGCAGCCAGGCGGATACCTGCCGACTCGGAGCGCAGGTGCTTGAGCAGGGCCGCGTTGAGCTCCTTGTGGTGGTCTTGAGAGTCTGCGGCGGCGGCCAGCTCAACGAGCGTAGGCACGAGGTCGTGCGTCATCATGTCCACTGCGCCCGTCGAGGACGCGTGCAGGAGCTGGCTGGTCAGCACAGGCGCCACCACCGAAAAGTGTGCTGGGGCCTGCCAAAAGTCGTCCTGGTCGTGCTCGAAGCACTTGGCCAGGGTGCTGAGGATCTTCCTCCACAGGTCCTTTTGCTCGCCTCCTTGCTTCGGATCCAGTCTTTGCAGCGTCGCGACCGCTGGGTCGACCATGTAGCTAGCGTAGCTTGTGACAATGGACTTGAGGCTGTCAAAGAAGGACAGGAGGAAGGAGAAGGCGCCCAAAAGTCGAAGGTTGCGGCCGACAAGGTCAGACGACGGCAAGTCGGGACCGACAGCCCAGTCCATGAGCGAGGAGAAGATGGGTCTAAAAGCTGCATCATTGAGCTTGTAAACCATGCGCAGGGCTACGGCGTTAATGGTATCTTCAATGCGCGCGAGGTTGCGGGCGCTGTTCTTGCTAATCTCGCCCCGGCCATGTTCCACACGGCGCAGATCGAGAGCCGACAGGAAAATGTTGGACAGGGAGCTGACGTTCTTGGCAATATCCGACTTGCTGTGTTTGTCAATGGCTAGACCAAGAATATCGAGGTATTCCATGATAGCCTGCAAGTGCGTTAGTGCTGCTTTCGAGCGCGTGCTGCTCTTGAATGTACTTACGTTGAAGCCACTATCTGAAGCCACTGCCCAGTTGACCTCGAGAGCGGTGAAGATTGCCTTTGCTTCCACGGTCTTAGCAAGGAATTGAAGGCATTGAACACGTGAGTCGATAGCATCAGTATCGAGTTCGGCCGCCGCGGATTCGCTAGACACGGCAAGCAGTTGTTGCAGAATGGTACCAGACAACATGTAAGGGAGATGCTGCGCCAAAGCATGCATGAAGGTGTAGCATGCGTTGTGCAGTGCCGTGTTCCTGGCAGCGTCTGCTACAGATTCCTTCAGGTAGACCAGACACTTGGGAGTAGCGACTGGTAGAACTGGAACCATGCCGTCTTGCAGTACGTCGACAAGAGATGCCAAGCACAGCAAGCCCAGACTCCGCAGGCGGACATCGCTTTGGCCAAGGCACTGATCGCCTGCAATAGTCATGGCAGCTGCAGAAACAGCCTCTGGGTCCTTCTTGCCATACTTTTGGGCAATCACATCCACGCATTCCACAGCCACGTACTTGTAAGCCATATCGTCCGAGGTTCTGATAATGGCTGTCAACTGCGGCAGGAAGGCCAGCAATGCGGTCCTGGACAGAGCATCTGCTTGACCTTCGCGGTCGATACGGACTTGCAATGCCCGCAGGACCTTGCGACGAATGACAATATCGGGGCGATCCAAGAGGTTCTCCACCGCCTTGACGAATTCACCAATGGGAAGGAGGTTGAGGAGCTTGGGCAAGCTGTCACCACATCTGTCATGGAGTGCCTTGTATGGTTTCAAGCTCTCGGCGAGAGACAAAAGATCCTCGAGGAGGGTCGAGTAGAGCTCCCGGATCTTGGCTGCCTCCATATCGTCCTTCTCAGTCATCTTTGCAATTTGGGTGATCAGCTTCTTGCTCGATAGTAGACGAGGGGGCAAGTCTAATTGGGCGAGGGCAATTTTTTGAGGATCGCGGTCACGATCTTCGCTGGTGCTCAACAACGCAGTCGAAAGGGTAGGTCGCGACTGGAACAGATCGCCGGTAAGATTCAAAAGCTTAATCACAGTCTGCAGCTCAACCTCAACACTGAATTGGTGGAAGACCTGGCTTGCAAAGGACAAAACGTCAGCAGTCGAGCCATACTTGTCCACCAACATAGCCAACAGTGCAAAGAGGAAATCCTCAGCGCCAAGCACCTCAAGTAGCGACACAAAGAGGCCGAGTCTTCGGTGAGACGGGATGTGCTCAAATGCAGTGACAAAGCTCAACAAGAGCTCCGCGGCGCCAGCAACCGGACTCTTCTTTCCCCTGCGGAGGGACTGAATCAATGGCGGTACAACTTCCTTGACAGTCTGGTTGATAACGTGCGCAGAATAATCGTCGCTCTGGCGCAGAACCGAGTTGCCCATGAACGTGAAGATGGGCATTACGCTGTGCAAAACCAGCTCTGGCGCAACGCTGGCCAGGCTTGCGACAAGGAGCAGTGCTGTATTCTGTACTGCAGGACTCGACGACTTCTGAATGCAGCTGACAAGTAAGTCACCATGGCCGCTGGATCCATCGATTTTGAGCGTCTTGTCATCTCTGTAAGCAGGAACTATAGCCAACAAGCTTCGGAGAACAAGATTTTGCAAGTATCCAAGCTCTGAGCCGAGCAGGGTTCGGAAGTGTTGCAGTTCTGATAACGTGTTGAAGAGAGCGTTGAGAATGTGCGGGTGTTTTGCAGGATCAGAGCCTTCAACGAGCTGAAGAACGAATGTGACCTGCCTCAATGCCTGGGTCAAACCATGATCAGCTTGAGAAACGGCTCCTCGGGATTCTGAAGAGCTTGTCCGTCGTCTCTTGTTGGGCGGGGTCTCATTTGCCATCTTTGCAGCATTTTGTAAAGAATCCAAGAAAGATAGGAGATTCTCGGTGGCCAGTTCCACATTTCTGAGGACGTCTGCCGCTTCAGTGGCGACAGGAGAGCGCTCTCCCGATGCGTTTTCCTGGGCCATAGCAAGCAGCCTATCGGCTACTACGTGCCTCGTCTCTGTTTTCATCGACGGCCACATCTTTTCAATGCGAAGGAACACGGCGTGAAGCAGATTTTCCCGGCTGGATAGGGCCGGCGTCTGGACAGACTGGAGTAGATACTCGAGACCGTCGTTGTCGTTGGGCACGACAGTCTCGACGGCAGTCGTATCCATGGCTGATTCGCTGACGTTCTGTTCTTTGCATAATTGACTTGCCGTCTCAGGAGAAAGAGATGCCCACCACTTTAGCAACGGCAGGAGCAATGTTGTACGGGTAGTACCCGAAACCCCCTTGACTTGGTTAATTGGCTGCAATAGTCGCAGTTTGACGGGCAACAGTGGGGTTTCCACGACATGGCCAGCCAGGAAGGTCAGCACAGCCAGCCTGATTCCATGTGACATGTGACTCTTCTTGTCCTTTTCACTTCCGTCTGCAGAAGAACGGGAACTGCTTCCGAGGGAAGACTGAACGACAGCATGAATGTGTTCAGCGTTGAGGACACACTCTTCCAAAGATGGCATTAAGACGCTTTGCAGCAACTTGCGAACCGCATTTTTCTCTAAAACTGTGACTGGCTCTGCCTTGCCATAAAGCCCCCGGGTTGCCCAGTGCGTCGATGGCTCCGGATTACTGGCAGCTAATCCGTCCAAAACTGTGATAAGATCGGCTGCAGAGCGACGAACCTTCTTGGCCGGGTCACTCAGGCTTGCCACACAGTACGGGAGCAGTGACTGGAAGTCAACTGACTCACAATCACCTGACTTGATCCGGTCCTTTGCCATGTCCAGCGCATTTGACCTGGCCAGAGTGGGGTAAGGTCCGCACCAGATTCGGATCAGGAAAGTGAAGAAGAATGGATTATTGGGGGCTTCACCCCGTTGGACAGCGGCAGCTCTTTGGAAAGTTGCTAGGTTACCACGGTCTGGAACGGCTGATAGATACAGGGAGCAGAGGTCCGTGAAGACATCTGGAGGCGTAGGTAGGAGACAAGAGGTTGCTGTGGCAGTTGCGTGTTGGTTGACGCGATCGAAAATCGTATCAAAGTCTTCAGGGGCCATGGGTACATCTCCATTTGCGTCCACAGTTTCTTCAGGTCCCTCTTGAGTCTGGGGAAGAGCTTTGGGCCGAATTTTGGTGTCGAGCCTCAGCTCAAGAGCCTCAACATCGATCTCGGTGTCCATGATCGCTTTTGCAAATACTTCAGCCGGCGCTCCTGTGGTCTGTGATAAACGAACAATTGTAGCGGCGAGTTCCTGTCGAGCCATTCCATTTTCGTCGACCGAATCGTCTACCCGGTGAGCTGCTAGCATGAGAGATTTGAATACTACCGAGAGCTGCTGGTTGCTGAGTATCTGCTTCGGAACAATTGCCTCGATGAATTGCAGGCCAGTCGTGTCTCCCTTCTTCATGATGCGGTCAATCAACGCTAGGCAGAAGCCGTTTGACAGCTTCTCAATCTTGTGTTCCTTTCGGATGTCGTCCAAAATTTCGGGTAAACCTGTCACATTGAGGAGTGCTTTGGTTACCTTTCTTGACATCTGCTTTGGCGATCTATACTGAGCCATGATTGACAAGCACACAAGACCAGGGCGGAGGGTTTCGGTAGTCCATCCTGTAACCAATTGCTCCATCAAAGCCGTAATGGTTGCGTCGTCCAGATTTCCCTTGCACACGAATGCGACAATAACCATATAGGATGCGATTTGGAGGCTAGGGACCTTCTTCAAAACCATTGCCTCGCTAAGGATGGGTCCAATCAAGTGCAGTATAGCCTGGTCGTTGCTCTTCTGGATAGTCTTGCGACCAGATCGCATTTTGTCGAGCATTCCGTTCACAGCCTCGATCATGATGCCACCCCAGAATGATATCAGGGCCGGATAATGTTGCTGGTGTCTGCAAGTCTCCAAAGTGTGTTCGGAGATGGTTGTGAGGAAGTCGGCGTGATGCGTGGCCTGATACACCAGAACGGATCGAGGCGGCGCGGTGAGAGAGCGGATATAAGGGCTCAGGAAGCGGTATTCGTCGGGGATTTTGGCTGGCAAGATTGACATGAGTGTCACAAATACCTGGATGCTGTGGTAGGGCAAGAAGGTGGACAAGACAGCGGCGGTGTTATATTCGTGAATCCTACAAGGCAAAAGTTAGTCAATCGAGCTTGGGTGTCCTTGAAATGGAGCCGTACCGAAATCTTCTAACAAGCCATTCCACGGATCTAATGGCCGGCATTAGCCTGAGACGGCCACCAACCAAGCGAAGAAATGATTCTATTCTCTTGTCGAGCTCCGCATTCTCGGCGGCCGTCATCTGGTTGCGATCCTCATCCTGACTCTGCTCGCTAAAGATGGTACTGGCGAAAGCACCAAAGCGGGCATCCAATTGGCACAGCTCGTCAAACCCTTCGCGGCATATCTTGTAGAGAGAATGGTAACTCTGCGAGGCGGCGACTCGAGGCTCGAAGATTAAAGATTTCGAGTGGGCAGCTTTTTGCGCCCTAACGTCGAGGGTGGTCTTGGAGTTGGCAGCGATTTGCGCAAGCTGCGCGGCCAAAGACGACATGGTGTTGAATGTCGCGTATGGTCAAGATTCAGCGCATCGGAAGTATCGAACGGTGATATGTCGGGAGCGCGAGTCTTGGGTCTCGGATCAGGAGTTGCCCGTAGAGGCGCCTTTGCAGGAGTAGGAGTGAATGACTTCTTTGCCCTTGAATAGTCTGTTTTCCAAAAAATTCATCGGGTCTGGGACAGGACGAGCAAAGAAATTCCCGATAAGAGAATGGGCCAGTCAGAACTTGCGGATAAGCAGTCCGGGATCATTGCTCCCCACATTTGTTGGTGAACGCAATACTGGAAGGGGGTATATGGAGTGTTAGGTTCGATTCCTAATGGCGCTAGTCACTGGGGTGTCCATGAAGTTATTCTTTTCTACATTGCCCCTCCACCTTTGCCAAGACTTTACGCTAGCTCCATCTATAATAAGCATGAGCGGAAACACCATGGCTGACGTCTTCACGTACGAACTGATTGGTAAACATTCTGCGTCTGTGCCGACTAAGTTCCCTCGGGTCCATTCAACACAATAGTTGAGTATTATATGGAAGAGCTGGGGATTGTGACCAATAACTATGATCTTTTATGATGATGAGGAGCATTGTGAATAGTGGCTATGCCTTGATTGACTAGAGTCTGCCTGGCAGACCCAGCAATAGCTTGATGCAGCATGAAACGCCGGATATGATTGTCCTCATCCCGAATCCCTAACAAGTCACCGCGGCAAAACCACAGAGGGTAGTGTGGAATCAGGCGATTACATTACAAGCGATTCACGAGTATTACTGATCACATGGGTCTTTATCAGCCAGCATAAGGTACACGGGCACATCTCATCGACTGACGGTTGCACACTTTAAACTTCAGCTCCCCACCAAGAAAAGACTCGTGCTGTATATCTGGACAGCATACATCTGGACAGCATACATCAAAGTTTCGAACGTGCAGAGCTCCGATGCAAGGAGACACATTGCATATTCAGCAGATCCATGCTTTAAGCAATGCAACATGAACATGTCTGTTTTCAAATAAGGTTGATTCAATCCATGTGAGCCGTCTAGTATGGCCCATAATATTACTGGCCGACAGACGAGACCATGGTCTTATGATGACATTATTTTCGCTTCGCCGTGTGGACACGATGAAAGAGGTCTACTTGGCCGTTATTCTCAACGAGAATCTATGCTGCTGAAGATGCAAATTATGGGACACGCTATCTTCTATGTAACCAGCCATTCTCGCTCCGCGTTACTAGGTACCTTTGAACTTCTGCATCTAATCATGTACTATACCAAGTTTGCTTCAGTCAAGACTCCGTATTATTTAACATGGAAAGTGCATATTTCATGTGAGAGTGCCTGGGCTGGGCGGGCAACCAATGACAGATTGACCTCCGAAATTATGTATTCCATCGATCGAGGTGCACAGAATCGACAATCTCGTCTTCCGCCTGCAGTCCGATACGCTTGGTGTTACTGGGACGACCATGGTGTTGTAGGAACCAGTCAGTCACAGCTTACAGGGCGTTGTGTATGTACCATGTGTTGCCAAAACGATCGATTCTTGGTGGACGTTTTGACGGGTGCACAGCCGTTGATTGGTAGATCTGGGGCCCAGGCCGTTGCCTGCCCGTCTAAATGCACTGTAAAATAAGCCCACAGAACCTGACTAACCCCTTTCGCGTTCGGCGTGCCTGCCTGTACCTACCTACCTTAATAACTGTTTGGTGCTCTTGCCTTGCCACCAAGCACACTTGAAAGGCAACCTCAACTCTAATCCAGATCATCCGTACTTCCCATTGCAGCCATTCACCACAACCAAACATCACGCATATTGATCTCACCAGTAGGCATTCTCGTGCCACTGTATCTCAGATTGTCCTCTCTTGCAAAACCCTTCTAATAATTCGCTCGATTTCCCCGATCACCTCCGTTAGGCAACAAGTCCCGAGTCTGAATCCTGCACCCATCCTACACGGCCGTCGAGATCTCAATACACTACAACAAAGACCTTAGCGACAACGTTCCTGTTCCAGCCCAGTGATCCGTGTTTACGAGAACGACGTCTCAGTCCAGCGCACACTTCAACTTCAAGTCCACGGCTAGCTATTGTTTCAAAATTGTACAATTCCCGACAGGGTGTACCGAAGCCCCATTCACGGAACTGATCTTCAACGCTTGTCCGTCGACCATCGAGACCAACGTCGTCTACTCGGCCACTTTCGCGACCGCTGCTTGCTTCCAGCTTTGGATTCAAGAGACCAAAACATCCATCATACTTCCGTGATATCGTGTCATTCTCTGCAGGACTGATCGACTCGATTGTGAAGCAGCTTTCGCAAGGCCGGTCGCTCTCCTGCGATGAGGCGGGGAGGGTGGACCTTTAGCACCTGAAATCAAGTGATTGGGGTAGACGACACATCTTGACGCGTGAGAAAGAAACAAAGGACACAATCAAGTAGATTGGGAGGCCAAGATCATACAGCTGGCTATAGACGCTCCTCAATTCGGCTCGCGCTGTTCAAACAACTCACACCAGTTTCGATTCTCGATACACGGTTGTAATCCCATTACCCTGCTAATCACTGCTTGTCTTTGCTCCACGTCCTACGGGGCAAAGTGCAACACATTCCAACACCGGCTATCTGTGCGAACGGCGCTTCAGAGGACAGGCTGGTATGGATTCTCGCTTTCCAGTGTTTCGAGAAGAACTATACAATGTTCAGATGGACGTGAAGCAGCTTGCTCATGTGCAGGTCAGCCACGCTGAAAGATTGGCTCGGCTGGAGAAGCACCAAGCAAATGAGTCGGCTATCAAGTCTGCCTGGAACTCTCCATTCCCCAGCGCTATCGGTGGCACCCCGCAGCATGGTATGTCTCGGCGTCGCTGTTATGATAATACTTTGGACTTACTTTTGGAATTAGGCCCTATTCAAATGCCCCCAGTCGATTTATTCGATGACTTTGATGAGGAGCAGGGCCAGAACTTGCTAGGCAGCCTCCATCTCGATGCTGAAGAGGAGCCTGTCCGGCGCGGCGCGGCCTCAAGGGCGAACAGTGTTCGTTTTGACGAGAGCGCCCTTCAGGGCTCTAGCTGGGCTCAGAACGGCCGGCAGTCTGGCGAATTTGTGCCTATCCGACCTGGCAGTGGCATGGGAAACATGATGGAACGCACGTATTCCCACAAATCGGATGGCCGACATAGTTCTGCCGGTTATTCTGTGCACTCTGTGCATTCCCATCATTCTGTAGCTTCTGGTCGTGGCAGTAGTCTTGGTCTAGATACTAACTACGCAACGACTGGTTCCGAGGAGGACTCGCCCATTGATGCACCGGCACCGCCGCCCGGTTTTTTCATTCTGGGCTCTGTTCCGTCCATTGTTCGTTGTTGGCTGACAACAAATTTCGCACACGAGACGCTCTTGTATGCAGATATCTGCTCTGGCTCACAGCAATCAGTGCTGGACTATTCACTGATCAAGGAGCTGGAACTATCAGACGAAGTGCACAAGGACCTGGACGGAGTGTATCGAATTCGCTTGCCAGTCTACCTGACTGAGGCCACTGTCACCCACCCGAGCTCAAGAAATTCAAGCCCAACACCGCAGATGCCGAATTTGATTGTTGGCTTTGAAGTCGTTGGACTAGAGCAAGCAGAGTTTCCTGATTTGAAAAAGGGCATCCGCATTTTCATAGGAAGTGAGACTTTGCGAGAACATTCTGCTGACATCTTCTTCTCCCAAAACCGCATGACGCTGTACGGCAGTGAAAGAGAGAAGCTCTCCGTGCCCTTCGTGCGCCCGGAAGATCACAGTGTGTTCAAGTACATTCGTACAGTGGCTGTCCTGCCCGAGAAGCCGCGGCTGAATGCTACAGCGCGTCCTTTCGTCTTGGGTGAGCCCAAGGCGGCGGAAATCTCCAATGAATCTGTCAACGAGATCCAAGAGAAACACGAGCGAGGCGCGCTCGACAAGGAAATACAGTCTCGTGCGCCTGAGGTATCACAGCAACCGACGACTGACCGTGTTACAAGCAACCTGCCTGAAGCCGCAAACGACCGAGACACCCAGGGCAAAGAGGACACTGATGTCTACGAAGCTTCGAACCAAGACCTGTCCGTCTCTGGTGACAATCGCAGTGAGACCACCAGTGACAGCCAGCGCCGTGAGCCAACTGCTAGTGGCATATGGTCTTCTTGGAGACAAGGCTCTTCAACAAACAGTGGTGACCCGAAGGAAAATGCCCCATTGAGCGGATATCAACCACCTGGTCGAGTTCGAAACATGAAAGTCCTGAAGCCAAGCAAAGCCAGTACGTCTTTGTCTACCCGAGCTGGAGTCACTTCGGAGGCGCTTCCGAAATCCAACGGTGAAAATCGTCGTAAAAGTCAACCTGCGGACACTACTCCCACAGGTGTCCTTCGATGGGGCAAGCTTGATCGGGGTTCTGCTTCAGGATCAGACAAGGACTCCAAACCAGCGGCCATCAATGCGGTGCATCGCGAAACCCGGAGCGTGTCCAGCACACCGCGCACTTCTGCCAACCCCGTCGGCGGAGCCTCGGCTTTCTCATGGATGACGCCGATAACTAAAACAAAGCCTTCTACAACCACTGCAGATTAATGCCCAATAATGATTTCTTTGACAATGTGGGGCTTCAAGCACCTTTTTTTTTCCCACTTTGCTAGTGAATGATAAATTGATGTCTTACCTAGCGATCAAGAATATGAAGGAGAAGAGGAGAAGAGAAAAAAAACAAGAAAAAGAAAACAAAATCATATTGATAATAGAATACATGCTATTCTCTATAAACAGCATCTTAACCCGCAGTGCATGTTGTGAATATTATATGACGTAAAAGCATGGCTAACAGCACACCATTTCACTCCCTCCACCTGTTTAGCGCGATTATGCGCATCTCAAAACCTCTCAATATCCCCATTCCATCTCCGAGGTTCACTACCTTGGCCATTGGTGATTGGTCAACACAACAAAACACCATCCCCTGAAGCGCATAGGGTGTGTTCACTTTTAATCGTCAGCAGCACACAAGGGACAGAGGAATCAACGAAAGTACAGACACAATGGACAAGTCCAAGGTAGACTACTCGTTGTATCTGGTGACGGACTCAACGCCCGCAATTCTGGGCAGCAAGGATATCGTAGCAGTTGTTGAGGCTGCGCTCAAGGGTGGTGTCACCTGTGTGCAGTACCGCGAGAAACATGCCGACACGGGCGAGATGGTAGCAACGGCAAAGAGACTACATGCCGTCACGCAAAAGTACAACGTCCCATTGCTGATAAACGACCGCATCGACATCGCGCTCTCCGTAGGCTGTGAAGGCGTTCATATTGGGCAGGATGACCTTGGTAAGTTTCGGTAATGCCCAGTGTTAACACATATACTAAAGAAGCAAGGCAGACCTCGCCACGGCAAGAAAATTGCTAGGGGATGACAAGATTATTGGTGTTACAGCCTGCAACGTTGAAGAAGTGGAGGCTGCCTCAACAGGAGGTGCCGACTACCTAGGCATTGGAACAGTCTTTGCAACACAGACGTAAGGCCTCCCCCCCCATTTGCGAGATGATATGGCGATGAAAGCATCGTCTTACTGACATCCGGCTAAGGAAAGAGAATACCAAGTCCATCATCGGCGTATCTGGCCTTCAGTATCTCCTGGGTTATCTGCGAACGTCCAAGTCCAAGGTCAAGACGGTATGCATTGGCGGTATCAACGCCTCCAACGCATCACGCGTCATGTGGCAGTCATCCTCACTGGACCGATCCCTCGATGGTATCGCCGTCGTGTCGGCCATTGTTGCGGCATCTTCGCCCGAAGGGGCCTCGCGCGAACTCCTGAAACTGGTGAAGACGCCGCCGGTCTTTGCGCTGCGCTCCCCGACCCTGGACCAGGCGTCCCGGTCTGCCGAGGAGGTGCTGTCGCTGGTGCCCGAAGTGGTGCGCCGCGTTGATGCCGCCAAGCCCCTCAGCCACAACATGACGAATCTCGTCGTGCAGAACTTTGCTGCCAATGTTGCTCTGGCTGTCGGTGCGAGTCCCATCATGGCTAATTATGGCGAGGAGGCCGCAGACTTGGCTGCCCTGGGCGGTGCTCTCGTCGTCAATATGGGCACAGTTACGCCCGAGGGTCTCCAGAATTATCAAAAAGCTCTAAAGGCTTACAATGATGCCGGTGGACCGATTGTATTTGACCCCGTCGGGTGCGTCGCCTCTTGAGAATCCGCCACGTTCGAACTATTCAATGAAGAAGCCTTTCTGCTAACATTACAATTCAGTGCCGGTGCAACCGCGGTCCGTCGGGCCGCAACAAAGACGATTCTCAATGCAGGCTACGTCGACGTGCTAAAGGGCAACCAGTCTGAGATTTTGACCTGCACACCGGCGGGCGCGTCGCTGCAACAGCGCGGAGTGGACTCGTCGGCGGACGCATCCCAGACCCAAGACAAGCTCGCAGCCACGGTCCGAGAGCTCGCACAGCTCCGGCGCAACACGGTCGTAATGACGGGCGCGACGGACCTGGTCAGCGCGGGCGGCGCCGTCTACGCCGTCGGCAACGGCCACGAGTACCTCGGCGTCGTGACGGGCACGGGCTGCTGCCTGGGTACCACCATCAGCGCCATGGTCGCTGCGTACCCCGAGGACAAGGTCGCGGCGACCGTGGCCGGCCTGCTGCTGTACGAGATTGCCGCGGAGAATGCGGCTGCCCGTGAAGATGTCAAGGGTCCTGGCACTTTTGTTCCTGCCTTTTTGGACGAGCTGTTCAACTTGCGGAAACAGATTGCTCGCGGTGATGATGGATGGAGACAAAAGGCCAAGTTCAGTATTGTAGCATAGATTTCATGATGAGTGTATTTAAATTCTCTTGAATCTATACAAGCGCTTGGGACTTGACTCTCGCACTCTCCAGGACCGTTGATGACTAAAGGATTATCATTGATGCGCTTGATATACCGTTGGTGATCGAGACATCTGAGATGCCATGGACTACGCCAACCTATTCGACTCGACTTTTTCAATTTACTAGTACTACACAAGGAATAAGGTGTCTGTATATTCAGAAGCGTCTCTCAGTCGTTCATAAGTACACGAAATTACTAGCAACCAGAACTTGCAATCATGGGACATACGTTTGTACTCATACGCAAGGAATGGCTGGGATCTATCCCTCAGCTCGGCACTATGCCACATTGCTATGCAACCAGCATTGCGTTCGGGAAGTAAATATAGATCTGACAGTTTGCCCTGTGGATCTTTGATAAAACCGGCTTAGCTTGACGGAAACTTGGATTATGTTATGTGTTATTGGCCACGAATACACGTTGGAAGTGGCAACTGCAAGACTCTAGGCGAGCTTAACGCATGCTCCTTGCATTGGTAGAGAGTAAAATATTAGGGAAATGGTGTTGACGATGAAGCGTTTCTGCAATCCTCTTACAGGCTACCAAAAGATCAGAGTGCATCTCCAACATGCCTTCTTATCAGACTACTCTGTCCATTGTGGACCAACTCATGCCCATGGCGCACAAATCCATGTGGTTAGTTTTCGAAATAAACGACCAGGAAAAGATTGTCTCGGCTTTATTTTCTGGACAGCATGATAAACAGCTGAGTCAAGACATGTTGGACCAATATAGAGTCATCCTCACACTGAGATTGGATGAAGTGTCTCAGTTTGAGCAGGATGAGCTTTTACGAGCAATGAGTCGCGCTTAGAGGGGTGTATAGATCCAGAAGCAACACTATCTACACCAAAGGAGTAATTCATGGGGCACGAGACTTTTTATGAATATACCAGCACGAGACCTGCGCTCAATACATTGTTTTGTAAACATCACTCAAGACTGTGAGAGGGTTTATGTCTGCGACACAATAGAATTACAATTTAAGTATTAATTATTAATAGCTGAGCATGAGGAGCTCAGTAGACCGGAATGTTCCTCGTCAGGTAGCTGTGCCACTTTGGAAGTGTCCTGCCATACTGCGTTCCGGACTTGAGCAGGAGATCTTCAATGGCACTTCCCCAACGCACCAATTCGGCCTCGGCCCAGGCAGTCTGCATAATGGCAAGACCAAACGGCATCCCCGTGTCGGAAAAGATACCAGCCGGGACGGTGATCATCGGGTATCCGGCCTGAGCAGCTATCTGGTAGGTCTGGCCGACCTCGGGAGGAACCAAAAGTCCCGCCAACTGGGTGCCATTGTAGTTCAGAGCGTAGTCGATGCCATTGCGCGTCGAGGTCTGGCTGAACTCGAGGGCCTGCCAGTATGTCTCGTTTTGAATGCCCTTGGTTGCGACGGAAGCAAGGAAGCCATCCTGACCCGACTTGAAGGCGGCCGAGCCAACCTTGGTGCCGTACGCGTAGCCGCCCTCGGTGCCGTCATTGGCATAGTTGTAGGCAATGATGTCCTCGAGGGAGCGAATCTCGGTGTTCTCTAGCTCTGACAGGTACGTCTTGATGTTGTTGTAGAAATCAACCTTGACCACTGTGTATTCCGACTCGTTGGCAAAGCCGCGCGTGGTGCCCCAGTCCCAGTCCCACCCATTGGTGCTGACAATGGTCTCGTAGTCAAGGATCTCCGTGTTGTTGACAATGGTGGCGCCGGCCGCCTCCATCATGGAAATGATCTCGAGAAGCTGCGTCTGCTCCTCCTCGGTAGCATACACCCAGAAGCTGTTCCACGGAAGGCCAAAGACTGCACCCTTAAGGTGGCACTTTGTGGTCAAGTACTGCGCATAGCCACCAGCGGGCGTTTTCCCTTCCTGACCAGAAGTGTAGTTGTCGCGGGAGTCAATGCCGTATATTCCGTCTAGGGCATAGACCGCGTCCCGAACAGTCTTTCCAAAGGTTCCAACAGTATCTTGATGTTCACTCTCGGGAACAACGCTATTGGATGATTGTTAGAAATGCATGATAGACAAGACTGCCAATGGAAGACCTACCCAGCCCTGGAAGTCAGTCCAACAGTTGGTTTGAAACCAACGATACCGTTACGCTCAGCTGGACTGATCACTACTCATGTGTTAGGGATGTGCCCCTGATATTTCGATGTTGAAATAAAAAAAACTCACCACTGCCATCCGTCTCAGTGCCGAGAGAAAAGGCAACAGCATTAATAGAAACAGCCACACCGCTGCCTGAGCTGCTACCACCCGGGTTCATGGTCAGATTGTATGCACTTCGGGCCTGGCCACCGCGAGCAGAGTAGCCCTCGGAGTAGCTGTTGCTGCGCATATCGGCCCACTCGCTCAGCGTGGCCTTGCCGAGAAGGACGGCGCCAGCCTCGCGCAGGCGAGCCACGACAAAGGCGTCGCGGGGAACGATGCTTCCGAGCAGGGCCCAGCTTCCCGCTGTCGTCTCCAGGTTGTCCTTGGTGGCAATGTTGTCCTTGACGGTGAACGGGATACCGTGCAGTGGACCACGAACGCGACCTGCAGCTCGCTCGGCGTCCATTTGCGCGGCAATAGCCAGAGCATCCGGATTCATCTGCAGCAAGGAACTATCACATTGAGTATCAGTCTCGTGCGTGATCTGTTTGCCTTTCTTATCTAACCTACTTGGCGTAGTCGTCTGTCTGAAAGTTACGGACCATGTAACACACGACGAGCTGGACAGAAGTCAATGTGCCCGAAGCCATGGCAGCCTGCATCTGGTCAATGCTGGCCTCCTCGAGCTCGAACTCGCCGCACTTCTCCATGGGGAAGAAATTGGTAGTGTCGGCATTGGGCTCGGACGGGAAGAGCGACGCCGTGAGACTTGGTCGCACATAGCCGATATCATCTGGACTGGCGACGGCCCCGACGCCCGCGAGGCAGGCGGCCAACATCAACGAACGGCGCATTTTGGCTTATATTGAAGCTGATCGACGGCTCTCTGGAATCGGCGTACTGTTGATTGTTTTGAAACAGTGATACGTCGCCGATGCACATAATATAGCACCGAGAAGCTGGAATCGCTATCGTGCTCTCGACTACAAATGATCCTTGGCCTTCATCGATAGTCTAGCGGACTACCGGGATTGTAGACTCCACAGATGTTAGCCTGGCCGGGGTTGGAGATAGCAGCTTGGAAGGGGCGTCACGTCTTTTCAGCATGCATAACCTGAAAAGCAATCATACTGAGTGTTCCTGCATAATAAATACTTGGCGCGTACGTCACTACACCACAGCTGCTGACTTCGTGCTTTTTGCATCGTGTTTTCATAAAGGTAGGGACGTCCCTCAGATCACCCATCATAAGTAACCATAAATAATTGCCTACCGATGGTCATGAGTAAAGTACGAGATGATCGCCGTACTGTGACCATCAGCTTGCGTGGTATCGCCATTATTGGTTCTATAGGCAATGAGTTCCGAACATCAGTCTCAGCCGCTGAATGCACAGCAACCGAGCAAAACAAGAAAAGCTCCCATGAGAGGAATAGGTATGGGTAGGACAAGTTGGCGGCGAACGCCGATAACTGCATTTTCTAGCTACGCGTTCAACTGCCTACTGTGATAATGGTAATGCGTTTATGTAAATCAAAAACCAAGTCCAAAAGTCGGCTTTTCAACCTCGGCGCTGACGGAAATCAGAAAGCCAAATTATCGACAGTCTCCGCAATTCATACTCGTTATCTCTCCATACCATAGATATGGATACCTTGCCAAGGGAGGAGCCGGCCGGGGTTATACTAATTAGCTCTTGGTACGGGATTGAGCGCAGCCAGCTTGAATCAAAGCATCAGCCTAGCAAGCAGACGCGCTGCCTGTGTTCGCGTGGTTGGTGCAGCCCACAAAGTAATTTAGTAATGCTTCATGCAACGTTAAGAAAGTGGAATGATCTTGGAATACTTCGTTCTTGTGTAGCCATATTACTATTGAAGGATTTTCCAGACTGAATCTCCCGAAATCCTTTACCCTATTCATAAACATGAATCATCATCTCTGAAGAGAAACCCATTATCATATACATAATCGCAATCAGCTACACCCGACAGCCACATACGATACTCAAGGAGTATAGTATCTCGGCTCGTCAAAGACGTGATATCTGTGACCTCTCACACCCTCGCCTCTAAAGAGGGATGGAAATCTCCAGCCCTCGGGTATCGATCCCTCGTCCACTCTCCGATTTCTCATGGTATAATCTCTGTCCATGTTGGACACGAGCGCTTTTTCCGCGTCGTTGGTTGGTATCACAAACTTGGCAACCTGTAGTTCCGTATCTGTGATTGAATCTCTGCTCACGCGTGCATATCCGACACGGTGCAGATGCTTGTAGAGAATGTATTCGCACCAGCGATCCCAGTCGGATGGATCCACATCATGCATCCCCGAGGTTTGCGATACGTATTTATTATAGTTGCCCAGTAACGGTTGCGTGACAAGATAGCTCAGCAGGATACTGGGCCGTGGCGAAGAGCCCATCAGCTCTGCCAGATACTCGCTCTGCAATCTTCGGTCTTCGGGGTCCTCTTCTTGTCCAGAATGGAAGACGAATACATCTACCAGCTCTCCGTAGCAGTCCAGTGTGGCGTGAATCGCTGGTGCCAGCTCGCCTACGGGAGATGGCAACAGGTGATGCGTGGAATTGACAATTGGGAACTTGGATAGCAGTGCTGCACCCCATGTGTGCTTGTTGGGACCTGGGCCATAATCGACGTACATGCCCAAGTCCTCAGCCAAGAACTGTGTTGTATCTCGGTTGCCCATGATAATTCGCTGCAGGTCCGACTCCAGTAGACCGACAACGTCAAGTTCCAATTCCTTGATCAAGTCCCGCATGCGATACTCTGATGAATACATGTCGTTATCAATCGAAAAGTGAATGGTCCAGATGCCGGCAGTCATTACACGAGACTCCTCGTGATAAGGCTTGTAGTCGCTGCTGGGGAGTCGATAATAGGCAGAGATGAGGAAGAGTATATTTGTCAAGGCGAGGGCCCAATCGTGATACTTGCGGTGCTGAGATTGAGTGGGGGCGGGCCTTGGGGATTGTTGGGCACTGGCATTGACAGCGGTCAGATCCCACACGCCAGCGCCAATCAACACCATCATGGTGCTCATGACCCAATCCGTGTGTTCGCGCACCAGGGGGCCACCCGGAACAAACGCATAAGCGACAACCCAGACATGAAATAGCACCACAAAGTTGTAGATGAAAAAGCCCCAGCCAAAGGTTGTCGCAGGGCTCTTCTTGGCGGCCTGTGTCAGGATGGGAACAGCGATGGCCATGAGATAGAACGCTGTTGTCAAAGCGCCTGCATATCCGATCCAGTTGTGTCTGGTGGTAAGAATTGCTGCTCCAACACTGCCAACACCAAAGGCCGACCATGTACTGACGAGTTTGGGTCGGGTTATACCAGTAATGAGCCCAAGCGACATTGCTGCCAAGGTCAACCAGCCATGTGCTGCAGATTGAGGGCCCCTGACGGGGTAGCCCTCCCATACCCAAAGGATCATGGTACTCGTGTCTGAGAGTAGAGAGTGTAGACCAAAGAAGAGGCCGCCAACGCCAAGGGCAGAAAGGAATGCAGAACCACCAGTGCGGTCGTCCTTGGCAAGACCCGTGTTCAATGGAGCTCTACGAGTGAATCGCCAGGCAGCAATGACTGCAAGAGTGAGGCCGATCTCATTCTTGCCTCCGTTGCCGGCGTGCATGATGGGCCAAATGGGGTTATTGGTCCACCATGCAAATTTTGCTGTCGATGAAAGAATCAAACCGACCGTCCACGCAAAGATCCTGGACTCGAGCCTAGTTGCGTGGACATTCTCGGAGAAGAGGGTAGCGGCCCATGACAAGCAGGACATCCAAACACCGAAACCGACAGTGAATAGCCGGTATACGGGATCCTTGACGAGCCAGGCAACGAGACCAGCCAGTGACAGCATGTGGCAGGCTCGCAAGTTGTTGAGTACGAATGATCGAAAAGATTTGTTGGCCAACAGGAATGGAGAAGTCGTGGACATGATCAATGCCTCGTATCCTGAAATGCCCATATGCCAAAGCGGAAAATACCAAATAACGACACCAAGACTGGTGAGTGTAGACCAAAAGACGAAGCCATGGTATACTTCAGCGGCAGTATCGAACAATTCTTTCAACGAAAACTTTGCGTCAAAAAGCCCACCTGTTGCTCTGGTCTTTTGTTTTGCCAATACCCTGTTGGTTGTTGGGACACGTGCTTTTTCTCTGGGAAAGGGTCAGTACACATGAATCCTCATAGACTGTTAAAAAAAATCAAAACTAGTCGAGTCTTTGTTGAAGGCGCACTCGCTCAGGCTGTCTACAAATGTCTGCTTCATATCGTTTCCTATTTCGTCCACGCGGCGATCCCTGTTTTTCCGCAACGCAATAACAAGGTCAGTGCAACAAGCACATCGCTCGCTAGTATCCGGGGAGTTTCCACGGAATGGTCTCACCACCTCGTAACGGGTAGTGACTGCGTTGCATTGGACTGATGACTCGGTGAAAGAAAACGGAGGATTCCAAGACATGCTGTAGTCCATTCGCTTCCGGTACCAGCATCGGATTTCCGTCTTCCTATCTCTATCACCATGTTGCATGCGATACGTGTCTGGGACCATCTCTCGTCTTATTCTCGGTCATGTTGAAATCTGAAAATGAGCAGTTTCGAGCAAGACTTTTTCTAGGCCAGTCCGAGCAAGTGCGCGCAATACGTCGACTCATCGAATCCAAAGAGGAAGTTCTTGCACATACCCCTGACTAAGACCTCCAACATCTCTGACGACAACTTCAAACGTAGAAAAGTCCAGAGCCGTTACAGCGTCAAACGCGACATCGAAGAGAATAAGGGACCATTCAAAAAATGCATAAGTCGTGTAGGCTGTTGCAAGTCAATATCGGAATCGGCACATGTTTATGATGTAAGCTGAGCCACTCACCGCCAGCAACGCGATGTACTTTGTGCTGAATGAAGAAATACACCAGCGGGACAAGAGTGCTAAAGAAGGCCGTAGCAAGGTACTTTCTGTACTTGATCGCTTTCGCATTCGGAGGACTGAGGGCAATGCAGCCAAATGTCCAAGGGATCGTAATGACCAGGTAAGAAATCATGAATATGTCGTGCCAGTCATGGTCGTCGGTAGATGTGATGTAGGTCCAGCCGCCACAGGTCAAGGTGCGCAGCAGTCCCATAGAACCAACAAACTTGGGCAATGTCTTGCCTGGCTTGGCGGTAAGAAGATACCATAATCCAACTAATGCAAATCGAGGACCTGTTCAGGACTTGCACATTAGCAATGACCTATACCAATGTTTGTCGTCGCAAACCGCAATGTTTGTTTATTTCCACCGCCCGTTGCTATGCACGCGACCAAGATCAAGCCATGCAGTGCTCCACATACCGGAGGTTATCGCGATGAAGAATTGAAAGAATGCGCGCTCGGGGTATCGATCGCCAATTGTGGCCGAAACGGAGGGAAACCACTCGTCGGGGTATCCGTAGAACTCATTCTTGACGATTTTGTGGTAATGGAGAGAGCAGCCAAGAACAAGGGCGCTGAGAAAGGCAGCTGGTAGCAAAACATTAGGTCAGTCGGGTCTGTCGCAGTGCTCTGCCTAGGTATGTTGCAAGCCGTGTAGCTCAACTGGAGATGCATTTTCCCATGACGATATGACAATGGTACTGGGGGGCTTGATTGACAGGTGGTGCACGGGGCGGGAAGAGGTAGGTACTGACTGTATGCCACAAGTGTATGCATCCAGGAAATCCATTTCGCGTTGAAGGAGAGCAGAGCCCCGCTGGGCTTGTCTTTGTACGTCGATGGCGCCATGATTTTCGAGGTCCGACAGCTCGAGTCGCCGCCAGTGGGATGATCTGCTTAGGAAGTGCGATACATCGACAAAGAGACGACAGACAGGCGGCGGGCGCAAGAAACAGAGGAAGAAACAAAAAAGACCTGTCCTATCCTAAGCAAGCGGAAAACAGAAAAGAGAGTGACGAGACGACACGACGGCAGGATTAAAGGAACAAACAAGGGACAGGATTTTATTATTATTATTTTTTTTTTCTTCTTTTGCTTCCTTCGCTGCCGGATATGGCGCGACATTGGCTGGGCCGTCTGCTGATGAGAGCAGTTATTATTTATTAGCTTCGGCATCCTCGGTGTCGCGCGCATTCCGTCATGTCATTGCCATGGCCTGGGTTGCTGGGCGGGAGCTTGGGCCCCTCCATAACAACCCCAATTAATCCCTACCTCCAAGGACAGTAATCGAGATTTCCATGCCGTCCACTCCGGCAGCTCTGGCCGAAAGAGTGGGCAGGGCGGTAATGTAGGTCCTCTGTAGACTACGACTGCGCTGTTTGCGTCTCGCCGAGCCTCACCTTGGCGGCTTGGGTTGGCTTGGGTACAATGTAGAATGGAAGTGGTGGAATACGAGGCTGGTGGGTTTTAGTGCACCATAATACGGCGCTTGTGCACCTATTCCTACCTTAAAGCCGAGCTGCACTTTAAAGCTGGGAACGGAACGATAACGGCTAGCGCGACTGATAACCCCCACCAAGACTTGTTGGCTCCACTAAAATTTCCGTCGCTTCACTGAAGTGCGCATGAAACTTTTCAGCACATTGGCAGCGCTTCACCACCAAAACGATTTCAGATCAGCAGCCGCCTCGCCTTGCATTCCACCCTGTTTGAATTGTAACGGCAACTCGACAGAAAATAGGGGCGACAGAGGCCTCACCCTTCATCAAAGATGGCTGCCATTTCAGACAAGGCTAATTTCTTCCTCGAGCAATCTGTGCCACAGCTCCGCGAGTTCGAATCGCTCTCCATCTTTAGCAAACCCGAGATCACCTCTATGGTCAAGAAGCGATCAAACTATGAGCATGTCGTTCTATCCCCCGGATCCCTACCCTCCGACTACGCAGACTACATCCGATGGGAACGTTCCCTCGAGGCTCTCCGTGCCAAGCGCTGCAAGCGTCTCCAAATCCGCAAGTCGAGCTCACATACTGGTGAGGGCAGGATATTTGGTCTGTACGAACGAGCAGTCCAGAGACACCCAGGCGATGTGTCCATGTGGAAGGAATATCTCAAGTTTGCCGCGGAGGTCAAGGCTTCCAAGAGGTGGAGAAAAGTCATGAGCCGCGCTCTGAGAATGCATCCCAACAAACCCCAGCTTTGGGTCATGGCAGGACGCAGAGCGGCGAGCAACGGCGATATGCAAGGAGCTCGAGGCTTCTTCATGCGCGGTGCGCGGTTCTGCATCAGGGATGCCACCGTTTGGATTGAGTACGCTCGCTGTGAACTTGAATGGCTGGGCCGCCTCGAGGCACGAAAGGGCAAGAAGGGTGGCGTTCAAAAAGCAGTGGCGGAACAGGCCGATTACGGCGACGACGCAATCATGTTCGGTGATGAAGACAGCGACGAAGATGCCGACGAGAATGGTCGGTTGGTGCTTCCGGACCCAGATGCCAAGGGTATCAAGAAGGTATTCGACGATGGGGCCGTCCAGAATCTGGCCAACAACCCAGCACTCGACGGTGCCATACCTATTGCAATTTATGATATTGCGAGAAAACAGCCCTTCTTTGGCGCTGTCGTGGCAGAGCAGTTCTTTGAGATGTTTGCTGGATTCTCGAATGTGTCGGTGCAGCCAAAGATCATTCATCATGTCCTCGACAGCATGACCGAAGCATACCCCAACACGCCATCCACCTGCAGCTGCCACATTCGACAGCCGCTTATTGGCATTGATGTCAATTCTGCCGCTTACCCCAAGGCTTTACGGGAAGCGCTGAACAGGCTGAACATTGCACTGGGAACGACTACAAACAAGTCTCAATTGGCTCAGAAAACGATTGCTTGGATCGAGCCCATCCTGGCGGTGGAAGATCTCGACGCTGGTATTCGCATGGTACTAGAACACACGGTCAAGACTTTGCCAAAGCCTTGATGAGACTCGTGTCGGTGATGATACATTCCGGCTCAAATCGATACATTAAGACTTTGAAGAGGCCCCAAATACTTCAAGCTGTCTTACTGGCGCCGCCCCTTTCCTCAGCAACACCAGTCAAATACGTCCACTCATCCTGGCTCACTCGACTGACACTGAGTCGGCTCTGCTTCAACAATTGCATACTCTCCAGCGGTGAACCCATTTTCCCCATTTCGCGCAACTCTTTCAAGCCAATGAGTTGCTTGAACTTGCTGCGAAATTCGACGTGTACCACGCTCCACTTGGGATCTTCTGGTTTGGAAGATGCGTCGTAGTAGGGAGCCTTGGGATCATGCGCCGATACTGGATCCAATAGTTAGCAGATGTTGTCATACAGTAGAGGAGTAATATTGGCCGAAACAACAGACTGGTGCTAACGTACAGTCGGGAGAATGCTCTTGCACTATTTCCATAGTGCCAACAATACCCGGCTCCTTGCAATTAGATTGATAGAAGAAAGCAAGGTCTCCCTTCTTCATGGCGCGAAGATTATTCCGAGCTACGTAGTTGCGTATTCCTGGTCGCTTGTTAGAAGATACCCAAATAAACAGATTCTCTACGCCCTCTCTCTCCACTCTCATCTGTTTAGTCCACTTACCATCCCACGGCTCTGGCTCGGTCTTGGCCGCCAGGTCATCAATAGAAAACTTGACATCGACGCCATTCTCAAATCGAGATTCCGGCTCTGCCTTGAGAAGCCAATATGACTTTTCAGAGCTGCCGCCATTGACAGTGTCTTTCTTGTCCTTGGCATCTCCAGCTGTTTTGGCCGCCTTGGGCGCAGACTTGGCCTTGGCCTTGGCTTTTGTCACAGCAGTAGTTGGCGTCTTCTTTGCAATAGTCAGTCGTCGAGTCTGGCTGACAATGCTTGGCAGTGATTTGGAGGATGACGCCGGAGAAGGAGCCTATCATCATGTAGGTTGGAAACGGCAAAAGCCCTCGAAGGGGGGGAGGGGAGGGGGGATCTGCATCAAGACAAACTCACTTTGGTATCATTGTCCTCATCTTCGTGCTTGTCAGTCGTCTTGCGGGACTTGGAAGGCGGCTTTTGTGTCTTTTCATCATCGTCTTCTGCCTCGCGCTTGGCTCTGCCCTTGTTTGCCTTTGTCGCGTTCTGCTGCTTCTGCTCCTGTTGTGGGGCCGGGGCCGGGGCATCAGCGGCGGCAGCTGTAGCAGCGCCAGACTTGCGACGCGTCGAGCGTCGGAGTTCCTGCTCCGGGACGGCTGCTGCTGCTGCTTTCCTCTTGGGCATTTTCGCGGCTCAATTATTGGGTGCAAATAATCCCGACTCAAATAATGTCCAATGGAAAGAAAAAGGAAGGGACAATGTTTATGTGCTCCCCGAAGCAATGAGCTTGACAAGAGGCAGAGGCAGAGAGAAGTGAGAGAAGTGGCTGGCTCGGATAATGGGGTACTTTAGGTTCTAGACTCTAGTGCACCCCCCGGACCGTTGCGCTTGTGGAGATCGCTATAAACCCAGTGTCGTGTTTAATTACCCGCCAAGTTAGCAAAGGTTAGCTCTTCTGTTCTCAACTCCTGATTCGAGATTAATGGTACACCTGTAAAGTCCAATCGTGGCATTTGGTAAATGTTTATAGTTCAATAACGGCTTCGTCGCATTTGGGTTGGTTCCTACAAGGGCGACAACCCATCAATGACCGGCCTGAAGGCTTGATTGGAATAAGCTGCGCAGAACAGCGCACTTCTCGGCATTATTTTGTAATTCTATGAGCATTATACTATATTCCTGCTACTTTCGACATTGGAAGAACCGACAGGATCAGAATCTTGCGGAATCACAGAAGGAAAGAACAATACATTTATCCATATCCAAAACTGGCCGTCTCGAGCTGTCACTCATTTGCACTTGGTCGACACTGTCGGTGAGTGCTGTTTAGCACGCGCCATTGATATAGGAACCCCTTCGTACGATTTGTCGAGTCTCCAGAGGCATCTTTGCACCTTTGTTAGACTTCTCGCGGAAAATTGAGTGTTGCCCAAAGCGAAAACTCCGTCTGGTTTGATGAGATTAGTACTCAAAAGCCTGATGCGTATGGTGCAGAAGCCAACTGGTAGGGGCACTTTCAAATCTGTAGGTAGAGCTCAGCGAAGAATCAATAAATAATTTGAGCCTTCAACACAAATTTGGTTCGCAGAATTACCTATGCACTTATCACAAGACGGCTTTCTTTTTTTCTTTTTTCTCCTTTTTTTAACATCGCTTAGCCGGTGGCTACGTACCCTGATTTGAAGAATTATAAATGCTAGTCAAGGTGCTGATTTCCTATTGAAATTTGAATCGGTATCATATGAATCATTACTATTTACAGGAATATGACAATCGAGCATAATCTGTAGAGCTTGAAAACCTACAAGACTAATAGTTGAGTGTCGTCGTCCGCTTACCCTTCCAATTCCAACACCTCTTCAATGTATAACACAGCTCGGTCATGAGCAACATAGAAACATCAGATTGTTCCCCAGGTTTATTTGATCGAAATAGCCTCAACGAGGTGATTTTGTTTCCCTGAGTTATGAGGGGGCCCTAGGCGCAGGACCTATCTGGCCAGTCTCCAGGATCCTTTTCCAGCCGCTAGGATCCCTAATCTCTGATGTAGAAATAGCATGAACCTGCTCTTCGTTGGCGTAATTGTGTATATATGACGGCGAAATCACACGGCGATGATGTCCTTCGCGTCTTGGAATCATAGGGACTGGACAACTAAATAAGTTCCAAATTTCGGTCTTCTTGATGAACTACAGCTGCACGTTCCATGAGTACTGGGCCTTGGGACGTTGCCACGGCAAGCTCTCCGTATTTCAGGGTTTTGTTCACAAGGAGAACGAATTGACCGAAACGCGGTACTGGAGTGGGCTCATCGAGGTTGCCAGTGGAGAGCTTGATGATATCAAACAACCAGGGAAATGAAGGGCGTTGTAAACGGAATTTGTCGAGGCCTAGTAAACATCCCAAGAGTTGACCAGGAAAGCAGCCACATCGGCCTTGGGTATAGGGGCGATGCGCCACAGCGCGGCTGTGTTGTGTGGTACCCTTCGGGTGACATAACGAGAAGGGTTACTAAGTCTGTTTGTTCACATATTGTTTTCGTAGTCTTAGACCATCTTCAATTTTACTCTTTATTTTTGATACAGCTCGTGTCAAGGGGAATAGGTCCGAAATTCGAAGAGCACTGTTAAATACTAGCACAGCATAAAGGTTCCTTTTTGTGACTGGAAGTACACAACCACGAGTTACAAGAATGTACCGACATCTATCCCTTGTCTACCCTTGTCTACCTGGCTGTTTGAGATGTTGAGTCCTTTGCATTCTCATTAGCATCGGCATAAGCGTCGACATATGTCTCGGCAAATTTCCTTGCAGAAATGTTTCTCCCAAATAAGATGTCCAACTCTTCATACGTGCGACCTTTCATCTCCGGGAGCCTGAAATATGCCCATATAGCGGAAATCAAGCAGGTACCTCCATAGACAAAGAATGTCTTGCCCTTCAAGTTACCCGCACCGGGGTTAAGCATGTATGGTGTTACAATGCCAAAAATGGTGAACCAAAAGTAGAACGAGCACCGCCCGATCGCAATAGTCTTGGCGCGGAGTCTTGTTGAGCCAACCTCGCTTACAATGCAAAATGCTAGTGGTCCGACAGATACATCGTATAAGAAGACCCAGACGACGAGCAGGATTGACTGTGCCCACATTGACGGCTGATTAGAAGAGGGCGCGATGGCGGCGAAGGCGATACTGAACATGACCAAGCACATGAGTGTTAATCCAACGATGAAAATTCGTCGGCGGCTGAAATGAGTGATCAGAAACCACGAGAGGACTGTGCCGAAAAACCCGATGGCATAGTATCCCAAACTGATACTGAACGCTGTTTCGGAGCTGACACCAGCCTGCTGAAAGAAGTAGGTGTTGTATGAATTCATGGAGATACCAGCGAAGACTTGAATGGGCCATGCGCAAAGAGCAATCTCTGTCCTCCGCAGATCGGTTCCCTTGAAACAATCCCAATACGACTCCTTGGATACTTGGCTCTCCTCCTGATCTGTGCGAAGCATCATGGCAAGAGTCTTCTTCACACTACTCTCACCCCGAGCTGAAAGCCGTTTGAGTGCATGCTCTGCGTCCGCAATGCGACCTTGCCGTATCAGCCACCACGGTGACTCGGGACAAAAAAGCATGCCGACCACCAAGGGTACCGGCCACACCCACTGAATCGCAAATGGGATGCCATAAGCCCACCTGCCCTCTATTCCTTGCACGGATCGAAAGATACCGGCCGAGATCAATTGTCCTACCACCCAGGTCAGGTTGATAAATGTCGTTAAGTAGGCGCGCAGCACAGTTGGGCAGACCTCGGCGGCGTATTGCGGCGCCGTGGCATTGAAGATGCCCCAGGGTATGCCACAGAGGAATTGTCCGACCAAGAGAAGAGCCTTGCTGTTGGCAAAGACGAGAACAAATGTGAAGGCCGCTATCGCAATATATGCAGCTATCATGGTCTTCTTCATGCCAATCTTTTCGGATATGATACCGTTTATAAAGATGCCGATGATGACACCGATATAAGCAGCGTTGCCAAGCAAAATCTGCCACAAGGCAGTGACTTGGTAGCCACCTTCGATTGGTTCACCAAAATCCTCTTGAAATGCTTTGAGGGCAAACAACTGGCCAATGACGGCCATGTCGTAGCCTTCCATGACACAAGAGACGGACACAAGAACAGACCACCCGACGGCTTTGGGGTATTGTCGCAGAGCGTCCATGAGGGTCATGTTGTGCTCGGCCTCGGTGGCTTCCTTTGCATCGTTGAATAAGTCCCCTGACGGATCTCCATGGCGCGTGACTGCTTCAACCTGGTCGACGGAAGGAGTCTGACAAATGACCTGATCCTTTGCAAGTGTCGTTTCGGCCATGATCTGTACTTTGATATTTCAGCATGGACAATAAGTGAAGAGAAAATTTAAGCCAATGAATCCTGCAAAATATTACAAGGAAAGTTTGAGAACAAGTTGAGGTGATGAGATTTCGTAAGTCATTCTAGGAAATATTCTAGCTTATATACGTTGAAAATTTATCCCACGATGACACTGACTCGCCCAAGCTGATCCCTTTGCCCTCCGTGCAATATACTTAGGTATATAATGCTCATTGCTGCCATGTGCTTAAATTTCCCCATGGGGAACTAGACCTTATACCCCAGGGCTTGGTCATAGTGTGTCATGAACCTCCAAGGTGCGGGATCAATTGCTTCAGTGGGATAAGCCGCGCGGTCTGGATTGACAAGGCATCTTATCTAACTTAGTGTTGTCTAGGTCATACTATGTACGTTCGGATTGGATATGGCGGCGGGACCACCTCACCTTGGCATACTCCGGCCCCCAGCCACTAACCAGCGGAAAGTCCGAGGCCAACTCCTATACCGCTAGCTCTACTCTCTGCGGATAACTGCTTGTAGAAACTACCGCCGCGATACCATCTGTTTTCGCCACCGCACTAACTCTCCAGAAAGTAGTGTCATGTCTAAGCACTTGTTCAGAGGCACTGTCTAAGCCAGTCGGCATATATTCAGAATGTTAGAGTTCTACACGTATTTCTGAGCGGCAAATTGTGAAAAGATATGATAGGTGAGGGTACTAGTTGTTGTATTAGTTGAGTTGTTCACATCTAACAGAGGTTGAATGATCAAAGATATATCCATATGTGGAGAAGCGCTCCACTTATTCCTACACCTTGACAGTATTCGGTTCGACTGGTTTGATTAAATTTACAGGCTGGGCTAGCTAGAGACACCCTGTAAAAGGTCGTACACAGGATCATAAGGCCTTATGGCCAAGGTATCGGAGTCAGGTGTGGAAAGTGGAAAAGGGGCAATTACCATACATCCATGAACTTCATGGATTCGTTCGATACGCTCGAGTAATAACTGCAAAGGTGCAGATGCTATCAACGCCACTGTCGCAGTATAGTTTCGTGGCCCTCTAGTGCAGAGGAACGAAGGCTACCCTCCCAGATGACCTGTCCCTTCTTGGGATCTTTAGCCTCCGAGCTGTATTGTCCAGCCTCTGAGCCATTGAGATAGACGCCTTTGGGCTGTGCAGTGAGCGGTGGCGGACCGCAATCGAAAGCAGCCGCAAGGACATCACGAGCAGATTTTCGCGGAGTGCGCCACGAACCATTCGGGTACAAATATACCAGCATAGTACCAAATATGCCAGCAAATACTCGAAACACTAATACACGAACAAACCAGTGACTGTGGCGAATGATACCTGTAGCCATGGCACCCGGGTCGATTGCGAGTACCGATATCTTGCTCAAGAGGGGATCCTGATCCAATCGGCTCTGAAGCTCATGTCTATTCAAAGTAAGAATTGTGAGATTTGACCAGCAGTCGTCGGTATATTGGAGCATAATTGTAGTTCAAGGCCAAGAAACAAAAGAGATGAGGACATACATCATCGCCACTCCACACATCTTAGAAGCCCCGTAACGGCGATATGCAGCAGCCCAGGAAGTGTTGTCATCTGCATTTGAGCTCCAGGTTCCCTTTGCGAGAGGTTCGAGGTCATCAAAGACCATAGTCTTATATCTGTTGTCTTTGAAAGAGCCGTTCATGATATTGTGTGGGTCTTCGGGACTATCGAGTGTGTGTAAGTACATAAAATTGCTAGGCAAAGAATATGACAAAACTGACTTTTGGGCCCAACTACTGATCCAAACAATCCTTCCTCGCTCTCGGTCAACACTTTGTAGTAGTAGAAGTGTCAGGAGCCAATGACCAAGGTAATTGACCATAAAAGACATATCCAGGCCGTCCTCGGTCCATGTCTGCCTCTCAGCCTCTTCGTAACCGGCATTGAGGATGATGGCAGTAATAGGTGGAATACTCCCCACCTCGACCTGGGCATTGATAGCCGCAGCAACCTCGCGCACGCTCTGAAGTCGCGAAAGGTCGAGCGACACCAGTTCATAGGAATGGAAAGGCGATGAGGAGGACAGCTTTTTGAAAGTGGATTTCGAAGATGCAGCATCCCGCACAGCGTAGATGCCGTGGTGGGCACGCAGAGCGGGCGTTGAAACGATTTGGGAGAAAATGGCACCGCCAAGGCCTCCACTCGCGCCCGTAAGTAAGATAGACATGGCGGGCGTCGAGGTTGAGTTGGGCGTTGCCGAGTTGTAGAAAAGATGCAATTCGCGAGTGGAGAGTCAGGAGACTTGATTCGGCGGCAATGCAAGTCCGACTTTGTTATCAGGGCAAGGTGGCCGACTGCCTTAAGGTAGGTTGCTGCTGGAAAGGTCCCAGGCTTTTTGGTGACACAGAAATACAGCCCTGTTTTGTCGTTGGTGTGGCGTTGCAACTGAGAAACCAACCGGTACCTTCATGTTGGTACGAGCAGATGCACTTCGGTATGCAGGTAGGTAATGTATGTTGGTACATGACATGTTGGTCCAAATATTGCTGCACATGAGTGGGGAGTACCCACAGCGCTATGTAACACATCCCCTGCTCGATCTGGTCGTCCAACACGCCCCAATTGGCCTCAACTTATGTACTGTGTACTGCACATTCATTGTTATTCCGTACTTTCTTATCACTCTGATGCTACAGGTCACCGACCGCACGGCTCAGGACAGCCAAAAATCCCTAAGACATACGTCTTGGCGTCAGCATCAAATTGTTTCATCTCATTCAACAAAACGAGTTGGGAATTTCTTTGCAACTGCCATAGACACCGTTTTTGGCACTGGTCCTTCTAATGAAATCAAAGGAAACAAACATGGAAGAATTTGCCCCACTGGTTCCAAGTTCCAATCTCAGGGTTTTTCCTTGTACCAACACAGGCATAGGTAGGTAGGTATGCAGCTATTTACGACTGTGACTTCTTTGCTGCCCAAGTGGCCTTGACCATCTCGGCGCATCGCTCTGCAACCACCAACACGGGCGCCATAGTGTGGCAGCTCGGGATCTTGGGGAACACACTCGTGTCTGCGATCCTTAGATTGGTAAAGCCATGAACGCGGAGTTTCTGATCGACCACGCCATTTTTCTCGTCATTTGACATGGGGTACGTGCCAGAGAAGTGTAGACTCGTATGACTGACCCTCTTGAGGTAATCGTCAATCTCATCATTAGTGACATTTTTCCATGTCTTATCTTTGCCAGATCTGGTTTGCGGTGAGATATTTCGATTGGCCTTGGAGCCGACTTGAGGTGCTTGTTGGCCAGACACTGACGATGCGATCGAAATCGGAAGCGGAAGGTAGTCGATGGGTGCACTCTTTTCCCATTCCTCCAGCATAGAGGGGTCTTGACCGGGAGCGAAGGCAAGCTTCGCAGGATATGGGTACTTTGACTGTTGCAGCTTCTCAGCCAGTCGCATTAAAAAGCGGACAGCCAGTCTAGCTGTCGCGATATCATGCTCGTTGGTAAACATTGGGTACGTGATTCGAGGTTGCACCAGGGCATCCGTGCTGGCCAGCTCTACGCGACCGGACCCACGAGGCTGCACCAATGTAGGATACAGGGACATCAATGTACGCCCTTCAACCTCTCTCTCGACCGAGCTGTTGGGCATGAGCATGACCTCAATGTCGGGAACGTTGCGAGATAACGATGCATCAAGCATGTCACGTCCTTCACTGTCGCGGCCTTTTACTTCCATGGTATCTCTGTCAATCGCGTCGCTGTGAAAATATATGGTTTTTGACATGGAAGTAAAACTCAACAGGCCTTTTCCGAAGAAAACCCAGAGCAGGATATGCCAGACCCCCCAAATCGACTGTAAAAGGTGGAAAGTTTCCTTTTTAGGAACTTCTAGCATTATAGGAATGCTATAATGGTCTGATAAGGTGGCACCTACTGCTGGTGTCTCTTTGATCAGGGGTATGCCATGTTTTTTGGACGAATCTGCCGGTCCAATACCACTCAAAAGAAGGATTTGAGGAGTACAGGCTGCTCCAGAACAAAGGATCACCTCACGGTGTGCCCTTACGTAGTAATGGTTGCCGGGTTCCTTTACAGATTGGATATGAACACCTCCCACGGTGCCTGTCTCCACGTTGACTTCCAAGCGTGAAGCAGCTGCACCGGTGCAAATAGTTAGACGATTGCGCCTTTTGTATGCTACTTCCCTGATGAGGTATGCCGTAAGCGCAGAGATTCTGCTCCCATGCTTGTCGATAGCTGTATCAA
This sequence comes from Pestalotiopsis fici W106-1, assembly GCF_000516985.1. NCBI lineage: Eukaryota > Fungi > Ascomycota > Sordariomycetes > Amphisphaeriales > Sporocadaceae > Pestalotiopsis > Pestalotiopsis fici. The sequence continues at coordinate 1,705,355 of NW_006917092.1, read as the reverse complement.
GATTGAAGCATCCCATTGCGGGCGCCGAAGGATCGTTGATGTCCTTTTGAGGACGGATACCAAGCTCCTCGACGGCCTTCTCAAGACTGTGAGATATTAGATGTGCACAAGGGTAGGAATTACGAAGCAGTACTTACTATTTGGTCCACTTGAACGGGAATGAGTATTGTCGAAGCTCAATGGGTCCTAGGCAATCAAGATATGGTTAGCGAAAGCGACGAGAAATTAGTTGAGTGCACTCTTGCAGAAGAGAAAGTCATTACCTTTATGGCCCCTGAAAGAGGATTCTGGGTGTACAATGGCGTTCTCAATCTTGCGGAAATACGGTTCAAGTTTCTCGTAGCTCCAGTCCTGCAAGCCCAGCTCAGACCAGGCGGCATAGTCTCCGGGGAAACCACGCGTCCAGAGCATGCCATTCATACGAGAAGCACCGCCAATGCCTTCCACTGCCCAAAGACGATTTCTTCGTCCGTTGGCCCCCGCGATAGGTTCTGACCATCGGTTGCTCTGAACCTGTAAGAGGTCGCCAAGAAACATATTCTGGCTCAAAAGTGGCATACGCGAGACCATGTTGTCTTTCACATATCCTTTATCGATCACAAGAACCGTAACATCAGAGTCCTCAGACAAGCGCGCTGCAACAGCACACCCTGCAGTTCCACCTATTGCAACAAAAATTGAATTGTTAGTACTCAATCACGCAAGCATTTTGACAAGGTCCTTGAGGACTTGCAGCCACTTACCTCCAACGATGATATAGTCATAAGTCTTGCCATTCACCTCGGAGGGCGAGTGTTCTGGGTAGGATGGGAAGGGCCACATGGTGGACAATATGGAATAAAGACGATGGCTTCTAGTATAGTATTATGACTCAAATGACTGTCGGGAGTCGGGCGCGTTTGCGAAATAATACCAGAAATATTAACAACGACGAGAGTTTTGCTGAATATGGATTTACAAGCTAAATGCAAAAACAGCGTCTTTTTACAGACCCTGCTGCTGGCACATATAGTAAGGGCTTGTTGGTGAAGAACAGTTGGCGTTGGGGAAGATGATGGTCCAAAAGGCTACCTCTGGCGTATGTCACAAATGGAAATGGCATGATGTATCAGATACTAGGTACATAGGTACTTTGAGTATGCGCCTGCACTGCTGCCAGGCACGATACTTCAGGCAGTCACCTCCTAACCTTAAGTACCTAGGGTCGGGGGCCACGGCGCCTAAGGTCCGTTTATTTGCTGCCTGTGTGTGGCGTCTAGCGCCCGAACAGCAAGAGAATGCCAAATAAAGCTTATTCTTAGAAATCAAAATTTGAGAAAAGCACCAGCTTCTTTAAAATTCCACGACTGCATTCAACTCACTATATATAAAGTACATCCCCTGGACCCTCCTTTGCAAAGATATGAGAAATAGAAGAGAAGTTTAACAGATACCGAACTTGTTCAAACAGACTCTTCTACGCTGATTGGTAGGATCGAAGCAGATCACCTTTACATGTACGCTTTCGTGATTGACTTCTGGCCAGATCTAGTGTGCTTCGCTTGTCGGATTGTCTCTGTATTCTAACGTTTGACCCTTTTTTATCGCCGTCGACGGCTAAAAAAGGAGGCATTGGCCGTTTACGTTCAACATCGTTATAATAATTTTTTACGTCGTTCAGCAGCTGTACGATTTCCCGGTGTCC